>NC_092520.1:94224062-94555000 GCF_037038585.1 Patagioenas fasciata
TGAAGGTAGAATTCTTGCCTGGTATAAAATTTTGCTGCTCCATTAAAAGCAGCATAACTATGTCTGTCATCAATATCTGAAAGATCTGGGCAAGGAAGAAATTAGTATGTTATTTAAAAAAAAAAAATAGAAGAAGAAAAAAGAAAAAAAAAAAGTGAGAAGGAGAAGGATCCAGAGAGGACTGTGCAACACTATGCATGAAGTCTGTATAAAGCACTTCTGTTCACAGAATCAGAGAATCACAGAATGTTAGGGATTGGAAGGGATCTCAAAAGATATCTAGTCCAATCCTCCTGCCAGAGCAGGAACACCTAGATGAGGTTACACAGGAAGGTGTCCAGGCGGGTTTTGAATGACTCCAGAGAAGGAGACTCCACAACCCCCCTGGGCAGCCTGTTCCAGTGCTCTGTCACCCTCACTGTAAAGAAATTTCTTCTCATATTTAAGTGGAACCTCTTGTGTTCCAGTTTATACCCACTGCCCCTTGCCCTATCACTGGTTGTCACCGGGAAGAGCCTGGCTCCATCCTCGTGACACTCACCCTTTACGTATCTGTAAACATTAATGAGGTCACCCCTCAGTCTCCTCTTCTCCAAACTAAAGAGACCCAGCTCCCTCAGCCTTTCCTCATAAGGAAGATGCTCCACTCCAGTGTTCATTGAAGAAGGAACTGAGAGCTTCACTAGATTATGGAGAGCTCACATTTATCTCCGGAAATTCTTTTGCTCCTGGAAATCACAAGATACTCTGAGAAAAAGACATCCAAATATATTAGTGAATTATATAGAAATGGAATGGGTCTCGGTTAATTATGTAGGCAATTATATTAAAATGTTGCTATATTCATGTTCCTTAAATGTGATTTGCCAAAAAAGTTCCTATAGGGCACGGATATTTCATAGTATATTGTTTAGGATTAGGTGATGAATTTCCCAGGTTAAATTATTTACTCTTAATGAAAACACCACTCAGTATATACGGCTTGAAAATCCATTGTTAATTAACAGCATTCAATTCTTAATTGTCTTTTTTACCAGTTCAGTTGAAATAATTGACACAAAATACATTGTTAAACTGCTTAATCAATCATTGTAGAAAAATAGAGGTGTTTGATAGGGACATTCTAGTACAAAGTTACATGAAGCTTCCCAGTTGAAAGCTTTGGAGGCTTCTATTATTTTTTTAAGCTTATGTTACAAAATTGAAATTTCATAAACTTTACAGTCCATACTACATTAATACCAAAGACAATAAAATACAGGGAGAGAGAGAGAAAGAGACAAACACACACATCTTAAGCTTTAAGTTCCCTATTCACAAAAATATAGCTTACACATGCGCATGCCCCAGAGGCGGAAAGTCTATTTTTTTGTGCTAAAGGACACAAAAAAGGTTTAATTAGGGCCCTGAGCTGCTGTTCTAATTAATGCAAACTTTTGTTAAACTGCAGCAACGAATTATAGAGTGGCCCAGTAAATTACAAGAGCAAAAAGCAGGTTTATCCTCAAAGGACTGCTTTGCTTTCAGCTCATGCACCTTGCACTAGGACTGATGCGTGCGTGCGGCTCGTCGCTACCGACGCCATGGTAGCCCTGACTCCTCTGCTGGAAGGTTTCTGTCTTCCAGTGGAGCTCTGGAGCCACCCTTCCTTAAGAACATTCGGTACCCCTCATGGGTGGCTTTATGGGTGGGTTGTGATGGATGAACCGGAGCACTTGGCAGCTGGCAGTGCTGGGGCAGAAGAATGAGCTTTGAAAAGTCTGTGGCCATGTGAGTGTTATCTCAGAGGAGTTAAGCATAAGTAACCTTTACCAAGATTCATAACCAGCCATCCTGGGTGGAGGCAACAAGAATCCATATCCTGCACCATTCCTTACATCATGCTGCTTTGTGAAAGCCTTTTAGGGAAAATGTTCAGAGCTGAAACAAAAACCACTTTCCATGCAGCCTGACCTGCCTGCCAGTCCCTGGTGTGCAGCTCTTTCCCTGCACCTGACTCTGCTCACTTCAGCACGAAGCACAGCTAGAGGACTTACAGAAACCCCCCACCTATTACCCACTCTCTGTGAAAATTAGCAAGGGGTAGTTGTTTCAGCAAAGAAAAAGGAAAATAGGTGTGAATTTAATGTGAAAGCTATATCACAGTGCAAAATTTCCACCCGCCCACTAAGTTTCTCCTGAGGTGATTTTTTTTTTCTCTCTTCTATTTTAATGTAAATGTTTCTGTACAAATATGCTTCAGATTCTCTTCAGTGTATTCTTTCTTTCTGGAATAGGCAGGTATAAAAAAACCAACAAACAAAACCAAATTAAGGCTGCAGCTTCTTCTCCTTCACAGATGGAAAGGCTGCTCTTGATGGGCCTGAGTGGAAGCCCACTGAAAGCAACGCTTTTTTCAACAGGTAGTATTTTATGTACACCGGGCCTCACTGAGTGGTCCTTAGTGCTGGCCAATGCCACACTGTGTGAGCAGCCCCTTATGGAGCACGTCTGTAAAACCATGACCGTACACGTCAGCTCCTTCGCTCACGTGAGTGTTGCTGTGTAAGCTATGCAAATTATCACTGCCCTGGTAATTTTAAAGTTGTCAAGTCAGAATATACAGGATTTACACTGATTTACAACAGCCGAGGAGCTAACCTAAGGTGAAGGAAGTCATTAGGGAACCACTCTTCCTGAGCATGGGTGGCAGGAACCATGTGATAAAACCCCCTTAAAGCACATCCCACAGGGATGTCACACTATCCATGACTCTACTGGACTGGCTGAGCACCGGCGCTGTCAACAAATACATTTCATTGATCACGGCTTCAGATGAAATTCAGCTGTTTCTTTCTCAGCTGAGTAGCTAAAATCTACTTGCTAAGATGCAACATTGGTTGTCAATGGCTTGTGCTGTTCGAGTAGCAAATTACTCTGCTGAAATCCCATGGTTTTGGGTGGGGAGAAGGGAAAAGTTTACCTAGATATTGTACATAAAGGATAATAGCTCCACATGAAACATACTTGCTATATTAAAAGTATATAGCAAATTCCGATTTGCCACAGTCTAAAGTTTAGGTTGAACTGCCAAAAAAATAACCAGGAATGGTTTGCCTTATTTGTAAACATTTTCACAGTATATTAGTAATTATGTTACAATTTCTCTACCCTGCTCTCTCCCAGACTTATGGCTTTTTAGAGTCAGTGAAATGATCTGTTTGGCAAACAGTGAGGTACTCTAAATAGCTGCCAGTCTGGTACGCAGAAGAAAATGTCATGCACTAGAGGAGCCATAGATATAGGGGAAAAAAACCAGTTACACTCCAAATATTTGAAGAGAAATGTCTACTTGGTGGGTAGTTAGCTTTTGCATCCCAATATTTCTAGAACTCTGTTTCTAACCCTACATTAATTACACATCTATGTACATTATTTAGAAGTTCTTTACTACAGTACTTTTGTACATGCAGTGTTTATTACTAAATGTAAAGAGAAATTAATTACATAAGGCATATGTACAGTATCGTGTTGGATTGCAGATCCTTCTGCTCACCTTCCTCTTAAAGCTGCAAGGCCCATTTTGTAGAGGCTTGTCACCTGATTTGTGAAACCATCCTAAAATACATAAGAACTGGATTCAAGGCCCATTACTTTGATGAGCATTCATTAGTCTTTCCTTTTAAATCCCTTGTATATATTTCCATTGCTTTTGTTTTATTTTGTTGTTGTTGTTTTTGATGATGTGGATAAACCTGAAGGTATGAACTCAGAGAGGTGCTGAGGAAACCAGCAGTCATTACCAGGGTGGGGATTGATATTCCACCATCGATAATGGGTATTGCAGCTTTAACCCATGCCTTTGCTTAGTCTGTGAACCTCTTAAGTTTAAACTGGGCAGGTACATATTTCGCATCTTAAGTATTTATTTTCCTGGAATTCAGAATAACAAGGAAAAAAAAAAGGCATGTTGGAGAAAGAAAAGGGGAACAAAGAGGGAGAAGATAAAGGAGATGGTGTGGCCCTTGTGCCTCTGGTGGTTCTACACTTTGGATTCATTCTCCAAGTTGGCCACATCACCATTTCTCTCATTTTGGTCGTCTTGATTCTTTTCTTCCTCTTCAGTTTCCAGCTCAGCATGCTGGTCCAACTTGCTGGAAACAGACCACGTCAGGGGCAGCTGGGCTCGGCTGGCCATCTCTGCCAGCTCTTTGGCACTGTAAACTGGTGTGTTGGTCTCATATGTTTCATGAAAACTGTTGTAGTCAACTTCATAAAATCCATCCTCCAGAGTGAGGACAGGGGTGAAACGGTAACCCCACAGGATCTCACTTGTGATGTACGAACTTCGAGCTTGGCAGGTCATTCCTGTAACAGAAATGGAAGAAGTGATGTAAGAAGGACCCACAGCTTTCCCAAATCCTTAATCATTTTTTCTTACAGGCAGAGAAGCGTATGTAAAAAGGCACATGCCAGAAAATAATTAGATTTGACATCATATGAGGTCAAACTTAGAAAGCAATTTTACAGTGTGTAACGTATTTCATGTCCTTTCCTTCTGTGCATGCACATAAAGGCAGTTCTGAGTCTGTGAGCAAAGATTAACATTGCTTTATTAAATGCAGTTTCTCCCATATTTCATCAATAGGTAACTCACCCACTGATGAGTCTCAGATGGTTTCTTTAGAGCGTATGGGACTTGCACCATGCCATCCTTTGGTTCCCCAATGTGTAACAAACCCATGCTGCTATGTTCAGCACTTACCCAGGGTAACTGAGGAATTTATACAAAAGCTTTTCTCTGCCAGAACCAAGCCCTGAACCTGAGATCCATGGGTTGACTTGGCTCCTCTAAAGGTTGGAGTGGCCTTTTAGTTACACTGCTTTGAGGTTTGGGCTGGTGGTCAATCCACAAATACCAGCAAAACTCCTGAAGGACATTGTGATAGTGTGTGATGTTGACTTCAGATAACAGGGACTAACTTCTTTGTTACCTTCCATTTACAGCTCTGGGAGCTGCTATAGGGAAAAAAAAAATCTGTAAAGATACTGTATTTTGTCGAGAGGCATGCAAAGAGGCAGCTGTTCCAAGCTCAAAGTGTAGTCTAGGGTGTCCTCTGGGTGAAGAAACACCAGCCATGGCAGGGGCCTGTGATTTGGAGAACTTGCCCCATCTTAGGTAAACCACTCAGGGGAGCACTACAATAAAATATTAATGCTCAAGAGTGAAGGGGGAACCCAGTGGACCAGGAAAAAGAAGCAAAAACATGCTGCCAACTAAAAAGGAGTATGTGGAGAGAATGTGACCGTTTTCCTTTAATTGGTTGCACATTATTAGCTAAGTATTACCAAGCAAAATTCAGCTGAGCGGTATAGGTCAAATAATTAGTAAATACAGTTACATAACCCCTGGACAAGCCTGCCACACATCAGTTATTTAGAAGGTAATCATAAACAATTAAAAAAAAAAAAAGTTTAATTTTGGGGGCAGAAATGGTAGTCCGTAGAAATGCACATTGTTTCTATGCACTGCTGGCATCATATAAAGTCATACAGAAAGTCTCAGGAAGGGGAAACTTCGGTAGTTTAATATCTCTGCCCTTTTACAGGGCTGTGCAAACTGCTTCACATAATTCTGCCTTCATTTTCTTGAGCCTCCTCTCCAAGCTCAGATAGCTTGCTTCTGATAGGTGAAAGCTGCCGTTTCTTGTCTTTTGCACTGACAACATCACATTTGGAAAGGCATTTACCCACTGTTACCACCCTGTGGTACTTCAGCCCTTCTCCAGCATTTCCCTGCACTTGCTGCAGTGCCTCAGACTCTGCAGAGCAGTGGGTGACTGTCAGGGAAAGCTTCAGCGCGAAAACTGCTGCACCATACCTACCTGCTACAGCCAGGCAGAAATACGACTGTACTTCAACCCTTCTTGCTCATCTAATTTCTCTTTCCTTATGCCTGACAAAAATACTCAAGCCTTCGTTTTTCTCGGTTTTGCAGAACAAGGCATGTTCCTATTTCAAGTCTCAAGTAATGCACCAATGGAAATATAAAGATCTTACCATTTTTCTGTTCATTTCACAGTTTGGAAGCGGGGAAAGGACACAAAATCATCTCTTGTTAGAGTTCCTATGCAATTTTTAGTCCAAAGGAGATCTTCTTTCCCACAAAATGACAGAGGGAGAGGAACTTTGCAGCTCACACAGCACTATACATATGAGAAACAAGCTGTGCAGCAGCCTCCCCACAGGGTCATTAGTTTTACAGTGCTCTAGCAGACCCAGAATCATGGGTGCAGTGTTGGGCAGAATGTCCCTGCCCCAGGAGGAGGGCATCAGCAGGCTGGGGACAGAGAGGGCTGGCTGCGGTGTCTCCACTGCTATCTCAGGCGCCCCTCTGGGCTGCTCTCCTACCAGTTCCTTTGCTGCTCCTCGGTGGCGCAATGAGATCAGTGACCCTTTAGATGGGTTTCCCCAAAGGAGTGTGCCCTTCCTCAGACTAGTGTTTCTAATCCCTCTTTCTGCTGCAGAAATTTAATTTTGAAGGGATCAGGAAATCTGGAGTTTTCATTATAATGGTGATGAAGTTAAATAAAAAAAACCCATAACAACCCTGAATTTCCTCTGAAACCTTCCTGTGCTCAGACCGAGGACTCAGTGATCCTGAGGCTTTGGTTAGGGAACATTCATTTGTCTGGTGGGAAAGAGGGGGTCAATTTTCTGCAGGAGGTGAGAAGATGAATTGAATTATGTTAGAGTTACAGCTCATTAAAAACAAAGGTGCATCTGAAATTTTGACCTCAGTTTTTAATTTAGTCTCTCATTCAGCAATGATTTGATACCTGTTTCTTTTCTACAGAGGATAGATAAAATACTTTCAGAACTAGAATTAAAGAGTTATGATTTTTCAAGCAAGTAAGTTGAAATCAAGTAAAAGACTTACCTAGTGAGGGATGTGTGTATGAGAGAGACCTTATAATGTCTCTAAGGGTTTGAGAAAGGTAATACACGAAAAAAAGAATTGTAAGTGGATCACAAAGATTCCAGATTAAAACATGCCACAGTTGCGGAGAACCTTGAAGTGATTGCCAGTGTGACCTGCATGGCTCTGGAAGCAGAACAGAGAGATTTCTGCAGGTCTGCATGGTGCAGCTTCAGCAGCCTCTGCCTGTGCTGGCTCAGAGGTCCTTCAGCTCTGCAGTTAGCAGAGTTTCTGGAATGTTTTCTCTGCATTTACACCCTTATCATATATTATGGTGTAATTTACACACATTTTATTATACTCCATGTTTTAATTTGCCCTGTAAAAGGAAATGTGACTTATTTGCCATAAGTTCTGTGCATGCCTTTGATTGACAGAGGAAACTGCATTTTGCATGAGGAAGTTTTAGGCTTTAGGTTTCCAAGTATTGCATGGTTTATTCAGTAATTGAATGGTTTATATGTAGCCATAGTTCTGTTGCACAATGACTTAAAAATGATTTTGGTCTGACATTTTGACTAGTGTCTGCTTTAATTGGATCTCTTCAGGGAGGATGAAAGCTGGGGAGCCTTTGGAGCTACTTAGCTCAGCATTAATTTGACTTCTTCAAAATAAGCTGGGAAGTTAAGAGACCCAAATAATTCATTCTAAATTAACTAAAACTATAACTGGAAAGAGTGGTCTAGTTGAGAAGGTGTTTTGGAGACCAACAAAAACCTCAAGGCTTGTGTATCAGGCCTTGCTGTGATGGGTGGTGGTGGAGGAGCAGCTACCTGCCCCTGCCTGTCCTGGGTCTGCAGCTCCCCGCGCCATCTGTCCATCTGTCCCCGCTGCCTGGCATGGGGGATGGCAGTGGTGTGATTAGGTTGCAGCGCAGCGGGCTGACACTTGCACCTGTTCCCCTCGCTGCATACTGTATTTTAAATGCACTGTGAGCTGGTGAGACCTCTGATGGTTACCCTTAATGGCTGTCTCACGCCTTTAAACTCAAAGCATTTTCAATCAGCTGTAATGAGCCTTTGTATATGTTGCAGGTTTCTGTTAGGTCTTAATGACAGCTCTTTGGTTTGTTTGTTTTACGTGTGCACAGGCTAGGGAATCATGACTGAGTGTTGTGCAAATACTTGATTGCTGAGCAAGTTACCTAAGCAGTAGTTAATTGCTATCTTACTTCATTGTGTTTTTCTTTATTATTACTATATTTAATGTTCGGTTAAAGCTTTGTGTGCTGTGACCAGCGTCATAAGAGTTGCCACTTCTCTGTGAAAGACACACACCATGGTGGATACTGTTCTGTCACTCCCCTGTTCCCATTCCTGGTTCAGAGCTATGCAGTCAGAGTTGCAAGATTAATTTTGTTCCTTGTTTTATGGCAGAAGGCAAACTAAATTACGGGGATTAGGTGAAGGAGACTTTTTTTTAGGCAGCCAGTCTAACATGGCAACATTTTAATTGCTTTGCTTTCAAATGGGAACAAAACAGGTCCTACTAGCTCCGTGTGCTTATTAGCTCCACGTACCTGGAATCATCAATTAGTTCCTACTTTGGATAGTCCTGTCATCATACAAGACTAACTAAATTAAAATGTGTAATTAAAACTTTAATTTATCCTCTAAATGCTTATTATTCCTGTTCAACAGGTAGAGAGCTGAACAGCACAGAGACTTGAGCAGTGCTGCAGAGTGAAGGGCAGCTGGTGAGCAGAAACCAGCCAGCTGAGCCACTTTGTGTCTGTATTTCATTTGACACATGGCCGGGCTCCTGCTGCAAGGTACCTGGGCTGGGGTGGGGATGGTGGGCACCTGCCCATGGGTAAGGCTTTGCGGGGCTTGATCACATCCATGACATTATATCCTGTTTGCTTCAACAAGAAGTTGGGACCAGGCTCTGGGTTCTGATAACACGTGGGCTACTCCTCTCCAGAGCACAGGCTGTGGTGGCTCCCTCTGCCTGACTGGGAGCGTGGACACTATTTCAGTGCACCTCATCAGCAATTTTTCTTGCGGATAGAATGAAAGGTTTTATCAAACTTAATATTTGCACCATGCAGTCTCTGAAAATGACAGAAAAATTCCCTTAAGCTGTTGCTGATATGCGGGTAAGGCTACAACCCCACCTTTGACTGATTAGAATTAATAACAAAGTTGATGCCACCTCCAAATTCATTACTCTTGAAAAGTTGCCTTGTGCAGTTATTTCGAGGTTACAGTTTGTTCATGCTGTCTACTGCTATTTAGGCTTATGCTTTGCACTGTCTTACAGTGCTACAAGGCTTTGGAGCAGTGACCCAGAGTGGTTTGATGCATTTCTTCACAGCACACTTAATTTAAGATTTTGTGGTAGCTTACACGAGAATATGTTGTGTCATGCACTCTTACCATATACTATTTCCCTTTGTCATGGGAGCTATCAAATGTAAAATGCTATGAAAAAGTTAGAGGGAAAAGGGTACTTCGGAATAATGGAATCAAATACGTGTTTGGGCTGAAATACAGTGATTCTCAGCTCTAGGTCAGCCTACTGCAGATTACACACAGGGACAGCCTTCTTCAGGTCTTTTTTATCACTTGAGGTGGTCTTTATTATAACAGGATTTTTTATTTTTAAATTGCACTCCTGTGATAAAAAAAGTACTCAAAAAGAAGGGGGCAAGAATTATAGCCCACTACTGATTGCATCTTTTTGTCTGACAGCCACAATGTCAAGCTGATTTCAAGGTTCAGCAGTTTCCTGCTGGCCCTTAGCAGAATGGGGGAGACTTTCCGTTGCACAAATGGAATGGGATGTCCCATAAGAATGACCTATTTTCAATCACTGCATGGGAAGTTTGCTTCACAGTTCAGCCTGGAGTAAGACCTCAGCAGCAGAAGACTCAAGTGTGCACAGAAAACAGTGGTGTCCCCATTCCCAGGGTGAGTAGAGTTTCACTACAGAATTTGGTCTGGGGTATCCAGCTGGGAGTTCAGACTTCCACATGCATGTGTGATGCTCCTATTATATTGCTTTCACCCTGTTTTTACTCATAACATCCTTTGCTGAAGGATCACTATAGAGGTTTTGATCTGCTTTGTCAAAAGGTTCATTTGTATCACAAGAATCTTTTAAAAACAAACGTAAGCATGTAGGAAATTCTCCACCCCTTGACATTAATTCCTACAGCCTCTGTGTCAGTGCTCCTACAGCCAAATCATTTGGCTGTAGGAATTATGAAGGAGGGAAAGCGCTGACCTGTAGTGTTAGAGCTGACTTCTGCACCTTGCCTGGGACAACAGTGAAGATGGGAGAATTTTACTTAAACACTGTGATAATGACACTAATACTGAAGTACTTAGATGAATGCAGACCTAGTGTCTGAAACTCCAATATGGTGCTCAAAAAGGTTTCAGTGACTTTCTAGGTTCACATGAGCCAGCAGTGTCCCTGGCAGCCAAGAGGGCCACCCGTGTCCTGGGTGCATCCAGCACAGCATTGCCAGCCGGGCCAGGGAGGTGATTGTCCCGCTCTGCTCTGCACTGGTGCGGCCTCACCTGGAGCACTGTGTGCAGTTCTGGGCAACACAAGATAAAAAGGATATAAAGCTGCTAGAGAGTGTCCAGAAGAGGGCTGCAAAGTTGGTGAAGGGTTTGGAGAGGAAGCCATATGAGGAGCGGCTAAAGTCACTTGGTTTGTTCAGCCTGGAGAAGAGGAGACTGAGGGGAGACCTCATGACGGCTACAGCTTCCTCACAAGGGGAGGAGGAGGGGCAGGCGCTGAGCTCTTCTGTCTGGTGATCAATGACAGAACCCGAGGGAATGTCAGGAAGATGTGCTGGGGAGGTTTAGGTTGGACATGAGGAAAAGGTTCTTCCCCCAGAGGGTGGTGGAACACTGGAACAGGCTCCCCAGAGAGGTGTCACGGCCCCGAGCCTGGTAGTATTCAGGAAGCAATTGGACAATGCCCTCAGACACATGGTGTGAATTTTGGGCTTGTCCTATGCAAGGACAGGAGTTGGACTCAATGATCCTTGTGGGTCCCTTCCAACCCAATACATTCTATGATTCTAGGTTTGTATCTGAGCATTGCTCCTGTGCTCAATAAGTATCACCAAGCAGTGACCTACAAGGCAGGGAAATGGTCTCTGCCCTGATGACCTTTTGGTCTCAAATATATTGGGTGCAATATTCGTCAGTCTGCTATTTTTAGATGTTAACGAGAATGAGAAAGCAATGTGTGCTATTAAAAGCAAGCAAAAGGCTAGGAGTCAAGAACTCATGATTGATATCTTGGTTCTGCTGCAGACATTGTGTGGGCTTTGGCAAATTACGTAGCTTTGCTGAGTCTGTTTTGTTGGTGTGCCACAAGGGACATGCTGAGATTTAGAGGCAGTAGATGTGCTTGTAGTATATTCTCTTCCTCATCTAGATCTTCACTGTCAAATTTGTACTAAACAGTTCTCCCTGGTGTGAAAAATAATATTGCCTCAAAAATGTAGAGAGATTTAGAATAAAATGTCAGTAGTGCCACCAAGTTCATATCAGAAACACTCCATATTAGTTAATTGGTTCTCTTTAATCAAGCTAAAAAACAAAACCAAACCAAGAAAAAACTGATGTTGTACCCTGAATTCACCATTTTTTGGAAAGCCTGAAGCATCAGTTGTCATTGCTGGAAAATGTTGCAAATACCATGCTCTGGTAAGACATTTTTCCCCTCCTTTTTGTATGTATGTACATCTGGCAAGATTTTTTTTTTTTTTCCCAGTTTTATTTGAGTAAAAAACCCCTATAAGTATGTATAAACTCTCATTCAAAGATAGCAATGGGAAATTCCCAGGGGTTCTGATAACTTGATTCAGAACACACCTGGAAATTGGATGTTTATCTCATCCTGAGCAATGTCCAAAGTTCGTGCAAGCTGTAAAAACTGGACAGGTGTCTGTGAGAATTTCAAAGCATCTTTGCTTCAGCGTGCCTGGCTACTGGTGCATGACATCCTTGTGTTGTGGGTTATGAATGGTGTGTGTTTCTCCGTGTCCCAGCTATGCAGCATGGCCACTTCTGGCTCTGGTGCAGGAGCTGGAGAGATGAGTGTGTGTGTGAGTGGAAGAGGAAAGGAAGGGAAAGATGTTTTTTCCTATAAGAATATAAGGAATTAAATTTTTTGTTTATTTGTTTTGTTTGTTTTATTTTCCCTTCTTTAACATTAAAAATGGTGCTTTTTTCTGTAAATGATTTATTTGATATTTCTATTTCCATATTTCTTATTTAATCAGACTAAGAAGCTGATCACTATTTCTGAAATTCTATAGCTTTGATCTAATACCATCTGTGAATTCTGATCAGAGGTCTTTGTGGTAGCTGCTACCTTCATCACACAGCTGATGACTGGCACAGGGACAAGCTGCACATCAGAAAATGCAAGTTGCCATGGAGTGGGCTGGAGCAGCTGGCCTGACCATCACCAATGGTAATAAAATTACACCCTCGTGGGAGAAGGCATATATTATTAGGTCACGTTTGTACAAGAGGTGAATATGCATAGGAAACTGAGCTGATGAGAAGCCATAATTCCTAGTCAATGGGACTTTCTGACACTCCAAAAATCTACTTATTTCTGAACAAGCTGAAAATAAATAGCAAATATAAAAAAATAGAATTCATATTAAGTTAAATTCTAAACAGAGTATAACATGGATTGTTCAAAGCTTTCTGTTTTCATTCTGACTTCTTCCAATGTGATATATTGTATAATACAGCATCTAAATCAGAAAAAGTCGTCCATGTTTTAGTCTTTTTCAAAATATTAAAAAATGCACACATTTTTCCCCCAGTAGATTTCAATGCCAGTGAAATAATATTTTCCAGTGGAAAAATGCTGAGTTAGAAATATTAGAAATATATCAGGAATTAAATATATTTCACTGAGTACTTTGTGTCTAATCTCTTGCTTTCTAACTGAATGTAGCTTAGTCTCTGAAAGGGTACATGATAAGACAGAAAAGCTTGTCTGATTTAATTTCAAATGTGCTGCCACCTTTAGCTAATACTACCATATACATTCTCAATAAATAGCTTCTCAGAAAGACAGTACAATTACTATTCAGCCAATATTTAACCTTCATTTAGCCTTATATTCAGGCCATGCCCAGCAAATCAAGTTGCCTGATGTGTATGAATTTTAATCATTTTTCAGCTGTGCTTTTTCAAATGGATGATGATTACATTTTTCTGTCGACTAAGTCTGTGAAATTTAATATATAAAATAACACAGAGTCTGACCAGGGAGACAAGCTTGTTCCAGAATGGGCACTTGGAGTCCTTGGAAACAGGAGACTCAATTCGGCGAAGCTAGAACATGAAGTACAAGGATTTTTCACCCTACTCTGCGTTTGACTGTTGGGATACATTTATAGATTCAGAGGTTTCTCAGGCATTGAATCAGCACTGCACAAGTGCTTTATTTCTCCTAGCAGATACCTGCACAAAAGAACATAGCAGAATTTTGTTTTAAAGAAGCCACAGTACATGGGTTGTATCTACGGCGGCTCTGCTTTTAAAATGCAAAGTGCTGAGTAAGAGAAAGACCTGTCCTGACCTTTTGAAAATGCATTGCTATTAATTCACAGGCTTCTTCCTGAATCCTGGCCTGCAGGTGGGACATGCTCCTCTGGTGTGGTGCGTGGGCAGCCTGCTCCACAGCTCCCTGACAAACAGCCGAGAACAGGCAACAAAGGCGCTGGGCTCCAGCTGAGCTGCCTGCTGCTGCCTCGCACAGGAAGGGTCCTGGCAGGAATTTTCTCTGAGCAGCACAACCTGACCCATCAGGGCAGCATGGAGCAGGGAGGATCCGAGGTGGCAGGGGGTGTACGGAAGACCCCTGGCAGTACATGAAGGCTGACAGTCCTGTTTATGGTTTTGGACCTATCCAGCTGTCTTGCTAGGTTGCTTCTGTAACAGAGAGAATGACCAGTCAGCAAGAACCACAGGCTTTTGCATGAGTTCTTGTTGGCTTCTTATTTTGTTTCCACAGTCATAAGCAACATCTTAATTCTTATTCCGGAGAACCTCAGGAAATATGTAATTCCTGCAAATATTCCAGTTTGGTTGCCTTTACATTTGAGACCACTTTGGGATCAGTTTGTTTTATGGTCTCTCTCCAGTCACTAGATTCAGTGCTTCTGGGGAAAAACATCTCAGAGAAGCACTAAGACTGGAGAGGATGGGGGACACCCAGCTGCACACTGGTGTGCAGTGATACTGTTCTACAGCCGGCTTCCTGCAGCATGATGTCAGGCTGAGAGAAGCTAAAGCCCTTTCCCTCACCTTTTATGATGGATTGGAGGGCCAATGGGAAAATCTAGCTTTGGATAAAAGAAGGGTGAATAAGGAGCTGCTTGAGCTGCTGCATTACTCATCTTGGGAAAGAAAGCAGTAGAACAGCTCCTATTATTCTCTGTCCTGCATAAACCCAAAGTCTAAATGAGTTCAGCACCTCAGAAGCAGGTTTGTTTCTCTCCACTCCTTGCTGGGGAGGCAGAAGATGGGAATCGGAGAGATATAATTGCATGTAGGAAAATGAAGAAAACAAAATGCATCCTCTAACACTTATAAGCTTCACTGGTAAAACCCTATGCCCTTTTGAAAACCCCAGCTTTGATGTGCAGTTCAGGTGGGAACTGCTTTTTCTCAAATATGTTCAGGCTGACATCACAAGATGCCATCGCTCAGATGCACCTGCAGCAAGCCTCCCAGGGTGATGTCCAGGGATGGCGTTAGTAGAGCTGGATGCTCTGCAGGTTTCCTGCTCAGCTGCTGAGAATATACACCCTCAATGCATTTGCCTCTGCAAAGGAATAGAAGCATTGTTTCTGTGAAAGCTCTTCCAAGATGGCATCCCTCAGTAAGTGTGCAGATGACACCCAGTTGGGTGAGAGTGTTGATCTGCTCAAGGGTAGAAAAATTCTACAGAGGGATCTGGACCAGCTGGATCATTGGCCTGAGGCCAATTGTATGAGGTTCAACAAGGCCAAGTTCTGGGTCCTGCACTTGGGTCACAACAACCCCAGGTAGCACTACAGGCTTGGAGAAGAGTGGCTGGAAAGCTGCTTGGTGGAAAAGGACCCAGCCGTGTTGGTCAACAGCAGCTGAACATGAGCCAGCAGTGTGCCCAGGTGGCCAAAAAGGCCAACAGCATCCTGGCTTGTATCAGGAATAGTGTGGCCAGCAGAACTAGGGAAGTGATCGATCCCCTGTACTGGGCACTGGTGAGACCCCACCTCAAATCCTGTGTTCAGTTTTGGGCCCTTCCCTACAAGGCAGACATTGAGGTGCTGAAGAGATTTCAAAGAAGGGCAAAGAAGCTGGTGAGGGGTGTGGAGAAAAAGTCTGATGAGGAGCGGCTGAGGGAACTGGGGCTGTTTAGCCTGGAGAAAAGGAGGCTGAGGGGAGAACTTATATGCTGTCTACAACTACCTGAAAGGAGGTTGTAACATGGAGGGTGTTGGTCTCTTCTCCCAAGTAACAAGCAATAGGACAAGAGGAAATGGCCTCAAGTTACACCATGGGAGGTTTAGATTGAATATTGGAAATATTTCTTCACAGTAAGGGTTGTCAGGCATTGGAACAGGCTGCCCAGGGAAGTGGTGGAGTCACCATCCCTGGAGGTCTTTAAAAGACGTATAGATGAGGTTCTTAGGGACATGATTTAGTGCCAGTGTTAAGTTAATGGTTGGACCAAATGATCTTAAGGGTTTCGTCCAACCAAAATAGTTCTATGGTTCTATGATTCTATCCTTTAAGACGTATATACAGAGAACCAATCTTTTGTGGAAAATATAGCTGACTGCTATATTGGCTCTATGCTATGTAATGCACAGCATACGCAACCCTCTTAAGGAACATATATTAAGCACACAGTAGTAACTGGGACTGAGATTAGAACAAGGACTGTTTAGGCATTGCTGAAATCCCACATTAGCATTAATATCAAGGGATGCCTGGGAGAAAAACCCCTTCAGATGGAATGATGTTTGCTGTGAAAGAAGCATTTTCTGTAGCAGCTTGTACCTGCTGCACACTTACGCTGTCATGACTGTGAGATAAACGTTTAATTAAAATAGATTAGTGATCTATTTCACCTCTTGCTGTGCAGACTTCTTGAACAAATAATTTGAGTCTGCATATTCAGATGGCTTTTGTTTCTCTTCTTAAAATGCTACTTAGAGAAGAGAACATCCAAGGTCTCTTCAATCCTGAACTTCACTGACTTAGAGCTTTTTATAAACATGTCACATTTTACTGGGGAAATGTTTGTGAATCCAGGATTAAAGACAAAACAGTGTGAACACGCAGCTTGGTATGCTGTAAATTTCAGGAAATAAGGAAGATCAATAGGCTTTTGACAACAAAATCTGTGAATCACCCACAAAGTATTCTGGTGGTTGGTTGTGGCTAATGGCATTGCTGAAACCTGGTTTAGCTGTTGTGAAATTGGAGGAGGAGATGAAAGAGAGTTCAGGATAAAGGACTTGTTTCTGCCAGGCGGATGCTGGTGAGAAGCGATGTTTGGAAATGCAACACAAATAAAGAGAAATCATATTCTATCCAAAACCATTTGGATTTTTGGTAAGCAACAAAATATTTTAGTGGGATTGCCTGGGCAGTTTCATAACAGTGCATCCTTTTAGGTGGGCTGGAAAACAAGCTACACGTGGGGAGGTGGTACTTGCTTTTAGAAGAGACAGCTTGAAGAAATCAGCTTTTCTAAAGATACCTTAGCTTCAGAGGTTATATTTTAGTTTTATATTTCACCCGAAAGAGAACTGAGAGGACTGGTGTAGAGGTGCTCCGTGGTTTACAGAAGAAAGCTCTAAATCTTGATGGCATTGCTGAAATCATCATAGCTGCCATTTGAGAACGCTGGCTATTATCACACATCAGCCTGCAAAAAGCACCTGGGCATGGGGATGTGTGAGAGCTGGATCAGTTCAGCTCTATAGCACTGGCTAATAACAGCACAGCTGCTTTTTGGCTCTTTAGCCAACCAAACAAGCAATCAGCCCTTTCTCTGGGCATTTTGGATGAAACTCAGCTCCTTGAAGGCATAGCCTTTTAGCAGATGGTTGTTGTACCTGTGTTTAATTGAGCTGCCAGCTCTTCTCTTCTCTCTGGTGGCTTAAGCCTGGACCTACCTCTAACCCCAGTCCAGTTCCAATGACCTGTTGGCACCATAACGCTTGGAAGGTGGAGAAGTTTTGCTCAAGTGTTTTGAAGCACATATCTGGTTTTATGAGTCTTTAGTGTAAGGGCTGAAGGAGCTCAGTGCTGTGGTCCTGTCTGAAGGACACTGTACATGGCCCAGAGCTAACTTACCTGCGAAGTAAGGAGGAGGAATATCTAGGCTTACCTGCTAAGGAGGAGGAGGAATATCTAGGCTAATTTTGCTAGTATTTCAAATGATGACTTTGGATAGTAGACCTTATACTCTTTCATTTTCTTAATAGGAGAGAGTTTAAGCAAGCAAATATTCGTTCATGCTATTATTTATTGTGCTTGATCAACTCCTTTATAAAAATATTTTAGGGGAAACTGTTAAACATGCTAAGCTTAAAAATTCATCTGTCATAACAATAATTTTTAATTAAAATTTAAATTAGGTTTATTGATTCAGTTATTGCTATCTTTATAATAACAAAAGAATCAGCCAGTCCCACACTTCACGCAGCTCCGATTTTTGATGAACTTTTGCAGGCCTTCTAGCAGTTATGCAAAGAAAAATCATCTGCGCTGTTAAAATCCTCCCACTGAATAGAAAGTGGGTTTTGATTTTTTTCTTTTTTTCAGTTCATAGGATGAGACTTATTAAGTTGATGCTTTCAGGTTAATAATATTGGCTATCTGTCAACTTTAGCAGTGTATTTTTGAAATGAAGGACTGAGCAAAAACTGTTTGCCTCAGGGAATGAGATGCAAAATCTTTCACTTCTGAAACACTATTTAATATTCGAGTTATGTCAAAATTTATATCTATATTTTAGCTGCTTGGCATGCTGCCTGATAATAGGTGCTATTAATATACCTGCTAGTAGATCAATGACCATTTTAGAAAAATTAATATTTAGGTTGGTTTTAATTGACTTTGGTTTTATTTGAGGTGGTAAGGAAGAAACTGATTCTGATCTTTAATTACTGCCTAACCTTTAGCAATGAGCCAAATAAAGGAGACGAGCAGCAGTAGAATTGGGATTTTAGGAAAGCTTCAGTACTACTCTCCTGATATTTCTATTCTGGGAAAAAATAGGAACAACACATTTCAAGCTCTAGGCTTTTCAATGTAGCACTTTCTTCAATGTCTGAATTCATTTAAAAGGAAAAAAAAAAAGAAGAAAAAACCGGGCCAAAAGTTATTTTGCTCTGTTCCTTCTTGATGTGTTGTAAGTATTTAAACTGGCTATTTCTGAGAGGAGCATAGACAAATCAATGCATGAAAATATGTGTCTGATTCTGCCTCAAATATTTCCACCCGGTGATGGAGCACGTGAATTCTGAGTTTCTTAGATGTGTGCACCTCATTTATGGAAACAACAAAGAGTCCTTGGGACTTTTTATCACACCCGAATTCTCCTTAGTTTGACAATATTTATCTCATCTGATGAGAAAAATTAGTTGTTTTGATAAGGAAAAAATAACGAGCTTGAGACAAGGTGGCTAGGCATGTCATAAGCTGCCTGAGGAAGCAAGGAAAAGAGAGTGCTCACACTTAAAAATGTGGAGTTCCCAGCGGAGAGGTACCTAAGATACTGCAGAGGAATTTGAAACAAAGTGACTGGGCTTTTGAAGCAAGAAGCACCGTGTATAAAAGCCTGAATAATGTCTGTGATTCGTGTTCAACACTGAACATGGGCTTGGTGTTCAGCACGGATGCTAAGCTTTTTCTCCTGGAACGATGATCACAAAGCACTTGTGTGGAAAAGGATTATTTGTCCTGGGTGTTGTGGTGCTGGATGAAAGCTGGCTGGGTCCACAGGGCCACGAGTTGCTCCAGTCCTCCCTGGCTGTGAGCATTTGAGTTGCTTTCAGCTTTGCCACTGTGCGTTGTTTCATTCCTCTATTTCAGTCGTGAGGTGGCACTCTTCTACCAGAAGAGATAGCTTACATGGATTTTGAAGTATGTATGTATGTAAACTAAGAAAAAAACCCCAAAACAATACCAGGAAAATATTGTTGAGATATGACTGCAAAAGTTACTTTCAAAATGTCTGGGCAGGTAGGCAGATGAGACACCACCAGGATGCTGTGTGTTTGTGGCAGAAATGTAGTATTTGAAGGAGATACCTTGCTGAATTCTCTTTGAGCTAGAGCTTAGTAGCTTACTTGATTTTCTTCTGATCCCCATACAGATTCGAGGCATTTCTGTACACCAGCTGCAGACTATATTCTTCTTCGTGACAAGCACAATTACACAGTCTCTTTCTTGGAGCTTTTATTACTGCTGCCAGACCACTGCTAATTTGGAGCACTTTGTTGATATATGGTTTGTACAATGACCGCTTGGCTGAAACTGGACATCCTTCACTCTGATGGTATCCTACCTTTCAGAAAATAAACTAGACCAGGCTCCCAGTTTCAGAAGTAAATGGGAAAAATAATAAACCCAGGCATTGCAGTTCAACCCAGGACCCTCTTCCATCAGGATATAGCTATTCCAGACTGTGGGCCTGAATCAGATTTCCACAGTTTTACACCTCCATGGGCTCCTTGCTAAGTCTCAAGCAATCTAGCAGATGTCTGCTTGTGAGGCAGCATCCTCTGGCTCCTGCTGTGTTCCTGAGGCATGCTTACCCTCCAGGATGGGAAAGAGAAATAAAACTTGGCATGCTTCGTATGAAAGCTTGCTGATCCCTTCTCTCCTTCATGCTTGCAGTGAACCAGGCTTGGGTAGTAGGAAAGCTCAGGGACAGATTTAAATTTACCTGTGCTTCCTTCAGACAGTGTACATCACAGTATCTGGGAGGAGTAAAGGTTTGGAGACAAGGCAGGCTGAAGAAGGGGACATGAGTTTGGCTAGAGTTCAAGAAGACATCAGAAGAATGCTGAATTCAACCAGCTCTGTGCCTTACAGTGAGCCCTTCTCTCTGCTCCCATCATGACATGTTTCTCCTGGCTACCAAATGAAATATGCTGCCACTGTCTTCGCTTCGTACTTACTCCAGGCAGAGATTTTTCTAACCAGCAAGATAAAAGAAGCAAAAACTGTGCACAAGGCACTTTACTATCTAACTAAACCTGGGAGGTGCTCCTGGGACAGGTGACAGATTGTTAGGGCCACCTTGGCTTCTTCCCCTTGTTTCTCCTTGAAGTACAGCTGAGGATCTGGGCCCTGATGTTCATCACCCCCCTGAGGCTGAACTCCTGCCTGGCTAATCTGAGACCAGTGTGAACCGAGCAGTCTTGAAGAATGAAGACCATTTTCTTTTTAATCACATGTTTCTGAAGAGAAAAGGGAGAAAAAAACCTGCAATAGCTTATTCCCAGCACAGATGTGAGTACTGGAAACAAAATAAAAAATGTAACTGCACCCCAAAAATCCCAAACCCTGACATTACAAATTAGTTCAAGAAGCAACTACAGAACTGGCACATGCTGACTCCTGTGTGCATAGATGATTAGCTGCTACTCATTTGATACAACCAGATTATTTGCCTCTTGTGATTCCTATCAGTTTTAAAAATTAGACTTTATTCTGGTTTTGCTGGAAATGGAGGTCAATGAAAAACAACAATACAAATGCAGAATGTGTTATGCCAATAAGTTTGCATCAGAATCCAGAAGGCCAGCAGGGAACAAATTGCTGAGGCTCAGAAGGGATAGTGCTAGTAATGTTTGGCTCTTATTTCCTGTGACCTTTTATCTGAAAGTCTCAAAAGAAGGGAAATATTATTATTGTTTTACCAATGGGGAAATTGAGGCAGAGAATGGTGACTTGCCCTCATGCCTCATAGAAAGTGTGTAGCAAAGAAATGCTACTTTGATAAAGATACATACATTTTGATAGCCATTTGGGGGCATGTTGGCTATCTGCTGTCCTTTGATGCGAGCCAGGAGAAGTTTTTGACCTAAAACACTGATGCAGTTTTCATGGAGAGCTAATGTTTCGGAAGAGCATTTTTTTCAGATGCTGTTATTTCAACACAGGCAAGCTTTTGCTTGTTACCAGGGTCTCAGCAGAGCTCAATATCTTTCCTAAGACCATTTCTCTCATTTACTTTAAGCAGAACAGGGTAGAGCAAGCTTGTTTTAGGAACAGAAGGCAGATGAGATGGATCACGTCATGGAACATGAACATGTTTTCCTGGAGTCGCAGTTGTGCTTCCTCAGCCTTTTCCTGTTCTCTGCACAGTGGAGCTCTCCTCTTCTTTTAATCACAAATGAAAAATTTCTACTCTCAGAATAATGGCGATTTTGCCTGTGGGTGCTGTGATAACATGAGCCTGTGGCATGTGCACACGCATGCACACATGCAGATACATAGAGATGCACAGAGATACCGAAGTAAGTGATTTTTGTGGTTCTCGTGTACCCAAAATAGCAAATCCTTGATGTGTGATCCCTAAAAATCCTCAGTCCCTTCAAAGGCTTAGTGAGATAGGTTGATTATCATCAAATGAAAATTACTTCAGTAGTGTAAGGGGAGGAGAAGAGAATTTAACTGTCAGCAGTGAGACAATTAATAGATTTCAGAGAGGCACTGGGACAGTTAAGACATTGTTAAAAGGAAATAACTGGGAAATGATGGATAGATCAGGCTATTATAAGTGTATGCTGAAACTGAACTACAAATCACCACAAAATACTATGGTATGATGGGATTAAATTGGCCAACACAATGAGTGAAGCTCTGTTGCACCATCACAGTGCAGAAACATTTGGAGTTCATATTTTTGGAAAAGTTCAATGGGATTTCCTTGCTCTCCTCACACACGAAGGCATTTGTAGTACAGAAAGCTTCACTTGATTTCTAATTTGAGAAAATGCTGTACCAAAACTCATAATTAGTTTTCTGCACAGTTTACCACGGTAGTATTACACATTTTGGCTACAAGAAAGGCCTGTAATAAATGATAGCTCTTTCAGCCTGTTGGCAGTATACAGCCCAGCCATCAGTCTTGCAAATGTTCCCGAAACCATTGAAAAGTTGAAATAATTTGGAACTCTGGCTTAACACATTATTAATCACATAACAAAGGGTTTGGTCTGATTTCACCAGGAATACTAATGGAAAAAAAAACCCTATGATACTCTCAGATGCCGGCACAGGGATAAAAGCACAGCTAATCATATGCTGCTCCCGTGATTGAATACAAGCTTCAGGCCCAGTATTTCAGGCAGCATTCCTCAAAGTTTGGTCAAGTATGAAGGCTTTCATTTAACAAATCCCTTTGAAGGAAGGAGAAGCCAATTAATATTTCTTTCACCTTCCTGACTAATAATGAGAAAGAGAAATATTATATGGTCTACTTGTGAACTGCCTGCTCTAGCTGTGATATGTGCCTTTTGGCCTAATCAGTCATCCTCTTTCTGTAGCTGTCAGCTATCCAGCTGATGTGTTCAAAGCCAACAACAAGGTGATGGCCTAATCCATGCTTCACAAAAGTGAAAAGTATCTTCTGGCTGCATTTCTTGGCTTTTGGAAGAGAGTGGTTTAAGTCTGGATGGGGGTGGGTTGCAAAAGTCTCTATAGGAATGGGGTTGCTCTTCAAGATCCCTTACCTTTGTGGAGTTTCTCCATTTTTTTTGTCTAACTGCTGATTTACATTAATGCTTGTGAACCCAAGTGTGGGAATCCATATGGAGTTTCAGCAAAAGAACTCATCCAAAGGAAGTCAGCCCAAGGTAGTGAGGATGTCATGACTTGGGTTATTCATATCTAAATTATAATTCAGCTTCATGAACTCTGTAATACCTAGCAACAATAGCACATCAGCTTTCCACTACATACAGTACCACAATGAAGTCAGATCAGGCTGGCCTGCTGCTGTTTAGGTTATTGTTGTACCTTGAATTAAAATGCTGTGAACAAATATCTCAAAAGAAGGAGCACAATCAGAGCCCTGACATTGCAAAACTGAATAATGTTGTAGCTCTCACTGTTGCTAACAGGAGAAAGACAGAGATTAAGATGGCAGCTGCAGAAGAAAATTCACTTTGCAGCCTTTTTACGCTGTCATATTTAAGAGAGAAAGCTACAAGTATAACTGATTAAGTATGATGCTTTAGAGGAGGATAGTTTGGATTTGCAAGAAGCTTTGAGTGTCTTGTTTTCCTACAAGTGCTTCCATCTCCCTCGGTAAGCTAATTTTAAAAGTTAATGGCCTAAATCTTTCCGTGTGTTAATGCTGCATTGTAGTGCTTCCATGGCATAAAAGAGCACTAAAGCAGTCTCCTTCTGTCGCTGGAGATTTTCTCCTGTCCCAGGGAACTGCTGGACAATATGGGTCAGCCAGAAGGGATCTTCCATGAGCCCCGACATGTCTGGAGCAAAATCTTCTGGGGAAGAAGTGGGATGAGAAACATAACCTTACACCTCGATTTTGGGTGATGACTGCCTTGGGGCTGTAGGCTGATAGCAAAATAATTTTACAAGCTGCTGATAGAGCAAACAAACCCAAGACTAGAAGAGCACAGAAAAACTGGGAGTGGTGTTCTGCATTACCACCATTCCTCTACCCATCAGCAGATGTGGATCTGTGCCGCTTTTGATTGCATACTTGGAAGAAAGCATGAAAGACAGTGAGGGATAAATGATTCCCTGAAACTTGTTTCCTCAGGTGTGCTGACAAGACAACCAGTACCCTTTTATTGCTTTTTTTTTTTCCTTTTTTTTTTGTGTGTGAATTACACTTACTGGCAGGTGGCTGTGGTTGGTACACTAGCTGCTCTTGGACCTCAGAAGCGGTGCTGAGCCAGCTGGGCATCAACACATCCACTGTGCAGTCAAAGGGGAGTCTAAACGAAAGGCTAGTGCTGTGGGTTGCACCATCTACCCCAGTCCTGCAATGCACACACTACATGCTCATATGATCAGAACCAGGTGTTTTTGGAAGGTTTTTGTAGAGACCCTGAAAAAACACAGGGTGCTGCAGCAATGGTGTCCATTACAACAGCATCAACTGTGATAACGTTTGACAGAGAAAAGAGAAGACTGGCAGGAAGCAGTAATAACTTTAGCTGGCCAGTTTCACTCTGCTGTCTTAAGTTAGTCTGACTGCAAGTCAGGGAAAGACACTGAAAGAGGAACTGACTGCATGGAGAAGAACCCCAAA
The DNA here is from genome assembly GCF_037038585.1 of Patagioenas fasciata. Taxonomy (NCBI): domain Eukaryota; kingdom Metazoa; phylum Chordata; class Aves; order Columbiformes; family Columbidae; genus Patagioenas; species Patagioenas fasciata. Next base: position 94,248,319 of record NC_092520.1, read on the forward strand.
CTCAGTTCTCTGTTTGCCTTGCCCTTCTGATGAGAGTACAAATCACGGTTAGCCAACATGAACAGGGCATCTAAAAAAGGAAACAGAAGTGAATAGGCAATCAGATAGGTCACTGTTCCAACTTGGTGCCATCATATAGCAATAGCTTAAACTTCCTGCCACTTAATTCTGTTGGCATCTGAGAGACTAAACAAGCTCCCAGCTTTCCCGATTCAGACTGGTTGTTTTCCGCACAAGAGCTTAAACTTTGTGTTTTTTTAGATGAAGGAATGATCTCATCAGGATTAGTCTGAAATCAGAGATGTGGACAGGTCTTAAGCACAGCTGATGGTTTTCTTCCATTTCAGGTAAAGGCACTCACTTTGGGTCTATATATTCCTTCTTCATCTCCCACCTGGGCAATGCAATTTAGTTCAGTAGGGCATAAAACCATGGGTCCAATCCATGCCAAATGCTGAAGCACTTCGAGAGACACATCTTAACTGTCATTTCATCTCTACAGTGAGAACAAAAACCTGTGCTTATTTTCAAGGTGCTCATTACCTGAGACCAGAATAATGGTGGACTTTTTCCATCTTGGGTAAGGATGGTCAACATGAAACTTTTATGTTTTTACAGAGGCAAGAGACTGAGGAATAAACTCCAATGACAACTAAAACTCAGCAGCTTTCATCTGAAATGCCAGACAGGCATTTTTGACCTTGTCTTTTTAATATAAGCACAGAATAGCATGGATCAAAGATAAAAAAGAACCAGCCATCACATCTGACACACACTTCTGATGCAGAGAGGCTATAGACCACTTCTGATACATTTCAGTCATGCTGCATGAAGTCTTTAGACACTACAGCAGCAGGAATCTGTCTGAGAACGGAACAAAAAGGAGCTTCCTGGGTAGACAGTAATGAGACCAACAGGGAACACTTCTTCCTGGGGAAAAGCGTCGCTTACTAAAGGTGTCTTTTTTCTTGGGACAGTCAGGAAGGGGCTGTGGCAAAGGATACAGCACTGAGAAATCTGAAGGGCAGAACAGCAATAGAGGGGTCAAGAGTAGTTTTTTTTTTCTTTACCCCAGGGTACCTGAGTTGCTGGGGACAAGACAGAAGGGCATGTCTGAATTTTCCTTTTTTGTTCCTATTGTGCCAAGTGTGAGGAAGCAGAAGGTCAATCAGATGGGCCACCTGTGAGCAGAGTGGATGGCTCAGTGGGACCAGCCCTCAGGGGTCGTGAGCATCTAAACAGGTGGGGTTGAGGGCTGATTCTTTGTTTTGCATTAGGCTTTGATACTTTAGAGGGGACAAAAATCTCTAGGCTAACCCAAAGACTGCTGCTAACAGACTCTCATGCTGCATTTCTGAAGGATTGCCATGCAGGAACAGCACAGGTAGCATCCAGGCTGAACAAAAATGCTGTATGGTGGAAAACTGAAGCTGTAGAGAAGAGGCTGGCATAGGAGCAGAGGTGCCCCTTCTGCCTTGTAGGTGAGTGCAGCTTCACAACATGTCACAGAGAACCTGAAAAAGATGTTCGGATTCCAGAAAATGTTTGTCCTAAATCTCAGTGTTTTGTGGCAACATGGAGAGGCATAACTCTCAGGGTGCACCTGTAGGTTGTCAGCACCAGAACACAACCTAGAATGTGAATAACAAGAGATGGAGAAATTTTGAACTGTGTCATCAATGTGAGCTACCAGAGAAGAGCAAGTTTCACATGTTCAGGAAGGATATACATGCATTTTTTTGTGTCCTCAGCCATTCTGATCCTGGTGTTGGTAACACTCCTGCTACTGGTTGTACAATTCAGCATTTTGAGGTGATCAGCTCAGGTAAATCTGGCCTCTGTGTGGCAGATCTGCCTCAAAGGAGAGCAGTGAGGAAGATGAGAAATCTTTCCTTTTTCCTTTTGCCTATTCTTTCCTCTTTCTGTCTTTGTCAGAGAATGACAGATGCCTGTATGTCAAACTGACACACCATCAAGTATAATCTTGAGCTGAATGAAGCCTGTAATTTGATTAAGGGGCTCTGACAGATTTTGAAACAATGGCAGTGTTTTAAGACTGAACGTGGAGGATTTCATTCATGGTGTAGGTGCTGCATAATACAGTTTTCATAAACCTTTCCTGCTGTAGCAGCTGGAACATCCCTCCATCTACTCATCCTGCTGAATTCAGAGGGACTGAATAGAGCTGAAAGATCTTGTGAAAGGGGCAGGTAATGAAGTGAAACTTCAGGGAGACTGGATTCAGCAAATGAAGACCTGCAGTGATTTGACAGCTGCTGAGAGATCTATGTGGAAAAGAAGCTGAAACTCTCACAAAACACAGAACTGGCTTGAGATTACCTTCTCAGCTCTCAGTTCAGATCAGGGTCACAAAATTAATAAACTGGTGTTACTTGACAAAGTCCATACTTACACATGGGGGCTGGTATAAAACTAGTTGAAACTCAGTAAAGTTGACTAGAATCCACAATGCTGTCAGCAAAAGCTTGAGGTGAAAAGCTGTGGGTCAGAACTGAAGAGATTTTTTTTTCACTTGAACTTTCTCTGAAAGTCATAAAAAAATTTTTCGCCTGTACGAGGGCCTTAGCAGAGGGATGGGAATCAGACATGTGGGTCAGACCTAATTGCTCTTAGCTTTAATGGCTCAGATTCACTTGGACTCTGGTTTGCAGATGGGTAGATGGGATGGCCTTATGCATCCTTCAGGAGAAAGCTAGGTTTGTAAACTGCCCACCAACTTCGATGTTTTGGCTAAAAGATTTTGGATATAATCAAGAAAGTTAAAATAACTATTTTCCTGTTCATCCAGCACCATGAAGGACACTCAGAGGAAAGGTCTCCGGTTTCTTTTTGATGGAGGGTTAGATCACTGGACTGAAAGTGGGACATGGGCTTCACTTCTTTGGGGAGAACCAAAACATCCTAGTAAATAAAGGTGTCTCTTGGCTTCAGAGAGAAAGAAGACTTAGACCTCTGTTAGAAGGAAGGGAATATCTATTTCTTTCCTGAGAGTCTACTTCAGTAGCACCCACGCACTGTTCCTTGTATTCGAAACTTAATAACTTCACTTGAAAATCATGCCTTTTTGATGGCAGTGGAAATAACATGACTTTTAAACAAGTAGAGGAGACTGTCATTGAAGTCGAGCCAGTTATGTGGGAGTCAGATGATTAAGGTAGATACGATGTAGGAGGGAAGAAATACTATCATTTGGAAAAAATACTGTATTTTGAACGGTTTAATGTAATGTTCTCTTCCAGAAAAGTGAGGTTGTTATTATTAAGTGCATTACCAACATTAGATGCAGGGCTTGATACTCTGTTGATGTGCCTTTTCTGTAATTGTTCACATCCATGCAAATTAACTATAAAATGAGTCTAAGTTGTTACTGAGTTGTACAGTTGAGGTGTAGGGGAACTATGTGCTCACTTTTTCAGGTGTAGAAACAAGGAGGCAGAGGGTGAGGTAGGAAGAAATTTGGGTCTCATCTGGGTTATGCCAGCGTCTGCCTGTCTGTCTGTAATGTAGCAGCCCAGGGACCTGTTTTCTGATCTTTCAGAAGGTCTGTTTTATTCTTGTTGGCCTGCCCGGAGTCAGACCTGCACAATGTTGTTCCCTTTTTTTCAGAGGGATACTGCTACACAAGCCACCACAAATAATTGGTCCCTTCCAGGGTTCTTGAGTCACATAGGGCTCTCAAAGTGGCCTCTGAGGCTGCAGCCCAGCAGCCTTACAGGGGCTGTTGTGTTGGTGTGTGTAAAACAGCACCTTAATTTACACCTTGCCTTACGGCATATGCTCAGCACCTCAACGTGCAGCGGTGTCCACATCTGGCACCGCTGCCCACAGCTCGCACCTCTGCAGGCATCCCGGTGCAGGGAGAGCAGCTGGAGGGAGGGGCAGCACCGCTGGGCAGATGTGCTGCTGTGCCTGAGCTACAGCAGCTGGGCACCGGCTGATGCTGAAAGTTCTGTTCTTGTTCTGAAGCAGGTTTCACCTCTGAAGCTTCAGGCCCCCTGCTGCTCTCTTTGCGGCCCATTGGAGGTGTCTTGCTTTTGGCGCATGGCTTCTTCACTGGGCCTACTCCTGGTTTCTCCCTGTGGGCCCAACCCAAATCTAAATGAGGCTAAAAGACTCAGATATGAGCATTTTTTCCCCTCCCAGATCTTATTCCAATGTGGAAGCAAAGAGCACTGCACACAATTGGGGAGTTCAAATTTAGAGCTTGATGTACTCATATTTAGGCTTGAAGTATTGCTGATATGGTACCTTTTTTTCTTTTTTTTTTTTTTTCCCACTAACCAAATGGTCTTGCTTTCAATTACCCTAACTTGAGAAAGCGGGGAGGAAGTAGAAAACCTGCACTGAAAACCTAATAAATTTGGCATCTGAGGTAGATTTAGTGTAATATCTCATGGTTTGGATGCAATAAAATCTCAGTGTAGTGATTATGCAAATGCAATAAGCCCTGGTGATGATGCAGTTAGACCTAACTCAATGCAACAGGAAATTTTCTGTTGATTTCAGTGAACTCCAGGTGCTCTCACAGACACAGGGTCCTGCTTCATCTTAGGGTCTCAGCATTTTAGTATAAACAAATGCCCTCTGGGTAGCAGCCCACAGCAATACCATTCAAAATACTATATTTTACTATCAAAATGGTTTTGTGCTGCAAATGAGACTTACCCACAGGCAAATTTCCTTTTGTCCTCTTTGACAAACCTGTACAACTTTCAAACTAGTAGAAAAAACAAGGTAAAACATAATCTGTGCTCTAAATACTTAATGCCACATTACAGAAAGCAGCTATTTTCTTTCTTAGCAGAATTACTGGTCTCTGAGTTTGCAGTGGAGGAGATAATTGACCCTGAACTATAATCAGGATGACAACCAACTGCTGTGTAACTCAGCCTCTGAGCCCACAAGATGTTCTGCATTAGCAAGTATATTTTGATTTGTATCAGTCTGCTTTTCTCTAGCGTTTTTTTCCCACGTATGTAACCACCATATCCACAAAATGAGTTAGAGGATCCTGTTACTCATTCATCACCTTGCCTGGGATTTGAGGGATCATGTATATTTGAGTGTCCTCTGCCCAAACACTTTTCCTGGTGTATCTTGCAATCTTACAAACTCAGTGTTTCTAACAATCTGTGGTTAAAAATTCATTGAAAAAATTGTGTTTCTTCCTTGGCAGATTACGACTATCTTCAGGGTCCCTTTAGCACCAGGCCTTCAAACTCATGATAATGAAAGTTCAAGATTTTACAGTCTGGAGAATAAAAGGGTACTACCCCAGTACAAATATTACTTTTACAAGATATTCTAGACTGAGCTTACTATAATTACATGACATATATTGAAAATACAGTTGCTGTACATTATCACTACCTGCTTGGAAAATCCTCTTTATATCAGCATGGCTTCATCATTCAGTTGTAGTGTGACGCTACAGGGTCTCAAGATAAAGACATTATAACATGTATTAAAAATGCCAGTATGGATTTATGAGCCAACCTGTGTTTTTTTGCTTTCACAGTACCAATTCTACACTGAGTGCTAATCTTCTGCTGTATACCTGTTCCTGCTCTTTTTGCTTAAACAACCTGCAGGTATGTTATGTATTTTGTCCATTTAAGTAAGCTATGTCCATCCTCAAATTAAATTGCTTTAAAATTGATTTTTCCTAATCTTCTCAAGTCCTGCATAGCTGAGACAGTGGAGGTAAGGCATTCTGTACTGTATTGTGCTGTTTTTACCTGGAAGGTATCTAGCTGAAGTGTACTGCTCTCTCAGGGGTCAGTGATAGCTCTGTTCTGGCTTTTTTGGGGAAACAAGGCTGAAGAGTGCTACTCAAGGGCAGACTCCAGCTGCTGCAGCACTGCCTGGACCTCCATGGGGTCACACAGGTGTGATATCTCCTGCATTCCTGCAGCACAGTGCACATTTTTTTGGTGTCCTCACATCCTCCCAGGTGCCTGGGGGGAAGTGCAGTGTGCTGCTGAGGGTCTGGGTTGTGAGGAGGGAGGGAAGTTCCTGGCTGCCTGATGTAGAGGTTTCCATAAAAATTGGGTAGCATCACACAGTATCTGTTAATTAGACTGCTGGGAGGCAAACTAGATGTAGACAGCTTTGCTTGGAGAGGATGACAATTTGAGCTTCTGTTCTCCTGTTGGGGCTGCTGCATTCTGCCTTGCTCAGCCCCCAGACTCCCTCCTCTGAACTCTCAAGCCATCAGCCTTTGTTTGACCACACTGCAGCAAGGAAACAGCTGTCCTGTGAACTGAGTGTTTTGGCACCAATGTGCTGAACAATCTCACGTTTCCATCACACACTCAAAGCAGTGGCTCATATTCAGCTCAAAGAACACTGGATATTTATTTATTTGGGTTTTAGATGATACTTTTTACTCCATCTTCATTTTTTTCAGAAGTTCAGGGGCTTTGAGGTAGGCTTAGCATAAATAATTTCTGAGATTGCAGAAGAAACAACTCATACCAGAAGTGAATTCAGCTGAGCAACTCTCTCACATCCTCAGGGACAGACAGCGTGACTTAAATATTTTGTATAAATTTTCATCCAGCTGTTTTATAGACACACACACTCTTTACCTATAGTGATGTAGAAGATATGGCATTGCCATAGCAAGTTAAAGACATCACTCCTACCCGATGTCTAAAAGCCTCTCAAGTGCCATGAGCCGTCCCCCTATTGAAATTCCTTATACCAGTCTTCCTCAGTCACACAAATCCCTTTTGAGCTCAGTGCAAATCAGCCTATATTTTTTCATCTCTAGCTTAGCTGCTGATATTGCATCCTTGGAGTTTTACATCACTGTTTTGACCCCCAAAAGATGACTGTGGTTGTTCTGTGTTCCCTCCACACAGGTGTCTGTGTCACAGTGGGACATTGCACAAAGCTGGAAATCAAACTAGTTGAAGAACGTGGGAATGGGAGGCTAACAGCACCAATCTATCACGCCCATGCTGTTCTGCAGTCCTCAAGTGGAAGATGCTGTATGAGCTGCTTGATAGAAATTACTATGATTATTTATTTCTTTCTGTGCATTTTATTTTGTTTGTTTTGTAGACATCAGTAAAACTCGCCTGCTGTCTTTTCAGCATCACAGGTTGGACTGTTGAGCTCTTCAGAAGACTACTTTGAAATATTAAAATTGTCTGCCTTCTGGGCCCTCCTAAAAATAAGTGAGAACATAAAAAACTGAGGAGGAGGGGAGCATGGCAATTCCAGATGTGTGATGCCCAGACCTCATATTATAAACAGGTTTTCATGGTCAAGAAACCTCCTTGCTTCTGAAAGGGAGAAGGGATCAATCTGGAAAAAACTTCCAGGGCAACTCCTGGAGATATTTTAATTTCTTTGCTCTCAGTACTCTTCTGGTTTGCTTGAAGTGATATTTACATAGTGTAGTGAAAAGAGTTTTGAGAGAGAGATCTGATCTCTGTTTTGGCTGCCATAAAGAAGATCAGCGTGAGATCTGTGTGTTTACAAGAGTCCCTAGCTCTCTGCTCTAGTTCTGTTATCTTTTAAATGAAATCATTAGCACATATTTGTAATGGACCTGCTATACCTGGTGAAATTTTGGCTCTCAGTTCCTTTCTTTGTGACAGATGATGCACTAAGCCACATATGACAGATGGAAAGCATGGTAGGAGGTGGTGAATTGAGTACATAAGAGAGGAAGATGGAGTAAAGTGTATTTTCATGGGCTGAGCATTTTCGTACATAGCAGTGTTTGTATTTGCCGTGAACAGTTTGTATGATGAAATATTCAAGATTTGTTGGGGCTGTCTTTGTGGAACGGCTTGTTCCATCCATACGCAGAAGGAACAGTGGCTGTGGAGAACAGAACGGCTGCAGGACTGCTGCAGTATGGCGTGCCTGAGGGAAAGATACCTTGACTGATACCACCATTCCTCCCATAGGTGTGGAGTCTCCTCAAATGTCGTGAAGTCCCCTTCTAAAACTTGCAGTATGGGTACTTTATCTAGATTATAAACATTCATCTGCTTCTAATCTTCCATTTGCCTTTTAATTGGAGTCTTAATTGTTTATTCTCTGAGGCCATTAGGGAGCTGACAGGCACTGTATGGCTCAATTTATTCCTTTAGGGTCCTAATTCAAAGCCACCAGAGACTGAGACCTACTCCACAGGTTTGGGAAAGCTTTGGATCAGGCTCAAAGTTGGGGATTAAACATTTGATACACATTGATAGGGGGTGTTTCTGGAGTGGATTTCTATCACTGATGGCTTTTGAATACTAGAACCGTATTTTATATCCCTGTGGAGGGTAAAGGAAAGCAGATGTAGCAAGGTTAAAATTCATGTTTTGTGTCTTAAACCCCGGATCTTGACTAACTTAACAGGGTTTTAAATGCTGTTGTAGTTGTGTTCAGGTCCTGAGGGGAGAGTCTTTAAAAGAAATTTGAGCACAGTTACAGAATAAGTTGTTCTGCAGCGCAGACAAGCAACTTTCATTCAACTGTTTCTAATTAATTTGTAAGTTGAAAAATGAATACTGAATCTATTTTGAAAGATTTGTCTTTTAGAAGGACTAAGATCTTTGCATCATTATTCTTCGCTACAGAAAGAAAAGAAAGTGGGTTTAATTGTAAAATCAGGAGAACAGACCAGTTGTTTTTCAGGGCAATAGTTGCAGGAGGCCAGTTGTGAAGGGTGGGCTTGTGCTCATTCTGCACTAGATTCTGCGGTGCCTCCCTTGAGCTGATAACTCTGCAGAAAAATACACTGGGAAGGCTTGAGTTGCTGTCATAAGGGCACCCAACACGAGGCCAGATCAATCACTCGTAAAGCACCAAACTTGATTAGTCAGGTGCTGGCAAACTGTGAGGCAGTTGTGTTGTGAAGGCAGCTGCTGGCCTCCGTCTTCCCAAGAGAGCTTGCCAGTGACTTGTGACAGGAGAAGGGCATTTTCCTCAGACTGCAAAGCTGAACCTCCTTCACTTCACAGCTCTGTAGATGTGGCTACTGCTTTTGAAGCAGATTTTTGGCCAGACAAGAATCCCTGAATGATTCAAAACCTTTGGCTTTGGACTCTTCTACACTTTTTCACAGCATCTGTCATGGCCTTATTGGCAATTAGAAACTCATTGCTGCACTTATTATCTGAAGAAGTAGCTCCTTTTTGTCTTCTCACTGTAAAAAGATACTAATGATAAAAGAATCTGAAAATTATGAAGAGGGAAGGGGGGTTTTCCCATCCTGGAGATATAAGTATCTAAGTGTAATAAATTAATACTTCTTATGCAAGGGTGAAAAAAAATTGAACCTAATGACTGGTTAAAAAAAGTGCCAACACAATTTAATTGGACTGACTGAGTCCTAATTTTTTTTTTTTTTTTTTTTTTTTTTTTTTTTTTGTTATGGTGGTGCCTGGCAGCTCTTCCATAGTCAGATTGATTTTTTGCCTTTAGTGGTAAACCTCTGTCTCTTCAGTTCACATTAGTCTGCATCAGTCAGAGATGTGGAATAAAAGTTTTCAACTCTGATGTGCCTTAGGGCTCCCCCTAAAGACAAATTTTAAATGTCTTGACTGTTACTGGATACAAGGCTACTAGTTGTGGTGATGATGATGACAACAACAATGACGATAATAACAACAATGATAACTGAGCAATTGCTTGTAGTTGGATTTTGTGTTGGCAGCTTGAATCACACAAAGCCTGTCCAATGGAGAGAAACAGGCAATCACAGTAATGTTGGATGCCCATCTCAATCTCCCTTATTCTCTAGAGGTGCAAAAAGATGCAAAAGAGGTTGCTTGTGGCCAGAGGAATGGGACAAAATCCAGGTCAAGTAGGAAATGCTGTGAATTAGGGCAATCTTTGGGTCACTCTTCAAAGACTAGTTGTCTGACAGAGCGCAGCCTTACAAGTCTAAGATTTCCTCTTCCATCAGACCTCCTGGAGCAAAGCTGCGTTGTATAGGCTGCCTGCCTGCCCAAAGCAATGAACTCATGCTCCTTACACAGTTCTGCCTCCCCTTTCTGAGGCACTGCTGCTCCAGTGGTTCGATGGTGACCACAGAACAGCTTTCAAGTATATAAAACACAATGTCTTAAATGGTGCCATGAGAGAACAATGGAAGCTATTAGCTGGGCTATTCATTTTTCAAAGCCGTTCAGTTCTTCACAGCTATAAAATACTAGGAGGAGCTGGCTTTCAGTTTTATAATCACAGACTAATTTAGGCTGGAAGAGATCTATGGAGTCATCTGGTCCTACCCACTGCACAAAGCAGAGCCAAATAGTATGAGTTGCTCAGGGCTTTCGCAGTCCAGTTATGGATATCTCCAGGGCTGATGATTCCGTTATACCCCTGGACCCTCATTTCAACGTCTTACCAGCTTGATGGTTGAAAAAAATAAAAAAAAAGCTTTTCCTAGTTCTAATCAGAATTACCTGCATTGTGACTTGTACATGTTGTCTCTTGTCCTGTCACCCTGTCCCTCTGAGATGTGCCTGCCTCCATCTTCTCTGTAATCTCTCATTGGTAGGTTCAGACAGTGATAAGACCCCCTTGCACTGCCTCTTCCCCAGGCTGAATGGTCCCAATTCCATTCACCTCTCCTGGTGTGTGCCCTGTGCTCCAGCCCCTGACCATCTTGGTGGCCCTGTTGGACTGGCTGCAGTAAATCCATGTCTGTCTTTTACTGGGGAGCCTTGAACTGGACACAACATACAGGAGTTGGCCTCACAGGTGGCAAACAGAGAGGAACAGTCACTTTCCTCAAGCTGATGGCTATCCTTTCACTAACACAGTCCAGCATACACTGGGCCTTATTCACCAGAAGGACTTATTTTTGTGTGTATCATTCACAAGCTGAAAAGATTGTGCTAAGAGTTGTAGTTGAATGAATTGCTTAGAACTGTGTTTGCACAGACTTTTACTCTCTTTACTCCAATGAATTTAGCATGGGCAGCAGTGTTCATTGTACACGTGAGTCTGAGACCATTCATCTCAGAAAGCCTGTACCTAAGGGCAGAGGCGGCAGCGGTGCTTGACAGTTTCCCTCCTTATATTGCCTTTTTCATCTTCTAGTCTCCTTATCACTTTGGTGACATCAGGGACATCCTGGCCTCTTCCAACTCTATTCAGTAACAGCTGTGAATTAAATGACAAATCCCTTTGGGTCCCCTATTAGCCTTGGGCAGAGCCGGGAACTGTCCTGAAGCAGGCATGTTGGCTGCCCCATCCCCTTCCCTTGCTATGGTAGTGACCTTCATTCACACTGACCTAACCATACAACATTGCCCTCCTCAAGTGCTCATGGTGTGAGATCAGGTGCTGATCAGGTCTGTCTGGAAATTATTTGTACAATTCATGGTTTTGTAAAATTAAACTGCTGGGAGGAGCCTGGGAACCTACAACCTCGTGTTCTTTGCAGAGCAGAGAATCCCCTAGAGTGTGTGTTACCCTTCCCGCTATTTATTTCTGGGAATGTAGTGGAGCTGATCCAAATATTGCCTCTGAATTGGTTTTCCAAATGAAACATATTAATTCCTCAGAAATCTGAAACAGGTTTCTCATAACCTTTGAAAATTTGGTTTGGGTGATCTCTTTTGTTTTTACTTTGTTTTCATGTTTTCAGTGTTTCTTTAAATCAGTGTTTCTTTATTGGCTAATCTGTTAGAATGGAATATCTCAAATTCAACAATCCTGTATTTATTTAAATCCTATTTTTTTAGCAAAAGTTTTCTTCCATTCCGCAGAAATCCCAGTAAGTGAAAATTGTCAAAACCAGGAAGAATAGAAATCTTGGAAAGTGTCATGACTCATTTTTGTTTAATTTTCTTAAGAATGGTGGGAATGAAGGTGAGAGAGTGAGTGAGCGAGAGCACAAGGCTGATCACATGAGCTTTTTGAGCCGTTCACATTCATTGTCACAGCAGCTGCCTCATTGCTCCCAGAAGATCCTCTTTCCATCTCTTCTGCAAATACAGCAGGTTTGGAGAAGTGCAGAGTGGAGTACAACCGGAAGAACATAATGTGGGTTGTTTGGCAGTTATACAGGCTGTCACATGAGGAGATGCTTTTTATATCAAAATCAACTTTGTCATAATAAACCATAGATGTTCAGCATCACTTACTGGGACATTAGTGCCTAACATTAAATTACTTTTTAGACTAATCTGACTGCTGTCTGAGCATGCCACATTAGAATATGGCTGTTTGGTAGCATGTTCTCAGGCTGACACACTTGGATTGCCCTCCTCACCCACTGAACAGAGCAGGCCAGCCCCCCTCCAGGTGTGCTGCACAGACAAATGCTGCTATGAGCTGCAGGTGGGAGAGCTGAGAAATGTTTGGCTGCTCTGTGTGAACAGTCCACATGCCTACACTGTATCCGGTGCCTGTGATGCTGCTGCTTGGACTCAGGCTCAGATTCATCAGTGCTGGTGTTAGTTGACTCCTCTTCAGTGACACCAGCTCTCTGACTCCCCTTTGGTTACATGGATAAACTAGAGCTCAGCTGCTTTGTAGTGTCAGGGTGGTAACAAACAGGCAGCGCATAGCAGCGAGTCCGAACTTGTGTTCAATCTTCCTTGAAATGCTCTGACTGAGACCATTGAAACCATTGCAAATCTTTGTAATTGGTTTGTGCTGGAACCCCTTGAGGACTTTCTTTGTAGTGGCCTTGGAAAACCCAGAAGCTGTGCCATAGCGGGAGATTTTAGTGCTGGCAACATCTTCCTAGGATAGAAAGCATGTACTCATAAGTCTTCTCTGTCTTTGTCATGTATATTACGTAGCCAGTGGTGTTAGCTGCATTTCATAGCTTTGCTCTTTTGAAACATTCTTCAGTCTTTCAGGTCGATTTTGACTTTACTGTTACTGCTCTATTAAATTTTGTGAAAACTTCGTGCTGAAGATGAATGATCTGTCTGCTTACATTCATTAGAAACCGATGTCAAGTATGGAGACCTTACTATTATTAAGAAGTGTAATGTAACGTATTTATCCTTCATTACAATTTGGTGAGACAGAAGAGGAGGAAACAGTACAATACAGCTGGAAATAAATAAGCATCATGGGCAGAAGTGAAAAGATCTTTTAGAAATATGGGCAAGAACAGAGTTTGCCAAAAGTATTTCCCATGGATTTGAATTGCAGGCTAGTTAAGTATTCTTCATAACTGGAGATCAAACACGAGTGAACAAGGTAATCAACATGAAAGAATCAGTTCATTTTGGCAAAAGTTCCAGGGCTCAGACACTGCTCTGACTCAAATCAGTGTGTGCTTAGGATTTCACTGCAGGTGCTCAGCAGCCTTGGATGACCAGTGCTCAGAAGTATAAAAGGCACTTCATTGTCCCAAAGCATTTCTCAGGAGGGCTCAGAAATCACGTCTCTTCTTTGTAAGTAGGTGAAAAATGTTCAGTGAGCTAATTCCGCCTGGGGGATCCTTTGACCTGGATAACACTGCTGTGCCCTCTGCAGAGAATAGTTCCTTTGGTTTTGCAAAGTGGAGATCTTTGTGGTGGAGACTGTGTGGGCACAGGGGACACAAGCACTGCTCAGTGCAGCTCGGCATCTACTTTCTTGGTCCCTCCAGCAATACAGAGTCATTCCTTGTTGTACAAGCTGGGTCTGGAGACCCAAGGACTCTGCAGTATTACCTTCACAGATGCCTTGCTTCTGGGCTAAAACTGATGGAAAACACAACTGCTTGAAGCTATGCTGGAGGCAGTGGTGTTTGTTAAGAGTCTGGCATCCCAGGGTATTAGGGGGAGTCTGCTGGTGGTGGCCAGTGAGGGCCGGGCTGGTAAAGGAGGAGGCTGCCAGCACAGCTTCCCACTGTGCCCTTCTGCTGGGGAAACAGCAGCAAGGCCAGTGTTAAAGCACAACTTTGTGATCCTGTCATTCCCCTGGCCATAGAGATCATGGGCCTTGCAAGGGATAATGTGCATAGGGTCATAAGTGAGAAGGAGTGGTGAGCAAGGACGAAATTTTGGGCCTCTCTGCTTGCCACTGTGCTAGGAAAGGAGCAATGCTGACAGCAGAAGTCTGCAGGAGTGTGCAAACAACTAGAAACTGCCCTTTCTCTGTGCTCAGGATGACCTAATATGGTTTGCAAGGACATGATGAAGCTTTTCTGCAAGTTTGATTTGTGTTCAGAACAGAATTGCTTAATAATATCTAATTTGCTATACAAAAGTATTTTTTAACACAGAGGGGTTTCAAACCTCTTATTTAGGGATCTTACTTTCTAACGTGAATTACTGATTGAATCTGAATATTATATCTGAATGTAGGTATGAAAGATGGACAATAAGCTATTGTCAAACTCTCGGTAACATGTTTGTATAGTATACCACTACTTGGAGAATAAAGCTGTAAAACAAAGTGGGTAATCCTTTTTCCCTGACTTCCCTGAAAGCAATATAGATGCTCTCACCAAAACTTTGGTTGAAATACTCATCATCAGCATATCTCTTTTCTCATGAACTTACTATTTTGCATATTATTTTGATTATTGTGAAATTGTAATTGCTTCATTTAAGCCTTAGAGTCTCCTTCACCAAACAGACTAATCTTTTCCAACTGTAGAGAAAGTTTTCTGCAAGAAACACCACAATGAAGCCGGAGTGCCTTTCTTTGTTGGCATTCAGAACTCCAGCTCACGACTGCAATCACGTATGCTAACAGCCTTAGTTTTCTGTTTGAATCAATAACAATGAAACACTTTCTTAGAATTAACAAAATGAAAATGTGAGCAAGGAACAGAAGTGAAAGCGACTGGTGAAAAGCACTAGGGAAAAGCAGATATATGAGAAGGTAAACCTAGTAGCGCCTAGCATCAAAGATGTTAAAACTCTTAAAACAGAAAAAAAAGGAAAAGTAAAGACTGGAGAGTCATTGTATTCTGACCATTCCTGAAATGGTGACGATCCAGTTTAGAGCAGAAGCCATTTATTCTTAATTCTTCTGTTTAAATTGCATTTCAGTCAATGTATGTTGGTCAATCCCGGAGTGCAACAATCAAATCTCCTTTCCCCAATTACTTTGCAGAAACACTTGGGTGAGAGAAATCCTGGTTCTTTTCTTCCTTTTGTCTAGATCCCTTTAAGAAGCAAATTGAGAGCATAAACATCTCTACTTTGAAGAGCAGTAAAACATGGTAGTGAAAACTGTAACGCAAGCAATGCTTATTTTGAGAGAGAGCAAAGTCCGCTGAGATGTTTTGAAAGACTGGAACTGCTAGCTTACATATCAAAGGGAGATATTTGTTAAGATTGGGCCAGGATAAGGGGTAAATATGGCAAATCATCCAGGAGAAATAATGAAGACAATAAATCAGTCAGTCAAAGGGATTGTAGTGAAGAGTGGGAACAGCTTTCTCCAATGTTTGTCTAGTCGATAGCATCATTTACTATATAAATAACCATCTATGTGAACACTTTATTGCTTTCTATACACATATCCACAGCTGGCAAGTGTGTTTGTTTACGTATCTAGAAACCATTCTGCAAATACCGCTCTCAAGCTGCCCCTATGTCAGAATTACAAATGCACACTATTACAAGATTATTTGTAAAATTACGCATGTGAATCTAAAGTTATCCATCTAGCTTTGACATTTATAAATGTGTAGATCATTTTCTTTCCTTGGTGTTCCAATTTTCATGTTTTTATTTTCAGACCGGGAATTGTCAGAGTGTCATCTAGTGCTCCCTACTGGCCAGATACAACTTCACTAAGAGTGAGGGTCTTGCTGGCTTAGGTTGCAGTACTTCATATTCCTTTCCTTCGTTAGAAAGTGCTGTCTTCTGTAAATTAATGCAGGTTTAGAGAAGAGATTTGAACCAAGCTGCTTATGCTGCTTATGACATAGGAACCGCATTACCAGCAAGGCTATGAGCTCTTCAGGATACTCCTCTTTCTCATTTTATTTATTTATTTGAGTCTAAGGTTTTTGTTGATCCAAGGGAAAAAAAAAACATTCTTATATTCCATTACTATTAATATATATGTGCATACTATAACAAATATCTTAACTGGTCTCTAACAAATCTCTAGAAAAAATTATGAAAGCAGTAGTGGCTCTTTAATATAAACCAACCATTTGGAATGGCAAATATCAAATATTGCTGAACTGAGATCAGTATGTTAGTCATGTTCTTTCCAGTTAGTTCATTTGCATTTGATGTTACAGCTTTGCCATAAGGAGTTAAGGGATGCCAGAATCCTGCTTTATCAGGCTACGTAAAGGTGGGATCAGAGCCTTTGCTGGTATGAGGCTATTTTGTCAAAACCACAGCTGTAGTCTGACGCCAAAAGAAGCATACATACCTCAGAAATGGCTTCTCTATTAAAGGTGGATGTTTTACTTTCGTTTTTGCAGAGTTAGTATAAATCCTTGCATCGCAGTGAGATTTCTGCTGAATTTTAGTTTGGTTAATTATTTCAATTTCATTTATGAATAATAAGATGCATTATTTTTCCTTTCCTGTCCCAATGTGCAATGCAGAGTTCACATGACACTGCATAAACAGTTGTGCTTCATACTAGAGGCAGATGTGCTTTTGGAACCCTTAAGATGGAAAGTATTATATATGTATAAAATGATATCACCTGCTCAGTAATCTTAAACAGAGTAATATCAATGATTAATAAAAATAATAGCAAATGTTTATACTTAGCATTTTCCACAGTGTTCCTTTTCATTAAAGGGGTATTGTCAGAGTGGGGAAACTCTGAAATGAAATAAAGGATTGTTTTCACTGGTCAAACCTGGGAGTGGATTTTCTGATGAATAACGTAAAGTAATGATCTCAATCTGATTTTGACCCATGAGCAATGATACTGAGTGATGATATCGCTATAGCAGAGGTCACAGTTTCTTAGCTTCAGTTTTAATGTTTTTATATCCCATGACTTCGACCAATGTTGGCAGCTATGATGGGTAGTATATTGCTTGCTGGAGCTGGAGATCTTACAAACAATTTATTTTGCTGCTTTCATTCTGCACTGGGTGTAAGAAGGAAAAGTGAATATACGATGGCCCAAATTTGCATTCAGTATTTGTCAGGATGTAACCGGAAAATTAAAAAAGGGAAAACATCTAGGTTTAGTAGAAAGTTTGCCTGACTGTATCTTCAACAAAAACAACCCAATACATGTGTGCAAAGCACAGAACAAGTGGCTACTTCTGCACAAGCATGTTTTAGAAATGGTACTGGTAATTACAACAGTAATCTTTCTGATGCCATAGTTAAGGGGCATTATTTGATCTCATGCAACTGTGTGCTAGAGAGCTGACCCAAACAGAACAAAATGGAGCAGCTTCAAATGGCAAATGTAGCTACCTATCCAGTGCTAGGGTAACACCTTCATCCCGGGTGGCTTCAGCAGGTTTTCAAATCACTCCATCCAGTTCCTTTACTAATATGGACTCTTCTAGCATTTCAACTTAGAACTTGCCAGCCCAAGCAGCCCCCTCTGGTGAAGGCTGACAGAGGCTGAGTAGAAGCTGTGGTCAGTATCAGAGCGGCAAAGGAGAGCCCAGAGAGCCATGTGGGCGTGCAGGGGTGCAAATGAGGTGAAGGCAGGAGGTAGGGTTAAACAATGAAGAGGGTTGAGGAAGACCACAAAGCTACATTTGATGCACTGCAGAAGTATACTGGCTTCTGATCTTGTAGGTATTTTTGGTGAGATGGTTTTTATACTTCTACTACTTGCCAATCATTTTTCTGGAAAACATGATGTTCAGTAAACCTGAAAATATCCACTGTTCTTTAGGATGTCAAGTTCATTTGGTTGCAACCCAGAAATTTCAAAATTGTTTCATCTAACAAACAGTAATTTCCTCATCATCTCACGTGAAGGTGATGCAGATGTTTGAAATCTCTGCACCCACTGAACCTATCAGAAACACTAAACATTTCATCTTGATTTCTCTCAGTACCACCTACTTCCTGGAAAATTTGGAAGCATTGCATTTACCACTTCAAATTTTCTGCCAAGTTCCTTTCTTTTTTTTTGTTTTGTTTTGTTTTTGTTTTTGTTTTTTGCTCCATTTTTGTCTCACACGTTTATTATATGGTGACAACTGCAGTTTTCTTCTGACACCACGTAATAGATGTGTGAAACACACACAGATGTTCTAGTAAGAGACTGCTCTTTATTTCCTGGCTCCAGTTGCAAAACATGAGTCAGGGTTAGAAAGGTTATACCTCTGTCAGAGATGTGTAATCAGCATCCTCAAACTTTCCTAGCTATGCTAGAGTAGTGGGGAAAAATGGCAAATCTTGTTCTTTGTTTTCTGTACTCAGTGTTTCCTCCTCCCCAAGCACATATTTTCTTCATTTTGTACTTTCAATTCCCTTGTATTTATCATATTTACTCCAGAGACTGATGCTGTCATTAATAGGAAAAAAAGTATACCAGCATTCTGATTGCACAAGGTACAGCAGTTTTAGAGAAAGCATCCTCCTACTATTCTGGCTTTAACACAAAGGAGAAACATTATTAGCCCATTTGCTGTGAATTCCAAGCACTATTTTCTCCATGTCGAGTGATATCTGATGTTCTGCTGTGTAATTGTAGGTAATGACCAAACAGCCTCTCAGCAAGACTCTGGTGAC
Source organism: Patagioenas fasciata (assembly GCF_037038585.1). Classification (NCBI taxonomy): domain Eukaryota; kingdom Metazoa; phylum Chordata; class Aves; order Columbiformes; family Columbidae; genus Patagioenas; species Patagioenas fasciata. The sequence continues at coordinate 94,266,948 of NC_092520.1, forward strand.
ATAACATCCCTTATTTATATTAGCAGATTTAAGCATTCTGTACACTTCCGCAGTGTGTAGGGAGCCTCAGTGAAATACAAAATCAGACAGATCTTTTGTGAACTGAAGTGCAACAACCCCCACGTTACAAGTTAAAACAAAAACAAGCAAACAAGCAAAAAAGAGAAAACTGAACACATTATCACTTTCTACTGCATCCAAACAAGTTAGGAACTTCACATGTGAGGCAGTTATTTTGCAGTTACCCATATGTGACTGGAAGCAGCAGGAATTATGGTGCTTCCATGTTAATCATAAAGAGAGTTTTGTATTGAATATTTTTCTAAATCATTTTATCCCACAAGGTCCTAGTGGGTGAATTGCTCCTGCAATAGAATGACAAATAACCGGGTGACATGCTGTGAAAAATTTAGAAAATGAGAAATGCTATCCCATTTTCCAAACAGAGCAGAAACAACACTAATTCCATTAGGCAAGATGGAACAGACAATTAAACTGGGCATGCTTTTAATTTTGCAGCTAACCAGATAACTGATGCCTTTTTCAAATATAATAACTATTGAAGTGATTCCTTTAACGTGAAGCAAACCCACTGATTTTCCTTTCTAAAAGTAAAGCATTTACCTTATACAAAGTATAAGAAATGTTACCTGTTGCCTCCACCATTCCTTCTAGGATTACAACAATTTCTAGCTCCTCTTTGGGCAACTGGGCTTTGGAAATCTCCCAGAAAGGACTCTGCTGGTTAATTTCATGGCTGATGATCAGTGGTGAAACCAAAAAGAGACGATCATCCCCTGTGTAATAACCTACGTTGATATCTGTCTGGTTGAGTGGTATAAATTCCCCCTCCTTTGTCTGTTTGGATTTGATCAACTTGGCTCGTATTGATGCCTCTACAATGTGTGAATTCCTAAGGTCTCCTACTCGGAACATCAGACACAGCTTTCCATCCCGCATGGAAATAACTGCGTTTGTAGAAAAAACCAAGGTTTCTGCTCTCTTCTTGGGCTGGGATATTTTCACAAACATGCAGCCAACCATGAAAGCGTTGACGATAGAACCTAAAACAGACTGCACTAAAAGCAGAATAATTCCCTCGGGACACTTGTCCGTGATGACCCGGTAACCATACCCAATGGTGGTTTCTGTCTCGATTGAGAATAAAAAGGCTGAGACAAACCCATTGAGGTTGCTGACGCATGGGGTCCACGTGCTGTCCCCTATGTGATCCATATCTCCTCGCATGTAGGCAATTAGCCACCAAATCATTCCAAAGAAGAGCCAGGTCACAGTGTAAACCATGACAAAAATCAACAGGTTGAACCTCCACTTGAGATCGACTAAAGTAGTGAAGATGTCAGTCAAGTAACGGTAAGTCTCTCTGACATTCCCATGGTGGACGTTGCATTTCCCATCTTTCCTAACATACCTCTGGATTTTTCTCTTGGCACATTCTTTGTTTATATTTTTTGGCAGATCCTCTCTAGCTTGTTTGGGCAACTTTGGCTGATGAATAGTGACAGGGCTCTCTATGTCCTGCTCCATCGAGTCTTCTTCCAGTACGTTAGCTGCCATTAAAAACAAAAAAACAAGAAAAAGGCAGGCATTATTTTTCTTATTATTTCTCTAAGTCAACACACAACTTCTTCCTGTATTACTGGCATGAAATCACTTTTAATCAATAAAATTATCATCCTTGTTCTTTGCTCACCTATTAGATGCACAACACAAAAGTCAAACGATGTCAAGCATTCCCAATTTGTTGCTAAATAGAAATACCTTGAAGAAAACTCATTCTTGTATCAGGTCATCCTATCTACACCCATATTTAAATTCTGCAAGATGTGTTCAAAAAGATCTTTCTTCCCCCCAGCCCCCTTTACAGTTTAATAAATGACGTTTATTATGCACCAAGAATGATCTTCTGGGAGATAGCTGATATAAATGAAGAAATGCTTGGGGGCTTCAGTCAACAAGATGAGTACAGAAAATGAGGAATTATTGAGCTATTTTTTCTATCAATTGCATTGCTATGGGGAAAGTACTAAATAAGTATAAGGAGTTTTAAAAAACCCAACATTTTTTAGAAAGAACCAGTCCTGCACTTGTTGAAGGAAAGACAGGCTTTAATGCAATATATACCAAGAGCAACTCAAACACATTTCCATTCCCAAGTCAGGAAATTATGCATCCTTCCAGTAACATAATACATACAGTACTTCAGAACATTTCATTTTAATTCAGTATGCCTGTGGCCTTTAATTCAAGTGTGCCTTTTTCTCTAACTGTATGGGCCTACCCAGTGTTCCCCCATAAGCGTCTTATGAGAATTGTAAAACCAGAGATGACAGTTAACTGCCTTTTTTTTACTTTTTCTGGCTTCCCAACTCTTTGACGTAAATGGCTTCATTATGCTTTTGTGCAAGAAAGAAGAGTTTTGCATGAAGTTGAAGAACCAGTGAGGTCTGGGGTAACTGTTTTCCTTTTACTGGAAACCCTTCCGGACTCTGGGGCTTGTTCCTTCAGGAATTTCAGCTCTTGAACTCCTGATTTTCTCTCTTCTGGCTAACTGCTTCCATTCTGCTGCCAGGCTGTGGAAAGAAAAGGCTTCTGCTGGCTCTGCCTAGACACTTGGCTCTGAATATAGTAGCACTGATGTGATGTTTTACCATTGGTTTACAGAGCTGCTCCTCCTGAACAGTCAGGGTGTTGACCTGCATGTTGTCAGTGTGCCTTGTAATGGCCACAGTTACATTAATGAGCTGTGGTATCTGCTTGGCTCCATGTCTCCACCTGGCACTGCCCTGGGCAGTAGACCCAAACCCTTTCATGTGGGGAAGATACAAGGGAAGCCTGGGCTCTTGTCCAGAGAGAAGGTTGCACAAGGGACTGCTCTTGGTGGCACAGTATGGCTTGAAGAGCATTCTAGTGTCTCACTGTTGGAGATACGCACTACATAGCAGATCATCTGTGGAGTCTCACAGTACATGTAGCTTTTTCCTGATGTGCAGACTCATCCCTGTGGAGGAACATCACAGACCCTTGTAAAGTTTTAGGGGTGGAATCACACAGAATCACAGAACATTAGCGATTGGAAGGGACCTCAAAAGATCATCTAGTCCAATCCCCCTGCCAGAGCAGGAACCTAGATGAAGTTACACAGAAAAAAAAAAATCCATTGGAGACAGGTTGCCTCTCCTGGCCAGCTCCACTGCCACCCAAACCTCTGACAGCCACATAGCCTTTTCTGTGTTAAAAGAAAGGCTCAAAGACCAACAGTAGCATGGAAACCTGATAGCAGTTCTGTGTTTAAAGACTGTGCATTCCATCCTGTGTCACTTTTTCAGTTTGCTGCTGTGTCTAAAGAGAGCATTATTCAGACTGATGGTAGCGTCAGCACTGGAAGTCATGTTCAAAGGCAGTCAGTTCTGAATGAACTTACCCCAATTGGTGACAGTGTGCCTACTTGAATTATCACTAATGCTATATAATGCATGACGAAACAAACACAATGAAAAAGCATTGCAGAAACTTCGTGAGGCAGACTTAAGCCAGAAAATTTGAAGTTAAGGCTTTACACTTTATACTTAACCCTCTATTGCGCCTAAGGAAATTTTAGTCCACAGGAGCTATCACATCACTGGAGTAACAGACCCCTTAAATACTTATGAACACCCTATGAAGGCTCTGGCTTTTGAGGCATTAAGGGACTGTATGTTAGACTAGTAATGCTGGTTTAGTGTCGTTCATTGTATTTAAGGCATTACAAATATTTTGCTTTCCTCTCCCAGTTAGAGTCTGGAATGAACACAGAGACAGTGTGCAGTTGTCTCCTGTTGCCTTTGAGAATACACCTTACTTTCAACCTTGCTATTAAGAGCAATCATGTCCCAGATCTCCCTGCCTGAGCATCTCTTACCAGAAATGGCAAAATGTACAGAAAACCATAACAGGGCTGGGAGGCGACACAGGTGCTAATTTTATTAGCGGCATCAGGGGAAGTCCAAAGGTATGTCCCCATACAGGGATACGTACCTACCAGGCATATGCTGCACCCATATACCCTGCTTTACTTAAGATGTTTATTTCCTATAGGAGTACTTGCTAGCAACAAAGCACCTTTTATCCATACAACAAATTTTAGTCATGCTTTCAAAATGCTTCATGTTGATTAAGCCCTTGAGCACCATAACCAGGCTTTCCCATCCTTTGCAGTACCAGAGCTGACACACAAAGAGAGGTAAAGGCCACAGTTTCTCAAGCGGCCACAGGTTTTGTAGCAGGAGCAAGGTACCGGCTGTGCTCTCCAGAACATGGTGGTAGGCTATCACTATCACTGAAAGTGGACTTCAGAGACCTGCCCCTTCCAACATGGGGCAGTTTTTCTTACTCTTGAGAGGTTGTACCAGCCTCGAGTCATGTGGGTATGTAAGAGGGCAACTTTGGACCACCAAAGTCAGTGGCTGCATTTAACGTAAGTCTCTTTCAGTTATAACATCTAGTTAACACTCTTGTGGACATTTTAATTTCCCTGGGAGCATCTGGCCATTTTGTAAATGCTTCAGGTTCTTTCCAGAACTGTGATTTCTCAGCTCTCAGGTAGTCTTTGAGAGGAAAAATTAAAGTCAAGTTTTTAGTCTTTTTCTCTTTATGCAAGATGTCTGTTTGCTCCTTCCCTCGCCCAAATTCTCCTACTGTGAGACCCATCAAATACCTGCATAGGGAGGTTTCTAGATCAGAATCACAGCATGACACTATCTCCTGGCCTGAGTTCTCACTACAAAGTGAACCTTGGGAGCAGCAATTCCTGAAATAAGTGATCCAAGGATTGTGCATCTGTGTGTTTCCATGGAAATGCTTGATGAATAAGTTTTAAACACATGGCAGGATCCCTGTTCACCACTAAGGCTGAGGAACAGCCACATATTGTCAGTGCCTTTGCCACAAAACAGTTTGACTAATTATATTTTTACTTGATATCAACCCAATTAGCTTATGCTGTTTATTTCATTTAATTTTCCTTCTGGTTATATAATGGCTGTCATGGTTCCAAGAACAAGGGAGTGAATAGCAGCTATCTCATTTGAGAGCTATTTTTACTCTCTCAGCTTTTCTTCATTACAAAAATATATACATATTATTAATCTGTGCTGCAAAAAAAATTGTACCTCTTCTGAATGCTTCCCCCTCTGCCAGTAAACATTACGTTTGTTTGAACACAATGGCCAGGTAGTAATACCATGCCAATTTAGGCCAATTTAGACTATTCCATTCAAAGTACTTGTTTCAATGAGTCCCTTAAGCAAATGCATACAACAAGTATGAGCTTTGAGTGACTTGTTTCATTTCCCAGCAAATGACAAGGACTTCTCCTAAATAACTCCCTGAATAGTTCACTTGTGTTTCATCATAGCAAAATGGACTGTCTATGGCTACATTAGTAAATTAAATGTGCCCAGACCTATTCTTTAGCATGGAGGCTAAATGGAGTGGTACAGCCCACACTTGTATTATTGAACTCCTGTTGTTTTCAAAGCAGGGTAGTCTCATGCAATCTGCTTATTAGGAATAGTCTGTATCCCATGCTAACACCTGAAATATAGCCAGGAATTGTGTGTACTCAGTTTTGCACTGGCCAAAAGCATGCCAGGGGCTTTTCTAGGAATTTTACCATAAAAGGAATTGGGTGCCGGTGCTTGGGAACATTTTATTTTCTAGTAAAGATGCAACCAGTGTTGGTGTCCTGGTCTTGTCTATTGCAGAACAGCATTGGAAAGGAACAATCCAGTATTTCCAAGCACATATTTGTATTTAGAGTCTGAAGAATAAAATGAATCCAGTATCAACAACTGACCATGAGTTGTACAGGAGATGCTCTCATGACATTCAGGGCTCTGAATGTTATGTATTACTATAGTCCCTTAGCAATAATTTTATCATTAGCAATGTGATTTTTTTGTACATTGGTAGTGCTTCAGAGATCTTCTCATAGTACTGTACAAATACAAAGCAAAAGTAGGCATGTAAAGAGCATACTTGTCTAATTTAAATACTTGTAGCCTGCTTTGATTATATACTGTATTAGAGCAGTAGGATGACCTGCAAAATAATTAGGAGGTTTAACAGAGAATATTAAAAATTGTGACTGACCTTTTCATAACAGAAACTGATATAGTTTAGTGAATGTTTCACTGTAATTTAGTAGACTAATTATATCTCTTGTAATATAGTTGTGAGTAGTTTGTATGCAAATTTATTGAAAATCCACTATTTAAAAAAAATCATTTATAAACTACAAAGTGTTCTCATGGGCTTTATCGCACGTATACAAATGTTGAGTAGACATCATTTCAACTGTCATTTCTATCTGCACACAGGTCATTCCCCACCGTCCTAATAGGACGAGAGCAACTTGTAAGTTAAGAGGGCACTTGCATTTGTAAGGTCCGAGCTTGCTTTTTGTGAACATTTTTCAGCATTCACCTCTCACTTGCTGTAATCACAAGCCTCCCTGACACTGAACTCATCTGTGGAATATCTGGAGGTCCTGGAGGCTCTTTCTGTTCCCCACTGCCTCTGTGAGGTTGTGAGGCTTTGACATCAGAAGGTGGCATAGCGCTGCGCAGCACAGGGCATTTTCTGCAATGTTCAACACGTCGGGGTCTTTCCTGTTTTTTTTCTTTCTTGCTTGTGATGCAAGAGAGAGGAAGCAGCCGGGAAGCTTTCAAAATGCTTTGCCTGATCGCTGGTAGGTTTTAGCCATCGTTGCAGAGCTTTGTAAAAATCTTGTGTCTGATGAGCAGTGAGGGCACAGGAACAGATATTCTCAGAATAGAGAGGGATTTGCCTGTTTGATGAACTCAGCTTGTATTGCTCTCAGTGAGATCAGGTAATCTGTACTGCAAGACACTGTGTATTATCAGTAGATATGAGGAGAAAGAGTCTTGTTTACATAAAAAAATTGAGCTTTTTATGATCAACTAACAATTCTAAGCCGTCATTATCACAAAATGCAGGTTTCCTTCTGAAAAAGAAAGAAATTAGGATCTGGTCCTGTGCTGTTGAAATCAATACAACATATTCTATTCACTTGGCTGGGAACATTGTCTAGTCTTCGTTTTGAAATGTTGAAATGTTCAATAAACACTGACTTGGCAAATTAATTCAAGAACAAAATTACTTATTTGCACCCATAGGATCATAAATATAATTTCAGAGAGAGCACGTGTGTGATTTAAATTTATTTCAGCAGCAGTTTTCACTAGAAACGAGATGCAAATTGAAGTACATTTATAATTAGAAAGGAGGCTGTAAGGATGAGACCTTGTTGTTTCACACTACCTGTTTCATCGTTGCCTTCTAATCCAACTTGATAAAAATAATGTTCTGTATTTTCATGTCTTTTAAGCCTGTGCAGCTGCAAAAAATCAGCCTGAGTAATGCTTTGCCTCCATGCAGTACAAACATTTCCATTCATTTCTGATTCTTGGCCCTTTTATAACACAGGATGGAAAATGAAGCTGATACATGAATTTAAAAAGAAGTCTCTGGTTTTGATAGTCATTTGACCTTGTAGTTTTCATATTGGATTCTAACCAATTTTGCTACAGAACTCAGCACTAAAGGCTCCAGAATGCTGTTTTTACATCTGCTCTGCTAAATGTAGTTTCATTTGAAGTACAGGGAAGCCAAACAACCTCAGCTTTGTTATGTATATGGGGCAGTGTAAAAAGACTACACATTCTGAACCTGTGAAGAAGTGTGGAGACAGTTGATTATCAACATCTTCTACCTATCATTAGGCAGAAGAATTGAATTATGAAACTTGTTTACTACCTGAAGTCTGAGTGCTTGGATTCAGTGTCAATTCAGAGCCATCTCTAGTGCAAATGTCTGGCATAAAAAGTAGTTTTCTGGAATAAGGAAAGTTTGCTGTTACATATCCCTGCTCCTCTATCATTAGCCTAGTTATACATGATTTTTACCAGAATTTTGGATTCCGGAAAAGCTTCAGCTAGAGGTTCAGAGCAGGAAAGAGTTCTGAAAAACTCTGAATCTACTCAAATTAACCTATTGTTTTTGATGTCTTTCTCAGAAGGTGAGAAAGATAGAAAGGATGCATTTTTTTTTGCACTTGGAAAATGAATAATATTGTCACTGCTGCTGCAAGCAGTGAAGCAAGGTCAGTGGCAGAGACAGCCCAGGTGTCCCACCCTGAGTCATGCCACCTGGCCACATCAAACCTTGGCTCATGTCTAGCATTTCCATGTGGCAAAACTACTGGCAACTTCTGTAGTAAGGATAATAGGGATTATAATGATTCACAGTGCTGACAGTCCTTAATAGGTGCAAATACTCTCCACATGCTTTCTTGCTGATGCCTCTGCATCAGATATAGGTCTCCCTGAGTTGCTGTAATATGTCATTGTCTGACGTGCCCCCTGAGAGATTTCTTTTTTGCAGTTACTCAACTACAACTATTTCTGCCAGTTACTATCACATGTACTAATGCCCAAATTTTTAGTTGTCAGTTGCACTATTTCTTCAGAGATTTGCTAAGAACTCAACTTTTCATCTCTGTGGGATGTACCAGGAAAAAGGAGAAAGCACGAAGAATGCATACTGATCTGACTGTTATCAGTTTCGAACTGGTTTTGTTTATGTGCTCTAACTGCTAGACATAAAAATAATTTTAAAACCTCCTTAAAATCATAGAATATTTTAGGTTATATAAGTATATATAAAGGGCTCTTGAACAACCTCCTGCTCAACAAAGGACCAAGTTCAAAGTTAGATTACTTTGCTTAGGGTCAAGGTTGGGAGTTTCCACAGCCTCTCTGGGTCCTGTCTCAGTGCTGCACCTCTCACATTAGGGATTTTTTTTTTCTTTATATCCTATTGGAATGTCCCTCACTGCATCTTGTGCCCATTGCTCCTTGTTTTTCCCTGTGTACCTCTGAGAATAGTATGGCTCCATCTTCTCTGCAGCTCTGCTTTTGCATCTAACTGTTGATTTATAGCTCAGCCTTCTGGAGAAGTTGCGTGAGGGCTGGGTAAATTTGGTGTCTCCATATATTTTCCTTACTGATTATGTAGAAAAACAGTATTCTCAAGTTTTGTGAGAAGAGATGGGGAGAATCAGTTCCTTCTTCTCATGATTTTTTCCCATTAAAATTTTCCCAACAGAAAATTCTAGAAACAAAAATTAGCTGATCAGCTGAACCTTTCATATAGGTAATTCTGACTCATTTGATTCTGCATCTTTAATGACACGTATATCTGGGGAGTGCTCCTGGTTGTTTCTGGAAGCTGAAGTGCAAATAGGAGCTTGGCTGGCCTGTCTAATGCTGGTTATCTGTACTGCTAAACGTTAGCAAGCTACCTGTTCTGGCTATGGCCCGTGCCTTGTAGTCCTCTGAGACAACACATGGGAATGGTTTGGGAGACAGTCTGTGCCAGGGACTATTTCCATTAGACAGAACAGATGAGACTGCATCAGATTTTGCTTCTTTTATTCTCATCTGTCAACACTGTCCATGCAGGGTTCGCTCCCTCAGACATCTCTGTAGGCCCTCATGCCACCTCTGTGTCCAGCAACATATAAAGTCAGTGTGCAGCACAGATCTTTCATTATTTCAGATAATTTAAAGTGGAAAAAAAATCACTGTCAATATCCTAATTTAATAGCCTTAAAACTAAGAGCTATGAAGTCCACACAAGATTCAGGGCCAAGTGCTCTGCAGCATGGCATGCACATCCTGTACCACTTGCTCTCAAGGTTGAAGAACAATTTCTGATTTTATTTAGCATTGTAGATGTAGTCAGATTGGTGATGGGCCCAGTGCATGTTCCAGTAAGTTAAAAGTTTAGAAATCAAGGCAGGCAGCTGTTGCCCTTGTTAAAGTCTACTTGTCCAGTTAGGTCATTAGAGAGGAGAGAAACAGACTGTCACAGAAGGAGCTGATACCACCAGTTTTCCCAGACCTTCTCTCTCTTTGCTGTTTTTTATTTCAACTATATTCCTGTCCTTTTTTCCTCCCCTTCCTGAAGTAAAGGTGGCTTTACTTGAATCTCCATCCTTGGGATAGCCCAATACAATTTTTTACTGCATTACTGAATGACTTGAGACAGCTTTGTGCCTGAATATTCATAGAGCTCCTTGGACAGGTGTTGGAACCATCTTGACTGCTGCACAGACATTCTCTGACAGCTTGCTTTGATCAATGAACTATCATAAATACGGCATAGGAAGAATGGAGAAGAATATTTTTGTCAGAAAGTAAGGACTTGATTCAATCAATATTCTGTACCAGTCGACTGAAGCCAATAACTTATGGAATGGAGTACGCCTGTAGACCAAGCACGAGAACTTCTAGTACTTTCCTACAGAAATGGGCAGAAGACACTATATGTTGATACAGATCTTGGACCTGACCAAGGGTTAGGGGCTCTGAGATGACTTTGAGAGTGTTTATTTTTTCTCTGCAAAACATCATCTACACTGAGTAAACTTTCCTTAGGCCAAGATGATAGTTCACTGGGGAAACCACCTGGCATTGGCACCCTGGCTAGCGTGTGCGTGTATGCGTGACAATGCAAAGTAGCTACTACTGACACTACTCTGTATATGGGCTGATTTTACCCATCAGTGTCTTTCTAGTGAAGCAAGGCTTTTGGAGTGCAGTTTGAATGCCATTGGTAAAGATGAGGTATTTGAACTAGAAAGAACTGTCACTTGCTATGTCGTCTTTTTCAAGAAACATGGACTACAGAGAACAGAGTGACTTTGAAGCACAGATACCTGATTCCTCCCACCCTCAATTCTCAAAACAAGAATGAAAAAATGTCACAAACTTCCTTCCTTAAATTATCTTTTTTATCCCCTCAGTTTACATCCAGCTGTACCCCAAACAGGCTGTGCCCAGGTCACAGACATTGCCTAGAGTGTATTGGATTTCCATCTTCTGTTACTGTTACACGAAATTAAAAAGGGAATTGGAAAGACTGGGAAAATTGAAACAGCCAAAAACTATTTTTTTGTCAACAGAGATTTTTTTCTTGATAAATTCTTTGCAGTCAAAGGAGAATTTCAGTGGCTTTTGTTCTAGGCAACGTATTTCAGAAGAATCAGTTGCTCCTCCCTTACAAAAATCAGCCAGAATTTTAATTCAATGTTTTTGCACACTTCAGAAGAAAAAATTATTAATTTTTTTCTCATAGATGCTGGGGAAACAACATTTCTGTGATTGCTGCTGTCTCTCATGGTGGTGACTTGCTGGATGTACGCAGTTTTCTGTCAGCTGATGTGACTGACATTTTTCATTTGGCCTGACATACAAAATCTAACTCTTGCATGCAGTCGTTGCTTCACAAATAACATTGTCTCTGAGACCAAGCAGTTACTTCTGTTACTTAGTTAATCTGAACTGCTGCCATGTTCCTTACATCCCCTTCCTCTTCCATTTCTTACTGCAGTTGATACTGGGATTCCAGCTGCTTTCTTTAAGCTAAGTAATTAGGCCATCACTAGCTTCATCCCCTTTCCCTGCCAAAAGAAGTCACAGTGAAATACAAAGACCTAGTTTCTTGCTACTGACTTCCCAGTTTATAGACTGCAGAGAAAAAAAAAAACTGAGAAATAAGCCTGGAAGTGACATTTTAAAAGACATGTAGAAAAAGTAATTTTTAAAAAACTCCATAATTTCAACTGGGTAAATGTTTTGTTTCAGGTTATGGTATTTTGATAGCCTAGAAATAGTGCAGAATAGTACTTTAGTCATGTCTCCTAAGGAAATGAGCTTATCCATCACTGCCTGTACTCCTCCCCAATCACTTTTGAAATTTTGGCTGATATTTAGCCTTTTAGTTTTCTTTCAGATATTGAGATAGATTCTGAAACATGGACATAGCAGCATTTGACATTGGTGTGAAGGTCTCAGAAATGCTAAATTCCTACCAGTACCATGAAAACAGACTGAGTTAACCACATTATCAGATGCCAAGGAATCTGTATAAGAGAGAGCTACAAGAAATGTTTCTTTGTCATGAGTGCGATTGCTACACCCAAAGCTACAGTCAAATATTTTTTTCAAATAGCTATTCCACTTAATGGCCCTGAGAAGTTTCCTCAAAAAAGATGTTCCTGCTTTGTGTGGAGCTTGAGAGTTTTCTGCTTTTATTTTTCAGGCAGTAAGAGTGCAGCCACAGGTTGGATCTACCTAATGCTCATATTTGATAGAAAGACTTCAACAGACAACAACAGGTTTGTTTAGGTCAGAATTTGTGGCTTTGTCTACTGAGTGCAAGAAAATAAAACTGACTCGACTTACGTCTTTTTTTTTTAATACATTGTTTAGTTGAATAAGAACAAAAGATCGACTGATATTTTGTTTCAATCCAGATTTTCTCTTACCTTTGTTTAATTTGAATCAAAACCCATTTACCCTCTCTGCAATGAACATCAGCTATACAGGACTTTATACCCATCTACAAATGAATTTGTTAAAAGACGTATTTAGGCAAGTACAATGTCAGACTCAAAAGGACTTAAAATGTAAGTCAAAACCACAAAAAAATGTTTCCATGTCAATAAATACCAACTTTTTGTCTTGAAATAAGCAATTCAATGGTGTCTAAACAACCACTTGCTATGTTATTTCACTCAGCTTACATAATAAACTAAATAGGTCTATAAACTTGTTTGAAAAAAAAGAATCAATGGAATTGCTGTGAAATTGCTATAATTGCTATAATTGCTATTATCCTTTTCTAGAGTGAAATAGGTAGCAAAAAAAGAATTGTAAGCCCTGAAACATTTTGTAAATTGGATTCAATTTGACCAACAGGATCTTCCAAAATATTTTATGAAGGAAAAGACATTTAATTTCAGACTTTCAGAAATGTGGCATTTTGTCTGTGAAATACTGAAGTCTAGGTGCTTTTAGCAACAGTGTCAGACTTCACATTTTCACTCTTTGTTCACAGTAACTTTTTACTTAACTTTAGGAAACAAAGGTGTTCAAAAGGATTAAATAACCTAAAAATGGAAGGATTATAAGAAAGACTTTGTAATGCCTGTTTTGGGGGTGAGGTAGGGGTTTTCTTTTTTTTTTTTTTAACTTTGTTAAAAAGTATATAAAAGTATTGGTTTTGCTCTTAGTTTTTCCTATAGTATTTTTCCTTTTTTTTTTTTTTTAGTCTAAGTGAACACAACTCATCATTCATCAGGATTGTCCCATGCATGAGTCAATAGTTCATCAGTTTCCTCTCTAAAAATAAGGTACTTTGAGAGGTAACTGGAACGTTTCTGAAAGACTTGGAGGTACCAGGATCTCATGTTATCCCAGTTGGCTAGTTTGCAACATCCAGTTTCTGAAAATCTGTTAAGGATCTTGGTGGCATTTGATTCTTGATGGCATTTGATTCTGAGTGGCTGAATGTAGAGTATAACATGAAAATAAAATACTAGTGTAGATTTAAATTATCTTTCTACAGTATGGATGGATCTTATCAGAACAGGCTGAACCAGTATTACGTTTTTTAAATAACTGATGTTTTAGATGGTACATTAGCCTTCAGTTAGCAAAGCCCATCTATCTTTATTGGACCTAGCAAAGCTTGGCATGAGCACAAGTAATCCAAAGTTTTAATAGCCTTTATATGTCTTGAGAGAAAAGAGTAGTTCTGCTTTTCACGTATCTCTTGATTTGTATAGGGAGAAGATCTGCTTTTGAAAGGTATGAACTATCTTTCAGGGATTTGCTCATAAGCATCAGAAATACAGATCGTTCTTGTTAGAGCTACTACCTGAAACAATAAAGATGCTGGAATAAAATGTGAATTCTATGTCTTTTTTAGTCAGGTACATGTAGTTGGACTCACTTAAAGAAATAGTTGATAAAAGAGCTGACCTTTTAAAGAGAAAACAGCTCCTGTGCAGTAAACAAAAGTATTGAGCCCACAGAGGACAGCTTTTGATAAATGAATAGACTGTAACAAGAACACACTTCTTGTGTATCCAAAGCAAAATTAAATGGAAAGCAGATAGAACTTGGCTGCTTCAGAGAGGTTTTCATGCATGAAATAAGAGTGGAACATTTGCAAACAAATCAGCTTGTGTATTGGTAGGTTTCTGGTTTTATTCTGTTTAGAACTAACTCAGAGCCCATCTGTGAGGCTGAGGCCAGTGGCAGAAGGGTAATGCTTTGCCAGGAACGATGGAGGATTTCAGCTGCTCACCCTAGTGCCTGAGTCCTCCAGCAGATCAAGCACCACAGGAGCCCGCCTGGCTTGTCTAAAGGATGTGACTAGTGGCTTTGTAGATGCCCAGGCTTGCTCAATAGGGACAGCAGTTGTAAGAGAGGGCTTCCAAATCAGAGCATGTAAAATGGCAGGAATGCGCATGGATTCATTTTTAATGAAATGACAAAAGCTTTAGAGGGCCTTCCCAGGAGGTCTGATTGTGCTATCCTGGTGTGCCTGTTGATGTGGGAACATCAGAGGGCATGAGTGTCTGGGAAAGAAATGAAGATCCTGGGATGTCAGAGATGTGGGGGGATGATAGTCAGGCAGAGTGAAATACGTGGACACAGGCATGGGCATGTTTAAGAAGGCAGAAACAGAAAGTGCAGGCAGGCAGCTGGTGTGAAAGTAACTACAGTAACACTACAGTAACAGAGATAGGGGACTGGCTTTGTATTTGAGAGGGTGATGGGAAAGGAAGAGCTTGCAGTATTCACACTTGTCTGGGTTTGTCTGTAGGATGAGATTCATTTGTTGTGTTACAGGACAAAAGGTGATGGGGTGAAGTATGACGAGACAAGGAAAAGCAGGTATCAATTTCTTTCAGTGATTTGCCCAAGGTCTTACTCAAATCCTTGACTCTCATCTGGGGTCTCAGCTGGCGCTGGATACCTCAGGACCAATGAGGACCTGCACAGATTCCCTGCATCCCATGGATAGTCAAGATGAATCTTAAGATTCCTTATTTCCCATTCGAGACCTGAGACCCGAGGGCTGCTTTGCTTCCAAAATGGAAAAAAAAAACAGATGAGAGTCACAGCTTCATTTGTTCTCAGGGCCAGGAGCCACCTTCAAAAACCAGGTAACATAGTATTGTACCGTGTGTTTGCATGGTCTCTGGACCTCAGGAGGCCATGGAAGACCTGGAGGTGGTAATAGAGATGGGCAGCCATAGGTGTGGAGGAGTCTCAGCACTTGCTACTCAAAGAGATGGTAAGAAAAGCCTGAACTCTTCAGTTTAAAGAAGCTGAAGGCTGAGAGAGATGTCATGGAGGTGGAGAACGGAGAATCTCAGGGTATCGTGGATCCCACACAACTAGTAGGAGATTGGTTTTAAAACAGTTACAAGAAAGTATTCCTTTAACACCAAGTAGTGGCTTCAGAGGCTTGCTGCCCCTGGAAGACTGTGGAGTTGGACAATGTCAGGAAGTTTGAAAGTGGTTTGGCAAGCCCATAGATGAGAGGTCTTTGAATAGACAGTGCAAGGATGGGGCAGGGATGCTCCTCCAAGAGGGTTAATGCAGGAGGTAGGTTTGCAGGGGAATAGGTGGGAAATGTACCTCCAGGCTTTCATGCTCTCCCTACCGCAGCATGGTAGAGCACTTTTCTACTTATATTCTCTCAGTGGTATAATATACATGTTTCTCTTTTTGAAGTCATTGACACATCCCCTGAGGTTAACGGGGGGGGTTCAGAAGAAGCAGACAGATGCTCACAAAGATATTTTACCTCCATTCTGATGGGATAACTTTCTTGTTCATGTAAATGCTGTGATTAGTTCACATCAGAGGTGGTTTGGCCTTACTTCACTGCTATGATTTCTGAGTTCAAATATAGAGTCTTAGACTTATTTTTTTCTTAGCCTTGCTAGTTGTCAAGGAGATCTAACCATGTAGATTGTCTGCAAAGGTGGTAATTAACCAGCAATGAACAAGATGGACAGAAAGAACTTGTTGGTAGAAATCAAAATTTCAAAGCAGTTCTTTCTTTTAATGGCTAGTATGCAGAAGCAATCTGATCAGTTCTTTTCATACTTTGAACAGGCATCCTCATTTGCCTTCACAGCATGATCTTGTAAACAACTGGCTTTCAGACTGGTGGTTAAACAGAAAAATGAAAAATGTCCTCAGATTGATTTGGATAGGATTTTTTTTTCCAGAATATCTGGCATTTAAAAATAGGATCCAACAAATTATTCTGCCTGCCCATAAATAACAATAGTTTGGATTTATAACACAGTGTTCAGCAAAATTATAGGGTCATAAGGTAGGGAGGAGCAAAGGCAAGTGCCATTCATATAACATGTTCCTGTTTTCATCCTACACAGACTTAGCTGGTACATGGGGTGAGGAGTCTTGGATTTGCCTTTGAGTAAAGCAAAGACAGGATTTGAATTTGGGCTGTCATTTAAGCCTGATGCTTACTATGGATGTTGGGAGAGAGGAAGGGTGAAGGAGAGGTAAGAAGGGTCTTAACTCTTACTGACTCTCTTGGGAACGCCACCTGCATTTCTCTACTAATCTAACTCATAAATATAATACTGTTTCTGTACATAATAGCTGTATTTTCCTCCTCAGGAAAAAAAAAAAAAAAGTTGAAAAATATTTACCTAGGTTGACCTAAATGTACAGATTTTAAGCTAGAATACTTAAAACACCACTTTTTCAGTAAATAGGTTATTTGCCATTAAAATGCCTCATAGGCTATGTCTCAATGTAACTTTCAGGCACATCTAGGATGATGCTAACAGAGAAGCTATAAAAGAGAAGTTCTTTGCAATATCAATTGTGGAAGGCTCAGTGTGGCTGAGAGTTACCCAGACACAACCTGTGGGGAAGAAAGTGGAAAATCTGCCAGTTTACTCTGGCCTTGTCACTTTGTGAAGTTTTATTGTTATCATTACAATTTTTATACAGACTGGATTAAGATTTTGAGCTTGTCTCCAACTTTCACACCTCCTATATATCACAATACAGACCTTATTTGTGTTAACAAATGCATTTTTATTTCTATCTACACAGAATATGTGGGAGTCATGTGTGAAATGAATAATGAGAACCTGAGATACATGGAATATAAAGCAATGAATATGTGTTCAGGAAGAGTGGGGGAGACACACAGGAACCTCTTATCTGTATACAAACAGATTTTTTTTTTTCTCCATTGGATACTGAGCTCTGAAACAGTGACTAAACCATTTATTTTGGGGCTGTTAACTCCTCCTCCAGCTTGTGAGACTGGTATTTTGCTCCGGAAGGCCAGTACATGAAGCTGCATCAGAGAAAGTTTTATCTGATGCATCCTCAAGCAGGCAACAGGGAGCAGTAGCAGAGCAAGCATTTCCTTCTGCCTGATGTGTCTGTCTGCTGGAGAGTAGCCCCAGACCTTCTGCTTTCTTCTGAAGCCCAAGAGAGCAGTGCATTTGTAAATCAGCATTCCCGGAGGAACCTGAAATGATCAGCAGAGCTAAAGCAAAGTGGAAAAAGCACTGCTTCTCTAGTCAAAGACTGCCTCTCTTGGTGGAGGGTGTCAGAAGCAGACAGCAGGATTTACCTGCTCCCATACAGAACACTGGGAAGACAGCCTGGATAAGGGTGAAATAGTCATGCAATGAGACATTAACTCTCTTGACACCTCTGCTAATGTTGGAATAAAAAAGGTACAGATGTATGTACTTTCTGTAGACTGTTATGTGATAGGAGATGCTGATGACATTTCTCATTTTTGTGTATGTATAGGGACCCTAAAGAGAGCTTTATCTGAGGGTCCCCAGCAAATTTCTTTGAGACTTGGTAAATGAGGGATTTGGAACAAAGACACTTGCTGCTGCATGATCACCTCTAAAATAGAGAGAATCTCAGGGACCTTCAGAAAGAGGAAGGAAACATATAGACCACCCTGGATGTTACTTGTGCAAGTACCAAAGAAGCTGCAAATGCATTTCTGAGTTAATCTTCATTTTGAGCTCTGATCTGTACAAGGAGCTGATGTCCTGAATGGCCACAGGACTGCCCCCAGTGCACAGTATGACAGGAACTACACCTTTACCACATCAATGTATTTATTATTACTGTCTTATACAGAGCAAGCTCTGCTAGCAACATCAGGCAAGCTATTAATAACAGCTGACTGTGGTAAATGTCTATTAGTTACAATCGATTTCAGCATTTTGTGGCTGACCTGAGCATAGGCAATCAGACCATAATACTATTCACATGTAAATTAAGTACAAGTTCCTATTGAAGGGATGCTGTGACTAAATGGTCAGCCTCTTGCTTTTCATCTGCGATCAGTTTTAACAAATTACATGACTTGCTTGCTTTCACCTTCCCTCTCTTGCAATTACCTTGTTTATTTGTTTTTATATTTAGCATTAGTATGCCTTGTCTCTGGTAAAGCCTCCTTGTCAAATCAATAAGGAACAGTGCTGCTTCACTCATCCTGCCCATCATACTATTTAAGTATGCTGATGTTATTTGGCCCAGGCAAAATTAATAATAGGAACTAAAAAATGCAGCTGGACAAACTAGTAAGTGTGTTTGTAGGAGGCAGCGATGTATTATTTTATCTTCACATAGGCAGGGGAAAAGCAGTGCTCAGTGCTGTTCACAAAATGCTCCCTTTCTTTGGCAGGCTGAACACATTTAATCTTCTGTGGTGTTATCCTAGGAACATTAATGCGAATAAGGGTGGCCTGGAATCTCCTGTAAGAGAAGTCATAGCTTAGTCAGGAATCGTAGGGTGTAATTTCAGGAGGCGTACTATGCTGGGCATCAGATTTAGCGATTTTAAAGGCCCTTTTTGACCTTTTGATTAAAAAGACTCCCAGCATTTTTTCTCCTCCACCTCCTCATAAAGCTGTCTGTGCTTTCAGTTCTTCTGTTCCATTCTCTTCCTCCTTAAAATAAATTGGAACTGTTGGCCTCTGGTCAAGTGACTTAGAGCTGTAGAACAAGCCTGTATCCATAGGAGAGAACACCTACACCCTGTTTTCCTATGTAAAGCCAGGACTAGTGGATAAAGTAGGAGACTGGCAATTATGCAGCATGGGATCTCTGACCTTGCAAGGCACTTAAGACTGGATTGGCCTTGAATCCTGTTTCACTTGATTAAGTGCTCAAATTCTTGTAAGATCCAAAAGCATGGGATGAACCTTCCCTGGACACTTCGTACTCCTGGCACTTACACACTTTTGTCCAAGTGACTGTTGCTGAAGTGGGTCTGGTGCTTTCACAGTGGGCTACAAGAGAAGATACACTGCCATAATGCAGTGGGGTTTGGCACTGGAAACTGGAAGCCAGCAATTGTCAGAAAGCAGTAGCCAGCTCTGAGCTGTAACGATCATGGTTTGGGAGATTTTTTTTTTTTTCCTGCCCTTTTACAAGACACAACGGCAGAGAAGAAAGAATGTAAAAGTAGTCTTTGTAATGCAGTAAATTCTGGGACAGATAATTTCCTATGAACGAGGCTTTGCCACGCTCCATGCTGTGGGGGGTATCTGGTTGCTGGTGATGACTCCTCGACTCTCTGTGCCTGCTCACCTCAAGCAGTGCATGCATAAGGCAGAGAGGGTTACCAGGGAGGAGGTGTAGGAAGCTGCTTTGCCAGCTGCTTGCCCATAAGAGTAAAGCATACAGAGAGTTCACAAAGTGTGGGGGCACAAGGGGACACAGTTTTCCATTAGTACCTGGATGCTGAAAAGGAAGATCTGTCCATAGTGCACAAGGGGAGAATGCTAAGCAGGAAAAAATAATTGTCTTGGTGAAGGGATCTTGGGTTCATCTGATTCTCCCTGTAAGTCTGTTCAGAGTTGTATGTGCAGATGGGAGGACAGGGGAAAGGCAGCTCACACAGATCTTTCCACTGATGGTGCAGCACAGCCTGCTTACAGAGTGGTGAGTCTTCATTTTTGTAAGCCTTTGCTTATGAGTGTTTTATAGCTTCAAACCCAACTCACATTGGATAAGCAAAACGAAAGTAGGAAACCATATACAAATCTGTTGTAAAATAGTGAGAGTAACTCACCTCTATCCATCTAGCTTGCTTACAAATGAGGGCAATAGAAAAGGAAAGGGACATGGGGTTGTCTAAGACAGTCAGTGCCCGAAACCTCTCTACCCTTTGGCCTTAATATGAGAAAATACACACAGGTGCCTGCTTTGGATTTACACTTGCTATAATATACTTTGTGGGTTTACTGGCAAATTTGCTTGGTTTCTCTGTGAAGTGCTTGCTGATTCATAGAATCATAGAATGATAGTGTAGTTTGGGTTGGAAGGGACCTTCAAAGTTCATCTAGTCCACCTGCCCTGCAATGAGCAGGGACATCTTCAAATAGATCAGGTTGCTCAGAGCCCCTTCCAACCTGACCTTGAATGTTTCCAGGGATGAGGCATATGTAACATCTCTGGGCAGCTTGTTACACTGTTTCATCACCGTCATTGTAAAAAAATACCTGCCTTATGTCCAATATAAACCTATCCTGTCTTAGTTAAAAACCATTACCCCTTGTCTTGTTGCAGCTGGCCCTACTAAAAAGTCTGTTCCCTTCTTTCTTATAAGCCCCCTTTAAGTACTGAAAGTCTGCAAAAAGGTCTCCCCAGAGCCTTCTCTTCTCCAGGCTGAACAACCCCAAGGCCCTCAGCCTTTCTTCATAGGAGAGATGTTCCATTCCTCTGATCATTTTTGTGACCCTCTTCTGATTCTGCTGTAACAGGTCCATGTCTTTCCTGTACTGAGGGCTTCAGGGATGGTGCAGGACTCCAGGTGGGGTCTCACCAGAGCAGAGCAGAGGGCAGAATCATTTCCCTCAACCTGTTGCTCACACTTCTTTTGATGCAGCCCAGGATACAGTTGGCTTTCTGAGCTGCAAACATACATTACCCACTCATGTCCAGCTTTTCCTCCACTAGTACCCCCAAGTCTTTCTTGGCAGGGTTGCTCTCAATCCCTTCACCCCCCAGCCTCTATTGATACTGGGGGTTGCCCCAACCCAGGTGCAGGACCTTGTGCTTGGCCTTGCTGAATCTCATGAGGTTCACATGAGATCTTTTCTTGGGCTTGGCCAAGTCCCTCTGGATGGCATCCTGTCTCTCAGGCATGCACCACTCAGCTTGCTATCATCCACAAACTTGCTGAGGGTGCACTTGATTTCACTGTTTATGTAACTGTTGAAGGTATTAAACAGTACTGGTCCCAATAACAGATCCCTGAGGGACACCACTCATCACTGATTTCCAGATGGACACTAAGCCATTGATCACTACCTCCTGGATATGACCATCCAACCAATTCCTCACTCTCCGAACAGCCCACCCATCAAATCCATATCTCTCCAATTTAGAGAGAGGGATGCTGTGGGGGGCCTGATGTACTTCAACCCTCCTGGAGCTGGTGGGCTTTGCAGGATGGGACTGAACCGTGGAGTTCAGAGATGGGTTTAGCCTTCTCCAGCTTTGACAGCATTAGCCTAACAGGAAGCTATGTGTCAGGTAAGAAATTCCTGCACTTGGCTGGGGCTTGGCTGCAAATGCTCACACGCAGATACGAAAGGCACACATTGCTAATACCGTGTCTGTCATGTAGTCCCTTCAGTGCTGTTATACAGACTGCAAAATATCCATCTCTCTATTTGCTGCTCATTGTCTCTCTTCGAAGACTGTGAAAGGTTTTGCAGATTGAACTGTTGGAGCACATCTTCCTGCTTGGGATTTCTAGAAACCTTAACATTTTTTTTTTTCAAATATATGAAAGTAACATATGATTCACTAATTTTAATGGACATACTGATATTCAGCTTTAATAGATCCACTTTGATGAGGACAGTCAGACTTCTTTCTAGTTTCAAATTCTGAAGAAACTTCTGCTATGGAAAGGAATATTAGAAGTACTGGAAGAATTTAATTTTTCTCCTGACCCTTGTAAACATCAGTAGGAGAAGTATGTTGATCACTCTGTTCACTAGGGATATTATTAGCATTTGCTTACACTTCATAACTTCTGCTCTGTATGAAGTGGTGAATATATGGTAACTCTTTGGAACGGAAAAGTGAAATGCTCTGAAAATGGAAAGAATCTGTTGTTATAAATGAAGGGATTTGAAGGAGAAAACCATAAGCAGAGTTTAATAGATGCAAGAGATAATATGTTAGTTGCAATGGAATAAAGCAGCAAAGAAGATTTAGCAGGTTGTGTGTCAGGATTTGTTTGTTATTTCTTTTCATGATGCTTTTCATCCTCAATAACTTTTCTGTCTAAAATAAGAGAGGGATACTCTTAATTTTCAAGTTGCACTGGGATGTCTCTGAATGAAAAACCAATTTGGATATTCTGTTTTTGTTTTCCCTGTCATTTTCCTTTGCATTTTTATCACTCTTTCTGATTTTTAGAGCTTTGTAGCACTGGTTTTGGTTACAAAAATAGTGGAAATTAATACCATATTAATATCTTGTGTTGTCATGGTCTTTTTTGAATTGTGTACTGTTTTCACATGTTTTCAAGGGAGCTGTGAAGGTGCCAGTCTGGCTAATATAACTTACCAGTGCAAGCACACTGAACACTTCAAGTTATCAGGTGTTAAATTTTCCTCACCAAATACACTAAATAATCCAGCAGCTGTTGAGCTTCATACTTGTGGGTAGAAGAGATCTGACAGAGTCTTAAATCTCTGGGTTGTAGATGGTGTTAATCACAGAGGAAAAATGAGCAACAGCCAATAAGAAATCAAGGAAGTCACAGGGAGATGTTGGTCTGTCTTTTCAAATACAGTTTACTACCCATACTCTGTCTCAACAATGTCTTTCAGCATTCAGTACCTAGCATTAAAGTAATTATTCCTGCCAAGGTAGTTGTTAAGACTATCAATATTACCCCCACTTTCTATTGCGGAATCTGTCAGCCTGCTATAGCATTTCAGATGAGGCAGTTGACAGCTTTATGTTGAGCACTAACCTAATGCGCACGCACACTATAAATCCAGTCACGTCCTTCCAGAAGTACTCTTCTAAGTCATTATTTTTCAGTTAAAAATAATTACCCTTTCCCTCATCCAAGCTTCATCGTCTTCTTTTTTTTTTTTTTTTTTTTTTCACCCTGACTAATATTTTTTAGACTGACCTTTCCCTCCAAAAGCTTCAACAGTAAGGATACCCTTTGGACTCTTAAACAGGACACTGCACTCAAGTAGATGTGCAATGGTCCATTTCAAACTGGGCTGGTCACCAAGCAAGAAGAAGAGGTCTGAACACAAAACTGCCAGGAACAAAAAAACCTAAAAATCTCACTGAAGAAATGGAAAGGTGAAACACCTGGATTTTTGGTTTTGTTGAGACTGCATTCTGTAGTAAATGGTTCAGTGCAGTGGAGAACTGTGGCATATTTTGCAGTCGTGAAACTTACTGTAGAGAAAGAGGAGATTTAGGGAAACTCAAGTAACTGCCTCCAAAGAAACTGCTAAAAAGGGAAACAAGTGGCTTGTGCGACACAGAGGATGAGACTTCCGCTGCTTTGTCTGTGGACAGAGGGCATATTCAAAATTGCACTTGGCCATGTAACTGTGACTGGAATGTTGTCTGGCCAATGTGACATTTGTCAAAAGCAGCATTTTTGGGGGTAAGAGAGGAAGTCTTGTGGTCTGAAAAATTTAAGCCTAAAACTGGAGTTTCACTCAAGAGTTACTGATTTTTCCTTTACATCTGTTCCATTTCCTTTCCTCCTCCTCAAATAGTATTTTTCATTTTTAAGCTTTGTCTCAGGTGACCTTAAAGAGATTAAATCTTTCCTGTTGTGAAATTAGGGAGTTAAATGTTCTGACATTGCTGCAGTTGTATTAACTGTGACTATTTGTACTTCAGTTTCGTACTACTGTTTTTCCAGAATTTTCCTTAATCTTGTGTTTTCAAGCACATTCAGTGCTCTTCTTCTGTTACAACTTCGGGCACTAGCAGACCTAGTTGGTTGTGTATATCTGTAAACATGTTCCATGCAGAAGACAGAATGTCAACTGCAGTTTTCATGGCAATGGTAAGATTATTCTTGGGAATAAATTTATATTTCATTGTCAAACAAAACCACAATCCTATCACTTGGTATTAATTTATTTTATTGCTTGAATTGGAGGGAAGTACTTGGGAGAAAGAGGCAGCCCAATTACAGTTTCTCTTGTCTGAGGAAAACGCAGAACTCCCTACACCTAGAAAACTGAGTTTAGTGTGAATTTAATTATCACACTCTGCTCCCAGGAGCATCCTGTCTACAGAACAGGCCCTTTTTTTTAAAAAAAAAAAACAGGAGTCTTTATGCTTCCCTGGGCTGCACGTTTGAAATTAAAACTCTGTCACTGAGAAGGACAGTCTGAAGGTTGTCTGCAGGTACTTACTTTTCAGGCAGAGCATTTCTATATGGCTTCTGTGTTTTCCATTCTGTTCTTCCAAGGGCTCTCATATAAACAGTTTTATTAGAATGGATTATCTACACATTGTACTGCCTTCTGCTCATTTATTCATCTACTGCCCTGGCCAAGTGTCTCCTGTCCCGTCTAGTGGCTGGATAGTGAAAAAAACCACCCCATCAGTGATCCACGTTTTCAACATTTCTGTTTTTTGGAGTAAACTTCTTATATTGGATTTTTGCTAGGGCTCTTTATCTATTTGTGGACTTCTTACAGCTGATAAGGAAAGCCCCAAATGGAAAATGGATATGCAAGAGAGCTAGAGTTCCTCCAAACTACAACAGAAAGAGAGCAGAAGATAATTTCTGGAGTAGAATTTGATTTTTTTTCCTTCATTTTCTACTCACAAACTTCTAATGATTTCTTGGCAGTCACGCTTGAAAGCATTTGATAAATATTTCTGGGACTTTCTTCCCTTTAGACTTTCCCTTGATGAACTTATCCTAAAGAGTTTGCTGTAAATATTCAGTAAGTTGGGTTTGACATCTGGGCTTGGTTCTCCAGCTGGGACTAGTCACATAAATCCCATGACGTTGTTGCCATTGCCTGGCTGTATGGGTTGGAAAAGACATGAAAGCTCTGAATTTGTCACTGGGGCCATCAGTGTAGCTGAGAGCCCTGAGCTCGTGCATCCATGCAGTGTCACAGCAGTGCCCTGTTGCATGGGGACACCAGCCCGGCTCCTGAAGGAGCTGTTGGTGTACTGGTGCTGTGCCAAGCCTGAACGCCTCACCCAGGGATGCCACCTCTCGCTTGTGGAAGTCTTGCCTTACACCTGTGCCTTTCCAGCTGTGAGATGCTCTGTGCCTGGGCATCCTCTGAGGGTGCACAGGAGCGCAGCTTTCCAATGGGGCTGATCTGCCTCTGGCCTTGGAACTGCCTGAAAGATAGTCTGCTGGTATGGGTATGCCTATGAAAAGTAGCACAGTCAGAAGGAGAAAGCCAAAAAGGAATTTTTTGTTAAAAAGCTTTGCTTCTGAGGATTGATATTGTTTTAAGAGAGACCAGGTTATTGCAAGATGCTCATGCTACTTCAGGGTTAACCTTACTCTTGTCCTGTTTGCTGTTTTGTTATGAAGAACGAAGTCTCATCTTCTTGAAAGAGCTTTGAGAATATTCTCTCACGGATGTGGTGAGCTAACAGAGCTCACCCAATATAGCTTTCCTGGCATGGATGTTCAAGTCACTTGACACTTAGTGAAGCCCTTTCTGACAAGAAAGAACCTTCTCCAGAGGTCCATTCCAACCCTAACCATTCCGTGATTCTATGATTCTGTGAAGTGTCGGCTGAATATTTTTATGTAAAAGACTATTTCAATTGCCCTTAACATCCTTTAGCCTCTGGATGCTGTTTAGAGAAAAAAAAAAAAAAAAAAAAAAGTCTTAGTAAAATGATACCAGAAGCTAATGTCCACAGGCTTTTAAAGGAACAACAAAACAGCCATTAACTAGTGGTAACCAGTGGTTAAGAAAAGCTTGTATAACTCACTTGCAAGTGGATTATTCAATGCTCAGTTGCACTTTGCTGTATTTCTGTACTTTGTAATCTTACATCAAAGATTTTTCTCTAGCTGTTGCAAGTTCTACAGGACCAAATTGTGCAGCAGGAAAATTCTGACATGGTTGCCATCATGGAAACATGGTGGGATTGCTTATACCACTGGAGTGCTGCAATGGATGCTATAAACTCCTCAGAAGGGATAGGCAAGGATGGAGGAGAGGCAGTGGAGTAGCCCTGTTAGGGAATGTTTTGTCTAGAACTTAATGACGGTGACAATAGGGTTGAGTGTTTATGGCTAAGAATCAGGGGAAAGCCCAACAAGGCAGATATCCTAGTGGGAATCTGTTACAGACCACCCAATCAGGATGAAGAGGCAGATGAAATATTCCATAAGCAACTGGGACAAGTCTCACAATTGCTAGCCCTTGTCCTTGTGGGGGGACTTCAACTTACCAGATGTCTGCTGGAATACAATACAGAAGAGAGGAAACTGTCTAGAAGGTTTCTGGAGTGTGTAGAAGATGGTAACTTCCTGAGACAGCTGGTCAGTAAGCCAACTAGGGAAGATGCCCCACTGGACCTGTTGTTAGTGAACAGGAAGAACTTGTGGGTGATGTGATGGCTGGAGGTCACCTCAGGCATAGCAATCATGAAGTGATCAAGTTTTTGGTTCCTGGAGAAGTCAGGACATGGATCAGCAGTGTGTGGATCAGCAGGACGTGTCTTGCCTTCCAAAGGACAGGCTCTGACCTGTTTAGGAAACTGGATGACAGGGTCCCTTGGAGGCAGTCCTAAAGGGCAAAGAGGTCTGGGAAAGTTGGACATTCTTTAAGAATGAAATCTTAAAGGTGCAGAAGCAGGCCATCCCTATGTGACAAAAGATAAACCAGCAGGGAAGAAGACCAGCTTGGCTGAACAGAAAGCTTTGGCGGAAACAACGAAAAAAAGGAGAGATTATGACCTTAGGAAGAAGGGGCAGGCAACTCAGGAGGACTACAAGGATGACGTGAGGCTATTTAGGCAGAAAATTAGAAGAGCCATGGAGGCCAACAACATCCTGCTGTGTATCAGAAATAGTGTGGCCAGCAGGACTAGGGAAATTATTGTCCCCCCTCTGCTCAGCACTGGTGAGGCTGCACCTTAAATCCTGTGTTCAGTTTTGGGCCCCCCTCTACAAGAAAGACATTGAGGTGCTGGAGAGAGTTCAGAGAAGGGCAGTGAAACTGGTGAGGGGTCTGGAGCACAAGTCTGATGAGGAGCAGCTGAGGGAACTGGGGCTGTTCAGCCTGGAGAAAAGGAGGCTGAGAGAAGACCTTATCTCTGTCTAAAACTACCTGAAAGGAGGTTGTAGCATGGAGGGTGTTGGTTTCTTTACCCAGATAACAAGGGATAGGACAAGAGGAAATGGCTTCAGGTTGCACCAGGGGAGGTTTAGATGGGATTTTAGGAAAAATTTCTAAATTTCTTCACTGAAAAACTTATCAAGCATTGGAACAGGCTGCCCAGTGAAGTGGTTGGGTCATCGTTCATTCTGTAACATGCATTAGGTGGATGACTGCAAAAATTAATAGAGATGCTTCATAAAGTTCTGTTTCTAAGAATGGTTGACTCGCATGTGAAAAAATCAGTGTTTAATAGATATCCAGTCACCACCAAAATGTATTTTTAAATTTTAGTGTGATCTCATCATAAAAACATGGTAACAGGACTTTGAAAGTGCTATTCTACAAAAATGAGATTAAATGGTTTTAATCACATCTTTGCTTTTGTTACCCGATTGCCTACAAAATCCAGGAAACCTTCTTTGTTGTATGTTTTATCATCCATTAGAACTTGGCAGGCTGGTGTACTTCACCTAAGACTTCAACATACACATTTAAAATATGCTGATTGTTTTCAAAGCTATAAATTAAAAGGCTTAACAAAGCTAGCAGCCACAGATTCCATGGAAACCAAAAGTACCTGAGTCAACAGAGATGCAAAGTCAAATGCACATTTCTTCATTTTGATTGTCCCTTGCAAGTAATCGCCTGAGCAACTGAGGTTATACCTGCTGGTTTTGGAAGCCCATAAATTAGGTTCAATTGACAAGATTTAAGAAAGAAAGCAAAATACCCCAAACAATCCCCAAGAGAGAGAGATTTTGGGAAAAAAAAGTTTTAACACTAAAACCCGTTAAAGCTCTTGTTTCAACCCTGTGGTATAGCCTCTCGACATGGAAATAATTTCCTGATCATTCCTATAGCGTTAGTAGGGCTTGTAGCTATTCATCTGCTACCTGTCAATACACGAATCACAATATGCGTTGCTTTTGCTGGTCACAGGGGCACAGTCCTGCAATTCAGCACTGCACATGGGATTTACTACAGCTGCAGTGGATGTTACATGCCTTGCTCTAGTTTGTTATGGGTTAAGCACTCTTCCATGGTGGGTCAGAAAGTCTCCGAAAACCACCTGGCTTTCCCAAAAAGGGGTTTCACTTCAGATTTCCCAAGAGAAGTGGTCTAGGTCTAGATGTATTAGGTGCATCGTATGAAATCTCAATGTGCAAGACACTTGCTGACTTTTGTGCACCTTTGCAAAACTGAACTTCAACCCATGGCTGTTTAAAGATTTGCAGGTAAAGCTGACTAGGGAACAATTTGTGTTTCATTTCAGCTTCTGCCATTTTTGCGACAGCTGCTGAGCCTGTGAAGTTTTTTTTCTCTACTGAAGGAAGACCAAATCCTTCAGAATGATCTTTATAGAATGAATCAGTGGAAAATAACCCTTTTTGCCTTATGGGATTGGATTTTTCAACTTGACTTCCTTCCTGCAGTCCCTCTGACCTGATAGCCCAGTTCAAAGCTTTAGAAACCCCTTCCCAGTGCCAATTTTCCTGAAACTGGAACCCACCTTGCTAAGCATTTTGCCTTTCAAAGAAAAACGTCTTTCAAGAAATCTTTTTGTCAGAGCCATTCCAAAAGGTTCGTATTCCTGGGGCGCTCAGCCCCTGCTCCCTGATCAAGCTATGTGAGGAAATGACATAAGATGTAAGGACCTATGGGCTGTGAGACTATTCTCTGGCTCTCCTTATGCCCATTTACTTGGAGCATGAAGCCCCTATAGAAAATATAGGGTGGAGTAAAGATTTTGTGCAAACTGTGTAGAAACTGCTGAAATTTTGCACATCTCTGGTGAGCTAGCCTGGACTCTGGGAGCATAAGGAGAAACCTGGGCAGTGAGGAGGAGCAAGACACATACTTGACTGAGAGAAGTGTAAAATCTTTCTAAGGCTTTACTGTTGTTCCCTCCTATGCCTTTTCTATCTCATATTTAATCAAGCTGTTACTAACATCAAGATGTTTTGTCTTTTCACATGAGAAGTAACATATTGTACTAAAGTTTTGAGACATAGCCAAGCTCTATATGAGATGGAGCACTGCTTAGAACATTGTCTTCCATCCAGGAACTGCCAGCTGTTGTGCCCTACATCAAGACTAAACTAACCACTGGGGAGCAACGGACTGAAGGAAATTTTTTCTGGGACGAGGAGGCTAATCAGTCAGAGAGCTGAGGTTTTCTGGGTTACCTCTGATATGAGAAGGCACTAATGTGACTATTAAGCACTAAGCAGCCTTTGATCTGTGAGTCAGTCATCATTCAGTATTCTTGGCCCAATGAGGGCACATCTGCTCCTCTTTGATCCACAGGGCAGACTCTGGGCTGATGATCTGCTTTCCCTGGGGGTTTGTGACTGGTTGCAATCTGCTAAGTGGACACAAGATAGTTGCCTTAGCAAAGACTGGGAACTTTCTAAAATCCCAGAAGTTTATTGACAACAGATGCATTTGTCAATCTAATTTGCTCTCAAGGCTGCCCAGTCAACTATATTGTGTGCAGCCCATTAGGCATGATCTAAGGCAGAAAATTTATGCTGTTGGGTGACAGGCAAAGTGCCTGTTCTAGCTGGGGCACTACAGCTCCCCCATTGTCACATCCACTCTTTCAATCCATTCAGTCCAGGACCTGCTGACACCTGTCCCTCATCCCTGATGACAACATTCAAATGGGGTGACTCATTATTTTTTGGCAGATACCCAAACTGTCATGATCCCCCTGCACTGTGCTGCCTCATCCATCTCTTCTAGTCCTGTTCACCTTTCCTCTCCCCAAAATAGCTCCCCCTTTTTTTCCCCCCTTGGGGAAAATACAGAAGTTGTGCTAAACAAAGCCTCTCCAAATTTGTTCTGTTTGGTCCTACCATTCTATGAAGAGGGGCTGAATTAAGGGTTGTTTATACCCTGAAATAAAACAGAAGTATTTACTGACTTTATTGCTTGTACTGCAATGACTGTATTAGGACCAAATGCTATTTAGAGTAATGAAAGGAATGGATACTTCAATGACAGCATTGATTTTGATCTAACACAGACTAATATCTAGTGCTGGCGCAATGCAAATCACAGCCAAATGAGATTTTCATTTGCTGCAACAGAAAATTATTAAAAAGCAGGACTCGGTAAATGCATTAAAATATGGTGATAAGACTATGATGCTGTCTGCACTCCACAGGGCTCGTGAAGAACGTGTTGAACTCTCCTCTCCCCCAGCTCCTGAAACAGGCATTTCCTAATTGAAGAAGAGCAAGTGAAGGCCAGGGCTCCTGTTTCTAGCTTTTGTGTCAAACACCAGCTCTAACTCTGACTCCAGCTTCCCAAGACCAAAACTGGATCTATCTTTCAAATTTCACCTGGAGAAGTGAAGGCTTCAATGACACCTTATTGCAGACTTTCAATATATAAAGGGGGGTTACAGGAAGGATGGAGAGAGATGTTTTACCAAGGTCTGTAGTGACAGGACAAGGGACAATAGTTTTAAACTGAAAGAGGGTAGATTTAGATTGGATGTAAGGAAGAAATTTTTCATGATGAGGGTGGTGAGACACTGGAACAGGTCAGCCAGAAAAGCTGTGGATGCCCCGTCCCAGGAAGTGTTTAAAGTCAGGCTGGATGGGGCTTTGAACAACCTGATCTAGTGAAAGATGTCACTGCCCTTGGTAGAGGGGTTGGAATAGATGGTCTTTGAAGGTCCCTTCCAACCCAAAAATGTCTGTGAGTTCTTTTAATTTCCTTTGGATGCTGCTTGACAACATGTTACTTAGCCAAATTTCACCAGCCATCGATGGTTAACACACTGTGTTCGCAAAACTAAATAATGATCCTCCACAGGTCCCCACGACAGATTGACCTAAAGATTATTTCAGTTCACTGCTACATTTGTATATGCAATTCATGTATTGCTGAGATCCAAAGCAGTCGGGACTGTATTCTATAATTCATGGAAGGAATTAAAAAGACATAATGTTAACCAGGAGAGCAGTAACCATATAACTAGTATAGTCCTGAGTCTTGACTTCCAGTTTCATAATCCAGGTGTAAATAAGACTGCTAAATGAGATTCCTCTTCTGATCAAGACCATGCATAACAATGCTGAAGTTGGTGAAAGAGATTTCCAATTTTTGTCTTCTCTTGTGAGAAGAAGATATCATTTTGAACACAAGAGTTTTCTGGAACCTGGATAAGCGCATGTGGTGGTGTTTTCTAGAGGATTGTGGGAGAAAGTGGAGGGGTTGAAACATTCAATGAATTTTAGGTAAATAGAATAGAATCACAGAATTATTGGAAAAGACATTTAAGATCAAGTCATACTATAAATTCACTGTACATTTACCCAAACCTCAGAAATTTACTTGGTTTAAGGCTGCTAATGTAGAATTTCAGATTTCCAGTGGACTTAAGTTGTGATCAAATCTGTACAATTCTATAATCATGTGTATCAGTCATTCAGGCTCTTAGTCGCAGGCTGACCAAAGCACACACACACAAAAGCCCCAAAAAAAAGTAGGACAATAAAAGGACAATATTCAGAGAGTCAGGAAAGTAGACAAAATAAGTAGATGCCTTCCTTCTTCCTGAAGCTCCAACCTTAGGGCTTCTGAAAGGAAATAAAATAATGTATCTCCCTCTTTTGTAGCAAAATCAGTCTGCAACCTAATCTACTATGGTTTCAAAAGGACACCTCAGCTTTTAAAAAATCCTTTTCAAAGATGAGAATGAACTATTACACTATATTGCAAGACAGATATTTTAAAATTCTAGGTTTCCCAGCCATTGCGTGCTTTTTAGGGGAAATCTCTCTTGTGCACACTGGTGGTTCATTGCACAGCTGGAGTGCCTTTGGCAAATGAGAGTGTTATGATGACTCTGCTGGAGTTGTGCATTTCCTATGTCTCTGTAACCACTGGCACAAAGCAGCTCTTAGCTCTCTCCTGCTGCACAAGGATTTAAAGACTGCTGGGGGACAGGGACCCCCGGAAAGATAGCCGACGGTGAGCAAAATTGATGTGAGAGGAGGCAATGAGCCCTTCCTTGCAGTGGGATGCTCCACTAGGAGAAATGGTGGTAAGGGTCTAATTGCAAGTCCTTTTCTTTCACACATAGACACTGCTGAGCGCAAACTCATGGCTGTCGTTGTTGCTGATGGAATCTATGGGCTACCACATGCAGGGGAGTGTTAGAGGTGCCATGTCCTGCTGCTGAGACCAAGAGAGCCATGGCCGTGTGAGATCTGAGGGTGTGCTCTATAGCTCAGTACCAACATTATCAACTGCCAGGGCTGACATCCTCTTGTGCAGACCTGTTGCATGTGCTGCATAAAAGGCCCTCTCTTCACCATGGCTAGAGCATGGTGTAAGGAACATGAAACCCCATGTCATAGATTCATAGAATAGATTGGGTTGGAAGGGACCTGCAAAGTTCATCTCGTCCAACACCCACCTGCCACGAGCAGGGACATCTGCAACTAGATCAGGTTGCTCAGAGCCCCGTCCAGCCTGACCTTGAATGTTTTCAGGGATGGGGCATCTCCAACATCCCTTAGCAACTTGTTCCAGTGTTTCACCACTCTCATTGTAAAAAATTTCTTCCTCATGTCTGGCTGAATCTCTCCTCTTTAGTTTAAAACCATTACCCCTTGTCCTATTGTAACAGGCCCTGCTAAAAAGTCTGTCCCGATCTTCCTTAGAGGCCCCTTTTAAGTACTGAAAGGCCACAATAAGGTCTCCCTGGAGCCTTCTCTTCTCCAGGCTGAACAACTCCAACTCTCTCAGCTTGTCCTCAGAGGAGAGGTGTTCCAGCCCTCTGATCAACTTGGTGGGCTCCTCTGGACCCTCTTCAACAGGTCCATGCCTTTCCTGTACTTAGGGCTCCAGAGCTGGTGCAGGACTCCAGGTGGGGTCTCATCAAAGCAGAGTAGAGGGGCAGAATCACCTCCGTCAACTTACTGGCCACAAAAAATCATGAAAGTGTGAAAATAACACACCAACCTTTCAAACACCAAGCCTAAGTTAATGATGGAATAAAATGTAAGTAACTCTGTCTCGATGAGAGAGTGTGTGTTAAGGTAAGGTAAGAATGGGTCAAGACCTGTCATTCTCAAAAGGACTAAGAAAATGAAATACCATAAGGGATGAATCTCCAGCTGGTAGATACTGTCTTCACAAAAAACCTGTTGATTTATGTTAGCTAGAGATTGCATGCAAGGTGTGTTGTTTAAAGTTCCATGGGAAGAAGAAAATCAGATTTCAAGTGAGGAGAGAGCTTTGTGCTTTCAATTTAAATAATAAACTGCATATGCTTTTACTAATTCTATTTTTTTCCTGATTCTTAAAGTTGACTAAACTGGAATTCCTTGTGGCCAATCTGTGTAATAGCCTCAAATAATAAAGCTGGAGAAACTATCTTCACAGTAGAAACTTTGAGGGTAAAATGATAACAGAATCATTAAGGCCCACACCAGAAAATCAAAAGCTGGTTCCATTGAATATCAATGCATGTTGGGACCATAAACTTGCTGAAAGGCCCCACTCTTTCCCACTAAAGTGTATGCAAGTCCCTGCCCCATCAGATTTGCTGCCTTTGTTGTGCAGTAGGTTGCTGAGCTGAAAGTGCCTGTTTATCACAGTTTAAAAAATAGATATCCAACAGGAAAATTGTCTCCTTTCAGGTACTATCAGGAATGTATCTTTCTTTGTTTGTCTTTCCAAATCTATCAGCACCAGCTTTAAATATTGCCTGAATTAGAACAAATATATATATTGATTTTTTTTTCCTGTTTGATAAAGGAGCATAAAACAAGATTTCCCTGCCAAAGGGATATTAACAAGGTTCCTATCAAAACCAAATGCGGTAGTCATTTGTAATTCTGCACCTGCCAGATGCTATCATGAAATATGCACTTTGTTTAATTGAGGAAGGATGCTGCATTGTTTGAAGAAGTAGTTCGATTTTGTTGGAAGCTGGTCTGTGTTTTCGAAATGGACAAGAAGAACCTGCTTTTTATCACAAAGAGCCAGATCCTTATGTACCTCACCTCAGCAAAATATATGATATCTGTGTGCCAGAAGAAAGTTCCTTGAAATCTTTCCATGCATAGCTCAGATTTTTTTACCCCTTGATGGTGACAAGACTGAAAAGAAAATTTGCATAAAATTAACATCTTCCATGATGATATCCCCCAGGTATTAGCAATGGCCAATATGATACTCAAGAGAATAATGGACCGAAAGCATCTGGAATGCACTTTCTTTAATCTGAGCAAGAATTATAACAAAGAGCAGGTCTCTGGAGGTGAAAGTCAGCCATTGCTAGGGATCTCTTTGGGGTGTTGTCTGAATGTTGCTTGCTTGATCACACAAGGAGAGTTTTGAATTGTGGTAAAAAGTGACTCTTTCACCAGCTGTTCTGAGTCTTCTTTGCTGAAGTGCTGACTCAGTCTCTTGCTGCTGCCTGTATTTTTTCAACATTAATATCCTGATTTCTAAAATGTGCCTCTGATCACTCTCTTTGCCTTGGGCCTAGGCTGTACTGCAAACTTTCCACAATGGAAGTCACCCATCACAGACTACATGCATTTGTGCACACATTTGATATAAGGTGCCTACACTTAACTTGTTTGGTCCTGAATGCTACCTCCTGCTCCAGCTGTACAAGCCTGCGTATAGAAGACTGCTATCAGCAAAATGCTTTCCCAGCCAGGTAGGCATGTCAGCTGCTGCAAAACAAGACTCACAGAATCACAGAATTTCCTGAGTTGGAAGGGATCCACAAGGATCATTGAGTCCAATTCATGTCCAACCCCAAAACTCACACCATGTGTCTGAGGATGTTGTCCAGTCCCTTCTTGAACACTGCCAAGCTTGGGGCCGTGACACCTCCCTGGGGAGCCTTTTCCAGTGCTCCACCACCCTCTGGGCAAAGACATTTGCTCAATGGCTCTGCCTACTGCAGATAGACCTCTCACGGCTTTTAGATGGTTTATGCAAGTGGATAGAGGGCTGTGTGCTGTTGCAAACAAGGTTTGGGTCCTGTGGCCTGCAGGGCCAGGTCAGCACTTAGTGGGTGACAGAAGGAGGGTTTCTCTGTCCCAGCAGGTTTCATTACATGGGGCTGGTGTGCCGTACTGCACAGTGTGGTGGTGAGTAGTGAAATCCCCTTCTGTAACTAGTGCCTGTCTATCCTTCTGTGTTTCATTGTTCTTGTTTTTCTCCTTGTGCCAAGTGTCCGACCTGACAAGCAGGCTTCCCTTTGACGTGGAGATCGCTGAATAACAGAACTCCATGCTTTGCTTACTGGCTGCCGCCTTGCCTTCCCCAATGTCTTTTCCCATGAAAGATATATTCTTCTCTTCCTTTGTGCCCAGATCTGCATGCATATTCTTTGATTGCCAAAACTTCCCTGCATTCAATGGTTTTATCAGTTCCCAGATGTTTATTTGCATGTATATGTACAACCCAGTACTTCTCTCCCCACTTTTGTAAAAACATAAATATTTGAAACAGAAAACCATGAATGCAATTTCCCCACTTTTGTTATTTTTAAGAAGTATTTCAAATACTGCAGTATGTGGGACAATAAAAAAACCCCTGCAGAACACACACTAATACATAGTTTTATTACTTGTGCATTAATAGAAAAGGAGTGTACTAGTTCTAACTTCAAAAGGAGTTTAGTGTTACGTTCCTTCAGCATATGGAAGGTTTGTTTGATACTGACTTGATTAGGATTCTCTTGGGATCTATTCCACATCCTGCCCATTTGTTTCCTTAGACAGATATTGTACGTGTTCCTCTTCCATCCCCCATGGAAATGGCTCATTGCCCTCTGTCTGAACTGCTTTACAAGGACGGTTGTATGGAGCGTGTGGTAATGATGACAAAGCCTGCAGTGCATGCCAAGCAGGGTATGGTTCCTACAGAGGAAAATGCAGTCTGCAGACACCCTGCCTCCAAGTCTGACATCAGAGGCAGCTTTTCCCCTTATCTCTCAACACTTAAAAATATGC
Source organism: Patagioenas fasciata (assembly GCF_037038585.1). Classification (NCBI taxonomy): domain Eukaryota; kingdom Metazoa; phylum Chordata; class Aves; order Columbiformes; family Columbidae; genus Patagioenas; species Patagioenas fasciata. The sequence goes on from NC_092520.1 coordinate 94,303,305, forward strand.
TGTTAGGCATATCTTTTGCGTGAAGTACTGGGTTTGAAAGCTGAGACAGGTGCAAGGAAGGATGAGACGGGCAATTTAGAAGCTATGGTACACGTGGGTACAAAAAGAAACAGTTCAGCAAAAGAGCTGGTTTTCTATTCTGGGGTTTTGTTGCTTTTTTGTGTCTCCTTCATTCTGAGATAGTACTCAGATGTATTTGTTCATGATACTAGCAACTTTCTTCTGGGCTTGCATAGAAATCAGAATCAGAAACAGGAAGAAATTATGGGACTGGCAAGGCTGGGAGCCGTAAATGAAATCTAAACAAGAAAGGAGTGATTTTTTTTTTACAGGGTGGGAAATTGTTCCTGAAGTTGCCCTCACATGAGAGGTAAGGTGACTCCATATTGCCTGTAGAAGGTAATTGTATCTTCTAATAGATCAAGTAATATAATTTGAGTTGCAAACAAACAAACATGGTTTTAGGCAGAAGGCTTCTTTTTTAGTTTGGAAATGGAGTGTAGGAGGAATGCATTACCAAAGTAATGACCCCTCTGCAGGGGTAACTGGATGAAATATTCTTGCAAGCATTATAAAGAACTTTTGATCTCTTCTGGCCTTAAAAGCAGTAGAGAAAGTAAGAAAAAAAATCTACCTTCCAGCACAGAAGAGTATTTATTCCTTGCTGATGTGAAGGTATGGATTTATTGAGATGAGTAAGAACAGCAGGGCTTGTAGCATGACCTGCTCAGCACGTGTGTTTTCAAGTTGGTCTTGTTGCACAAGAAGATCCCCCTCTCTTTCTCCTTGACCCCACTAGGGCTGCCCCCAGTCCTTACCAGTGCCTGAATGATGCAGGTCTATAAAGTTACACAACTGTCTCCCTTTTCTGTAGCCTGTTGTTTGACTTGCTTTTTCCAGGATTGTTGGGGAGTTTCCTTTAATGGAAGGAGGTGGGTGTCTCTGAAATAGTTTTATTTTACTTGTGTGGTGTGAGTCACATGAAGTGTTCTAACTCTGTTGTTTTCTTCGCTGTCCTTTTTACCAGTTCTCAGTTGTCTGCATAAAGCGCTATAGTGCACGTACGACCATGTATCGGTCCATAACACACAAGAAGCCAGTCTGTGAAAACTGCCTTAATGGGAAAGAGGAGAGGGATGGGGTGACTTGTGTAGGCTCTTCATGTGTTATGGCTCTTGCTTTCAGCAAAAGAGCTACAGTTGTTCAAGCTTTGGTTTAGGCTTAATCCACCACCATACGCTTGAGGACATGTCTACACTTTGGTGTGGTTTTACCATGTGATTTTTCTCATATGAAATGCTGGCCATCTGATGACACATGACATCCTCCTGACGTTTCAAGTGATGTACTTGATATGAAGATAATGCGTACTGGCTGAAGGACCAGAATGTGCAGAGCAGAGTCATGGCAAAATGCACCCTGATTTCAGATTGTCCATGCCTACAGTGCAGAAATAAATGTCAGTGTAAGTATATCTTTGCCTTTTTGCTTTTCTTGACTACTGCTTGCCTGAATCTTGCATAAGTATGGATACTACAGCTAATATGTCTAATCAGGCTGGATCAATGGGCTGAGGCCAATTCTATGATGTTAAACGAGGCCAAGTGCGGGATCCTGCACTTCGGTCAAAACAACCCCAGGCAGTGTTCCAGTCTTAGGGAAGAGTGGCTGGAAAACTGCCTGGTGGAAAAGGACCTGGGGGTATTGCCTGACAGTCAGCTGAACATGAGCCAGCCCACATCCAGCTGGCCAAAAAGGCCAACAACATGCTGGTTTGTGTCAGAACTAGTGTGGTCAGCAGGACTACGGAAGTGAATGTCTCCCCCCGGACTGGTAAGGCTGCATCTCAAATCCTGGGGTCAGTTTTGGGTCCCTCACTACAGGAAAAGACATTGAGGTGCTGGAGAGAGTTCAGAGAAGGGCAATGAATCTGGTGAGGGGTCCGAAGCACAAGTCTGATGAGGAGCAGCTGAGGGAACTTGGCTGTTCAGCCTGGAGAAGAGGAGGCTGAGGGGAGACCTTATTGCTCTCAGCAACTACCTGAGGTTGTTGCATGAAGGGTGTTGGTCTGCCCTCCCAAGTAGCAAGTGATGGAATGAGAGCAAATGGCCTGAAGTTGCACCAGGGGAAGTTTAGATTGGATATTAGGAAAAATTTATTCACTGAAAGGTTTGTTGAGCACTGGAATGGGCTGCCCAGGGAAGTGGTGGAGTCACCATCCCTGGACTTGTAGACATGTAAATGTGGCACTTAGGGGCATGGTTTAGTGGTGGACTTAGTAGTGTTATGTTTACTTTTGAACTCGATGATCTTAAGGGTCTTTTCCAATCAAAATGATTCTATGATTCTATGATTAGAGCTCAGTGTCAACATATTGGTTTATATGGTCAAAGGAGAGCGTTCAGCACCATTGGGGGATGATTTGCCCCATATGTCTGGTTAATTTTCCAATGTGCTGTCTCCTTTCCTTTGTCTATGAAAGACGGCCATACTTCTTCTAATGCAGACCCCTCTGGTGGGTAGCTAACGCTATGCATGATGAAAACAGGTGTAAGAGCTCTGGTTTTAAATTTAAGTGAGTGTTCTCCCTTCCTTCCACTCTGTCTTCCCTTGTTGAATTCAGTAAGGGTTGACACAGATGCAGGGGCCAATATGAACAGAACAAATTGCAGGTCACCACCCAAATTATTCTTGAAATAGGGAGGAGACAGATATTAAGAGGGAGGAGACAAGAGGAGGCAAAAAATACATGGTTTTAGAGTAATGTAACCAATTATTTTAGAGTATAATCGAACCATTAATTGGACCTGGGTGTTAACTGAGAAAGGGATATTCTTTGGTAATATGAAGTAATTCTCTACTGTCACTTGTCTTTTTACTGCCATGCTTTCAAGCTTGGCTCAATTATCTATTATTCCACATAGTCTATTACTAAGGTCAGCCTCTGCAGCACAGTTCAAATTTCTGTCAGTTTTCTTTTGTTTTACTGTGACTTTGTAGCAAAGTCCATGAGGATGTTAGTAATTCTGTCTGCTAAACTGTGGGTAGATGGTCTGCAAGAAAGTGTAAAGCCACACTGAATAAAAAGACTAAAACAAAATTTTGAGTATCTTTCAGTCAAGTGAGCGCTATTCATATTTGTGTACTGAATGAGACAGGATCCATGGAAAAAAGAGATGGTGGTGTAGTGTAATTAAATGCTCTTCCATAATGTGTGTGCTCTAGCAGGTGCGAATGTGAAGTTTTCCTGGACCTTTTGAATAAGCGTATTTTTTAATTTCTCTTATTTTCTCACTGTCACACCCAGTAAAATGATTTGAATGAAGCTGACCCAAACCCAAGCAGTTATTCTGATGGGAGTTAAAAGAAGCTTAAAGTTTTGCTCTAATGGGAATTATAAGGCAGCTTTAACAATAGGTGATACAGCTGGGAACTTCAATTAGGTTAATTTGACCACGTTTAAATCCACTGTGAAGGTGAGTAGAGGTCCATAACTCTTTGTGTTTGTCTGGATGCTAGATTAGAGCTTAGGATATGCACTACCAATATTTGCTTGTCCCCAGATAAGCAGCAATGTCACATTTTCTCCCTCTTTTAGCCTGAAGAAATGTGTAATAGCAGAGGGCAAAATATCAGGCTGGAAACAGAACTGCTGAACGTTTTGGCCAATACATTTTCTGTGAGTTACAAGTTAGGAAATGCCAGTGTGAAAATTTTAGTTGTCACAGCATCCTGAGCTATGTGTCAACCTGCTGGCCTGGAGCAGCCTCTCAGCAGAAATGAAACAGCAAGCAAGAAGCTACTGCAGATGAACAGAGCAGATGCTGGTGACTGGAAGTTGAGAATCCTGAAGTACATGCTGTTCAGAGGGGTGGTCCAGTTTGGGGTCAGTCCTCCTGCTGCACTGGAATTTCACCTGTCTTATACTCTAGCATTAATTAAAGCCCAAATGCTAATAACTATAATCTCTTCTAGTATCTTCATAGAGTTTAAAGCTCACATATTTCAAAGTATGAATAAATCACCAGACTAGAGTGGAAAATCCAAGTACCATGTCTATACTGTATTCTGAGATTAACTGATCCCAAAACCTTCCTTCATCATCCATTGAGCTGCCTTTGACAGGAAGCAGCTGAGAGCGGAATCTTATAGCCAGGCCTTCTGGAAATGCGATGAGATTTCCCTCAGTAAGGAAAGGCACTGTCAGTACAGTTAACTTTCTTAACAACACTTGCGGGTGTCTTTTATTATTCAGTTTATTCAGAGCAGGATTGATGCTCTAAAAGCCGTTGTTCTAAACAATAATGAGTTCCATATAGACATTGTGAACTAGCCAGAGTTCAGATCTTCAAAGGCGTAACCCACAGAGTATTCAAATGAGTAGTCACATTGCATTTATCCTCAAGATGTCTACTGAAGATGAAGGTAGCAGATTAATACATAAATTTGCTGTTAGGTTTGCATTTCATTCTATGTATTTGTATATTATTTGCCTGTCTGATATGAATTATTTTGAAGGAAGACAGTGCTTTTTGATGTGCAAGGTGTGATTGATAGGTAAATATAGATAATATGCAGGAACAAGGATGAAGTGAAGAACTTCATGTGATGGAAGATTTAGTGAGCTTTCTTTTCTCCTGCAGGAATGGGAACTGAAGATAATAAAGCTATTGTTACACATGCTGAATGCATTTAATATTTTTAATCAGGATTAATGGACAGATGCTTGAAAATTTCTAATAGTGCAGCATATTACTTCTTTTCATTTTCTTATCAAAATAACCCTGTTTGGTATGAGAGAATCACTACAGGTTGACTTGCCTTGCTGACTTCCTTTGCTCGTTTGGGCTCCCCTGAGCCCCTGTTTTTCTGGTCATTTTGAGACATCAAACAGTATTTGATTAATGCATAGTAATGCCCAAGGTTTCAGTAGTGTCTCTTTGCTCTCTTAATGGTTGCCCTTTTATAATGAAGCAGCTCAAATTATATCACCTCTTCAAAATGTGCAAGGGTTCTAGGCTGATCTTGTGCTTCCAGGCTTCCCAGAGTGCTGTCAGCCAGGGAGCATGGTCTCATGACTGCATGCTGGCAAGGTCTTTGTATTGTCCTTGTTTGCTTTTGGGGTTGCCAACAGGACAAATGAAACATAGGTGGCAGAAACTGAAAATCAAAGTGTGCTAATCTAAACGGCCAAGATGCAGAGCTATTTGCTTTTATTAGAAAAAGAAGGCTGTCATCCTCTTTTTTTTTCAGGAAAGCTGCAACTCAGAGCATCATGTGAGTTTTTGCTACCAGGTTGATTTAGGCTGGTTATTACCAAATATGGAGGGGGGTGTGGTTCTTGCTGTCCCTTTCAAATTCACCCTACTCAAATGGAGTATAGCACTTGTCAGTTACAATGCACAGAGTGAAGAACATCCCATAGTGTCCCACAGGAATCCTTCCCTTCTCAAGCCACCCTGCATAAAGGATGAGATGGGGCAAGGCAAAACCTTTTCCCCCTTCCTAGCAGCTGCATATTGATGGAAATCTGTGGTAGTGCAAGAGAAAAGGAAGCTGAATCGAGGAACGATTTGCTTGCCTGAAGGTCTTTCTGGTACCTGGATGGAAGACCGTACAAAGAATTTGGAAGGATGAAGGAAGAAAGACTGGAAGGCCTTGGGAAGAAGGTGGTGAGTAGAAGATTCAGATTGAAAAATGCCCCGTTGTTAAGAAAAAGGGATTTTGGTACATTCCATTTGTGATAAAACAGCATTTGGAAGTTTCATAGACGTGTGAATGTTCCCAGTCAGGCACCCTATATGAATCTGAATTTTCTATTTTTGAAGTTCATTCATGGTTGTAGCAGAAGACACCTTGCCATTGCAAGGATGTGAGCACCGTTACAAGCAAGAGCATGAATTTCACATACTTTCAGGAGTATTTTAAAGGCTTTTGCTGAATTGTCCTTACAGGGTTTTATAGGGACCAAGCTGGATGGAAAGGAATATGCTCAGCAAGACTGTGCTGGGGAAGAGAGAAAGCATTGCTGTAAATTTCACACTTGCTGTATGTCATGTGTGATCCAATTTCCTTAGAAAGCTTCCTGATCCCTCTTCTGACATGTCATGCCTGGCAAAAAATGTCTCTCTGCTCACTTGATGATTCTACTATCAATGAGCAGTTGTCATTTATGGTTTCTATTTCTTTAATAAGATTTAGTTTTGTGTTATTTTGACAGTTCATAATTATCTTGGTGAATTATATAGGGGTTTGGATATTAGTTTTGCTTGTTTCTGAGGACAGAAATATTATCTCAAGACTTTTGTTCCCAGGTTGGTTTGAGAAGTTTTTCTGATAATGTGAGCTATCAGTTTCTCATCTGCAGTGACAACTGTTGAAATACAACTTTTGGTTAACAACCAAAATAATCATTTTTTTAACAATAATAATGAGAACAAAGCTCTATGTGTAATGAAAATCCCTGCTAGTAGCACAAGCAACAGGCTCTGGTGTACAAGGATTTCCTGTGAAGCTGTTTATTGTTTACATGACAACCTGGGACACATTTAACTTACTTCCTCTGATGGTCAAGTGAAAGGAGCTGAAGACGTGATGTGTGGGAAGCTTGGCCTGCTCTGGATGGACTTACAGGATGGTCATGAGAGATGGTGCAGAAGGGAGAAATCTGTCAGTCCTAGGTGACTCCACTCTGGGAAAAAGTCATCTCTGCTCTTACAAAGACTTTCACAGCCATCGCAGAGCTCTTTAAGAAATGTGCACTGTTGTACCCAATGCACTCATGTGATCTATTTATCAATCATTCAAGTCTCTGGAGCAGCTTAGCTCCCATTGCAGCAGTCTTGTTAATGCTGCTCAGATGTATGAGATCATGACTGATATCCAGAGAACATAAGAAAATTTGCTTGGTATTCCATGACACAAACAACAGCTTAGTTTTTGATCACTTGGAAGAAGATGAAGAGGGAGAAAGGAGCGAGCAAGGAGAGCATGTGAATAATTAAAGCCATGCCACTGATGTCTTCCTGTAGTTCCAAACTGCTAAATCTGATATAGATGTTTAATTTCAAAGGCAACAGAACTAAGTTTCCTATTTGTAGTGTAGAGGTTGGAACCAACAAGACAACAGCATGCAACTGCAAAATTACTGATTTTCTCCCAGGTCAGCACTTAACACTCTCACAGTTAAACATTCTCTGTAGATTATGCTTTAAAATCATTTACAGCCTCAATTCACTAGCAATCCTGAAAGAAAAGAAATGGAAGCCCTTTCATTTCTCTAAACATTTTAGACATGGGACCCTTTCAGGAAAATATGGGTTTCTTTCAGCAAGAGACCAGAATCTGCATGAGAGAGCTGTGCCTAGGTGGTGACAGAGCATGTATAACTTTGGACTGATTTTGCATCCATGCTCATGGTCTCGAGTCAGGATTTACTTCCTCTCCCACAATGAGACTAAGAACGGCAAAGGAGGGAACAACAAGAGATCTTCTGTCCCTTCCCTGGAGTCCAAAACATGGGGCTTAACTCCTGGTCTGTACTATGCCTTCCTACTTTTCAGTGGTCCCAGTGCTTGGGACGTAAAACTTTAATGATGGATGTGAATGGATACTTGTGACTGAGTGAACATAAAAGGAAAAAAAAAATGCCCTGAGAAGAGATGACAGTCTTCTTCCCTCTGCACTTTTCCCAGGCTGTAACATGTAATTCAAAATAGGAAAGTGCTTGGAGGTAGTCTAACCGCTGGTTGGTTGCAGAGACTGCAAATGCCCCTGTTCCCACAGCTCCCTCTTGGACAGGAGAACAGTAATTTAAATGGCCAGCAGATTCTTGCACTGTGCTGGTAAGCCAAACAAATTTGTCTGGTGTCACTCAATGGACAATCCTGCTTACCTTTTCAGTCAGCTTGCAAAATCGATTATAAACTCTAGACTTTAGCTCTTGTGTTTGCTTGTGCTCCCTGAAGGACTCGTGGGACTCTGAGCAAGCTGACATGATTTGGCACTGATATGACTAGTGCAAATAACAGGCCAGCCATCTTCTCCAGGTTTAAGAGTCCTCTTCTACATTATCTTAAACTTGGAGAATCCAGTTGTGAGGATGTAGGAGATAGTCTTCCATCATTTTTTAGTGACCAGTGAAGGGAAGAGACCCAGGTAGCTCCAGCCTGCGGGCACAGCTGATGGCACAGGATCAAGGCCATGGCATTTCCTAATGGAGAGGTTTAATTTTCCTTGAATAAGAACATCAGTTCCCCAAAAGCTGACTATCTCAGGAATCAGTACCTTTTTATTTTGCCCAGCCCTTTGGTTTGCCTCATTGAGCAAACCTTCCTTCGGGCTTGGACACTAAAAGAAAAACTTTGCTGTAACTAATGTTTTGCTTACTTACTCAGTTATCACATGGACTTCAGGCTAAGCTCGTGCACAGAAATCAGACATTTAACCTTTCACTCATTAAATGTTCCTCTTGCATGGAAGCAACAGCTTTAGCATAAAGTGGCTGGCTCACAAAAATGGAGGACTGGATTTTGATCTGAAATCACATTGTAACATAAATATGATGATAGGTGCAAAATACACATCTTCTTGTGTGTTTAAAGGGGAAGATAATTTAGGGAATCAATGTTTCCACTCAGTTCTGGGTTTTCTTCCTTCACCCTGAGAACTCTGTATCAAGCTGTGATGCAACCTGCATTATTAAAATTGAATCCCTAGCTATATCAGTCGAGACAGCTATGTCCTGATTCAATGTATGTCACCCAAAGAATGTCACATTGTATCCTCCTCCCTGAACTAGTTAGTTATAAAGAAGTTCTGATGTGTTTTCACATGAAAGAAGCCAGTCCTAATGACTGATGAAGGATTCAGCCAGTAGGCTGTAAAACTCTTAAAAGCCATTTTAAAGGGCTCATCAGAAAAAGACTGCTAGGAAAACTACACACATGGGTCTTCCTCAGCTCATGGTGTCAGAGTCTTAGTAACTGGTATATCTCCTTGTGTATTATTTAGGTAAGCTCTCATCACAAATATTTTCTCATGAGTCTCTTCCTTTAAGTGGAGATGGACATTGTATATTAATTGGAACAGAAGCACTTCCTATCTCATTATGGTACAAAGACCCAGCATACACTATGTGGCACACTGCATTTGCAGACATTGTAAGTTACCAAAAGGTTTTAACAGATGTATGTTTCAGAAATTTTGAAAGACTGTTCTACTATATTCTATATTGAACATTGTGAAGATCCTGTGGGCTGAGTGCACTACACTCAACAGGCTCTTTGTTCCACCGCTACATTTCTTTCTCCTACAAGTTTCCTCCAAGAACTGGGATTTCCCTCACAGGCTTTCCTTTCACTCTTCTGATTGGTCTACAGACAACCACATCAATGGTAGAGGTGAATGGCTCTATGAACTGGTTTTGATCGGAATAGAGTTAATTTTCTTCATAGCAGCTAGTATGGTGCTGTGTGTTGGACTTATGACTGAAACAGTGTTGATAACACAGGGATGTTTTAGCTGTTGCTGAGAAGTGCTCACACAACATCAAGGACTTTTCTGTTTCTCACACCGCCCCACCAGCTAGTGGGCTGGGGGTGAATGAAAGGTTGGGAGGGAACACAGCTGTGACAGCTGCCCCCAAATGACCAAAGGGATATCCTATACCATATGACTTAGTGTGCAGCAATAAAAGCTGGGAGAAAAACAGTGGAAATGTCTAAATGCATTTATCAAGAGCTGAAAGTCTAGATGGTGGGTTTCTAAGCCAAGAGGACAAGCACTAGGGTTGCTATTCTTCCACCAAAACAAACTGAATTTTGAATACTTCCTAAGCAAATCTCATGTTTAAAGTTTTTGGAAGCAATTTAGTAAAGAAACTTAGTTGCCCCTCAACAATATATTCAATGAAACTACTTAATTTCTTTATTTTACTGTCTTCCCACATGCAGTTTCTTTTTCTGTCACAATAAATGAGCAACTGGACAACATCCTCTCACAACTACATGAGAAGTTGCTGAAGAACTCAGTGTTGACCAACCTACGGTCATTCAGCATTTGGAAAGGTGGAAAAAGCTCGATAAGTGGGTGTCTCATAAGTTGCCCAAAAATAAAAAAAAAATAAAAATCATTGTTTTGAAGTGTCATCTTCTCTTATTCTATGCAACAACAAACCATTTTGTGCTGTGGGATAAAAAGTGGATTTTATACAATAAAGAACCTCCAGAGCATTTCCCAAAGCCAAACTTGCACCTAAAAAAGGTCATGCCCACTGCTTGGTGGTCTGCTGCTGGTCTGCTCCACTACAGCTTTCTGAATCCCAGTGAAACCATTATATCTGATGAGATAGATACACTGAAAACTGTAACGTCTGCAGCCGGCTTTGGCCAACAGAAAGGGCCCAGTTCTTCTCCACAACAATGCCTGATTGCATGTTGCACAAACAACACTTCAAAAGTTGAACAAATTGAGTTATGAAGTTTTGCCTCATCTGCCATATTCACCTGACCACTCTCCAACCAACTACCACTTCTTCAAGCATCTCAACAACTTTTTGCAGGGAAAATGCTTCCACAACCAGTAGGGTGCAGAAAATGCTTTCCAAGAGTTTGTTGAATCCTGAAGCACGGATTTTTATGCTACAGGAATAAACAAACTTTTTCTCATTGGCAAAAATATGTTGATTGTAATGGTTCCTATTTTGATTAATAAAGATGAGTTTGAGGCTAGTTATAAGGAGTTAAAATTCTCAGTCCAGAACAGCAATTACCTTTACACCAACTTAATAAATTGTTCAGTAAGAAAAGTGGGTGGATTTTCCAACCACTCAGTGTTTGATGGTGCTACAGTAAAGTTTGCTGTTTGTCCATATTTTATGGAGGCAGGAAAATCAGAGAATTGTTTATTGTAAAGGAATGGTGGTTCTAAGGGACTACAGATTCACTTCTCATTTGCTGACCTCTGTAACATGTTGGGTAAGAGTTGGATCATTTCCTGATGACTTACCTCCAGTCTGACCTCCAGTGTTTCCAGTACAGTAGTTGGTAAAATAGTAAGAGAAGCATTCAGTTCAAGCTATAGCCTACAAGACCATAAGTAAAATAAGTGGAAGAAAGAAAGAATATATGCACAGGCATAATGTAGTTCTAAAATGCAAATTAATAAAATTGCCTTCTTGATGACACAATCCAAATGACATTTAATGAAAGATGGTCTATTTTGATGTGGTAGGCTTGGAAAGGATTTCAGTGATAGTTATGAAAATAAGACACCAAAACCCCCTGCAAATTACTGATCTGCATATGAGTATCATATGCCACTAAAACTGTGAAGATTATCTGCCTCCCAAAAGGAAATATTGTATTTTGGAAGGGGAACAAAGGAAGAAAGAAATCTGATGATTGTATGATATATTTTTTTTGTTTTGTTTTTTTAATGAGCAGACAAAGAGCTGAAAAAGTGTCACAAAAATGAAAAATGACACACAAAAAAGGGACCTAACAAAACGCGATGGTTGCATTTTGTTTCTCAGGACTTTTTCTGAGTGGATGGATTATTTCTAGTGCTTCAGTAATAGCCATCAGATAAGATTCCCTGGGATCTGAGGTCCTCTTCATATCTCTTGTCAGGGAAATTTGGGAGTGCTGGGCTCTTTCTGGTTATCCTTTCAGGGGGAGCAAGTTTCAGGCATTTGGCTTCTGTTTCTACTTCTGTGCTAACCAGCTGGGGACACTTCATGCCTATCTGTTCATGTACATCTATACCTGTATCTATTTGTTTGTGTGCATATACGTATTACTTTTTGCTAGTAAAACCAGCTAATTCAACAGTTTGGAATTAAAATTAAACAGCATATATTAATATGACTACTAATGATAAGTAAGAACATTATGTCCGCTTTATCGGTATCAGTAGGTTCTTTGGTATATTTGCTACTGCAGTTTAGAGTTCAGTTTTATTTGCATTTCATGGCCACCCATTTCATTGCTGGAGCTCCTGTGCCAAACATCATAAGGTGTTTCAGGGCAAGGCTGGATTTGGATCTCTTCTTGTCCATGCCTTAGTGCTGGTGTGGTACTTCAAGATACTGATATCTCTGCTTGTATGACACATTTCACTCAGCTGCCAAGCACATAGCTCCATCTAGAAGAAAAAAACCTCTGCTTTCCTTCTGAAATAGTTCTTGCTATGAGCTGGCAGTTACAGACAATCGTAGGCTCCCAAAAGACTTTGTTGTTCTTCTAGCACTGTAGAGGAGGTGTGGTTAGGCTTTTTGCGTGTGCATGCCTGAGGGAGAAAGAGAGAAGTTCTGGATTTTCCCAACATATCATCTCCGTGTCAGAGTGACTGCCAGCTGACATGGAGCTGTACTGTCTGTATCCCGAGACTTCGAGCTATATCTGAATTGCCTTCAAAATAGTTACTCTCTGCAAAGAAATTCACAGCACACTGAAAAACGTCCCCTGCACCTAAGCAGTCTTTGAGAATCCAATGAAAGAATCACTCCAGGGCATTTCTGACTGAAGGCAGTAAGAGCAGCTTCTCTGTATTTGCTGCTCACTGATTGGTTAATGGCACTTTGGCACATCCCTGAGGGCCTTTTCTAGCACAAGTACAGAATTCTGCATCTCTGGCCCCAGGGGATTTGCTGGGCCTGTGAAGTGCCTTGGACTTTCTCCCTGTCAGGAAGCTGGTTAATGTATTTCATGCTGCAGGATTGTGATTCCTCTTTGCCTTTACCCTTCTGCTTGACATCTGCCTCTGTTGCAAATATGCATGGAAATCTATCTGCTTGGAATATTTGTTTGAACTGAGCACGCACACAAGCAAGGTAACAGTTGATGTGTGCATGTGCTAGTCATGCAAACTAAAATTAAGCCTCTGAACTGTGTGTTCACTTGAGTTCTTTATTCCCAACTTAGAGTTCAAGTGGACACCAGGATGCTTGCAATTCAATGGAAAGGTGATGACATTCAGACTCTAAATGGTATGTGAACTATAGCACCTGGTGAACCAGACTTTGTAAAAGAAAATTAGTTTTGCTTGTCGACCTGAAAAAACATATTTGCCACTGGGTAATATATGTGAAGAAGGTATCATTTTCATACTTATATTTCAGTTCTACCAGCTGCCTATTCCTACTCCATCTTTCCAAATGAGACAAAACATAGCTGTTGATGAAGGTAAAACATAGCTGTGGCTTTCTTATATGTGAGCTGAATAACAAGCTTAGGGTCAAGTGATTAATGCTGTATTAGTTTCCTGTGCAGAGTGTATATATGAGACTAGATTTCCTCTCAGGCTAAATGGCATATTTACATTATTTGGAGAGCTCACAACGAGCACTTGAGGTGGCCTGAGGTATTTCTGTTAACAACCTTAGTTACATTTATATTGTGATGTGTCCCAGAAGAAGACTGTACTTGTGCTCAAGGCACAGAAGCCAGGAAAACTGTTCACCACATTTCCATAGACATCTTTTGGGATCTCTAGCAAGTCTTATTAGCAGATTTTTTTTTTTTTTTTCTTTTTTTTCTGGCACACCTTCATTGAAACTATGGGCATTAGATTTTGTTGCCCTTTTCCAACACATGCTCTTCTGCTGCAGTGCACCACAGCTCAGCTCAGACTTTTCGAAAATATAAGCCTATGTTTGCACCTCGGGGAGTAACACTGCCTCACCCTGCAGTCCTATGGAAAGGTAAAACTAATGTTTCTGAGGAGCTCAAATAGCATTTCAGTGCCTTTAAATACCAATAAAACAAAACAAAATAAAATAAAATAATAAAAGAAAAGAAAATAAAATAGTTTCATTGCTAAATATTCTCAGTAAAGTGACTATTTTTTTCCCTCAAACAACTAAAGATTTACTATTAAACCTAAGCAAATACAAATGCAAAGTAATATAAAGAGCTTGACTGAGACACAGAGTTGAAGCTGGAAATAATTCTGTCCTTAATCCACTCTGTAGTGCCCTGTGGTAACATTGGTTGTCATGCCAGAAGTCTAATAGGCTGCTTACAACCTCCTTCAATATCACAACAAATGGGCCAAGGAACATTTTCACTGCAACACGCACTGAGCTTCTCATTGCACTCTGAACCAGCATTTAAAAGAGTATTTACAAATGTAATTATTATTACCTGATTATTGCAAGACATTTCCTTGCTGTATAAATTATAAATGGAAAATGTAAGTTTGAATTGTTTATGGAATACACAAACTGATTATTTTACTCTTGCACAATTAAGTAAAGCTTGAGGTGACATCAGAAGTTTCAAGCTGTAGGCTCTCTAGTTTTTTGATTCTATATGTCTTTTTTTTGCTTTAATCACTGAATTCCTTGGCTTGGGAACTTTCATGTGTAGTGATACCTAGAAACTATGCACACAATACATTGATATATAGCTGGATTGATTTTCAGATACATCAAAGTTATTTGGTCATTGAACTCCTCTTTAAATATTTATAAATATTCCTGAAAATGTATATATAATATGTCATGTGTGTGGCAAAATTCTTTGAGCACAAATTAGTGTTGTTACTCCTCCTTATGTCTGTGGAAGTGGAGTAATCGGCAGAGTTTGGGAGGCAGTGGCAATGAGCATACTGAAAAGTGGCAGAACAAAGGAGATATCAAGTTCAGACTTCCTGAGAGATCTTGTGGTTTTTTTTTTTCAGCACTGATAGCACAGATCAAAATAATATGTATGCCCTGGGACTGCTGCAGTGCTTGACTGATTGACCTCTCTGAAGTTCGATAGCAGCTGGTAAATAAAAAGTTGCTATTGCTGTTCAATAGCTGGGAGAGCTTCAGACTGTCCCTGCTGTCTATAGTCATACTGCCCATCCTTTAGTTTTATGCTACTAATTGGTGAAACTGCCTTGTGATCAGCTGGAGGACCAGTTAATTGAACAAGTAAGTTCGATGCCTTTGACTCATTCTTGAACCAGATATGAATTTCTCCCAGGTTACCTGTCTTTTTCCTGCAACCCTCCTTATTATTTTTCAGTCAATAGGAATGAAGTAGTTTCCCTGGATCTGTAACTTCAGAGTAAAATAGGCAGAAAATCTGGAATGTCTGCAAGAGGTGAGTTAATAGTCAATAAATGGTAAGAGAAATAAAACTCCAATACTTCTCTGCTACATTATCTCTTTCTCTGAATTGCAGAAGTGGTTTTAGTTTCCCTGATCCTATGCCCCAGGGCACAATTTCTATAGAGTATACAGAATATCATGCTCCCTATCAGACAGCTTTACAAACAAATTATATTGCTGCTTGTAATTCTGTCAAAGCTGTGAGAGTGTGAACTTCTCAGAATATGTATTTATATGTTCCTTGAGCCACATTTGAGATGACATTCCTAAGATTTCTGGTGCAGCTGTGAGGGTATCTCTAACCCTGCTCTGGTACAGCATTAAGGCAGGCAGATGGTCCTAGGAAAGGGACCTGAAGGAACTGGAAGAGGTGATCAGGTCTCCATTGTGTCAGTGAAGAGAGCAACGTACCTTCACAGGAGGATGCACAAAAATCCACGGGCTGAGCTGCATTTAGTGCCACTGAAAGCAAAGGACCTTAGCTTAGACTAACCACTCAAGTAATTACTCAGTTTCTTAATTGATGACAGGCTATGACTGGGCCTGAAATGTCATGGAGACTGCTGATTATTTGCCTTGAAGTGCCATGCTGTGAACTGCAGTGACTGGAGAGCTGCCTGCTAGGCAGCTGAGAGCTCTGGGCAGAGACCCTGATGATGACCTCCATAGAAATGTCTGGGAGCATCCTTAGTTTTCCTAAGACAAGCCTTTACCACCCTCTGCCAGTTCTGTCACTATCAGGCAGATTTTGTGCCTGGTGTGAACTTCCAGTCTATTGCTATTTTACTGCAAGCCAGGTCTAAACCATCTGGTTTAAAACTAGCAGGAATGCTTGCACGAGTTATGGCCACAGCAAGGACTGCACTGCAGATATATCCTGAGGCTCTAGTTCAGCAAAAAAAGTGCAGTGGTCCACATAAACCATTTAAGCTTGTTGCATGATTAGGACCTTAGAGTCTGTCCTGGAATACTGGAAAAAGTAAATGCCTATAGTGGCTAATAAGATAAGTACTGTATTGATGCTTTTGTGGCTAACTTCTGATAAACAGACATGAGATCTTAAGTGACTTTCATTTCTTCATGAAGGAGGCTCTTCTATCCATGAAGACTACATTTCAGGTGAAAGTAATGTTATGATATGATCAGTTGCAAATAGAGAAAGGATAAATAAGGGTACAGGTAAAAAGGAGCAAGGGCAAATAGATGATAGCCTTAACAGTATGGTGTGTTCCCTCACATGGGCAACATCTGTCTCATTTTCCTCCATCCACGTCTACAACAATGGATGATTTAATTTATTTCTAAGGGCAGAGTCAGGTTTCAAATGTTATTCATAGAATTGTAGAGTAGCCCAGGTTGGAAGGGACTTTGAAAGACCATCTGGTCCAACCTTTTGTAGGGAAGGGAGCCTGATGAGATTATCCAGCATCCTGTCTGGTTCCATAAGGAAAATTGCCAACAATGGGGGCTCTACCACATCTCTGGAGAGGTTGTTCCACTGAATGATTCTTCTTACTGTAAAAATCTATTTCTTATGTTGAAATGATGTTGAGATTTTCCATTCTGCTTCTGTTTTCAACAATCCAATGCAACAAGATGCTCAAGAGTCCCTTGCAGAAGGAACATAGATGTTTGTCAGTTTGGCTAGGTGGGCTATTAGTTCTAAACCTCTGTATTAGGTTGTTTTATTAGGAAGGTAGCAATTAATTTAAACTAGGCAACTACTGACACAGTTTAAAGCAACAACAAAATTATGACTGATGAAATATCTTAAAGCATCTCGTAAACAGGTGAATTCATGCTATGATCTTTTCCTGAGGGTTTATTAGATCTTAGAAATGAAAGCTAGAATGCCAAAATCCAGCCCACAGTTGGCTGTTTTAGCCTAGGGGAAAATACAAACACATTTTCAAAGCAAAACGTCAGGCTACCCAGAGTCATTACAATTGTAATGTGAAATGTTATGGTACTCAGTTCGTTCATGTTGTTTGTTTGCACAAACATCATCATAAATTTCAATTTCCTTTATTCTTGTTTATATAATGATTTTTTAGAAACATTCCCTTTTTTATTTTTCTTGGTGCTTCCCACTCACTCTATGTAGTATGTACAAATACTGTTGAATCATAATGCTTGCCTTGAACTCGCTTGGTTTATAGGCTAGATTGAAGCTATCTCTGGACAGGGTCAATAGGCAAAGATGCTCATGTGCATCAACCTCTGTTGCACCCAGGAAGCATCACTGCTGCAAATAGTTGTCAGTATTGTAGACAGCACCGTGTTGGAGGCACAGTGGTTTTGCCCTGCAGGGGAAATTTGGGCTTTCTAGACCTAGGCATACAACACATAGCTCTACTCAGGCATACCGGGTCCAGAGGAACCATCCAAATGAGCATGTGCTCTGATTTTTTTTTTTTAAATTTATAGATAATTTTATTTTCTGTCTGTTAATTCATTCATAGATTATACCTCTGACCTTGGAATAGAAAGTATAACAGATTCTGACATGCTATTGCACTGACTTCAGCATCAGTGGATACCACTGCTGGCATCAGAAACCTTCAGAGGCCTTCATAGCAGTGACTTCTGAAACCAAACTCCTTATGGGAAGAGTGGGACCAAAGAGGTTTTTGATAGACTTGTAGCTCTTTATTTTTGCCTACAACAGTGCCATCACTGCAATATTCTGCTTCCTTTGGAAAACCTGATATCTTTGCAATGGGAGAATATCCTCCTGTTCCTTTTACCTCCAGTCTTGACTGTGGTATGGTAGGGAGCTCTCAGCAAATGAACCTAGGACAAAACACAGGAGAACGGTGGCTTTTCGCAGACGCTGAGACATTTATGCCAGGCTCTGAGTGGAGGTGGGAAATATGACCATTTGCTGCGTGGAAAGCACTGAAAGAGGAAAGAGGTGATGATTCAGTTTGTGTGTTCCCAGCTGAGGGCAAAATGCATCATGAGCCAACTGTAATTTCTGCACTTGTCCTTAGAAAATAGTGTGGGTATGTCATATAACCCTGTGGGCTTCCTTGGTGCAGAAGCTGGTAAGGGAACACAAACAGATGGAAAGCTATCAGCGTGGACTTGTTTTTCCTTAGGAATCCCAGTTAGAGCATTGGTGCCATGCTTCCTAGCTACCCTGCGATATGAGTAATGCTACCCTGGGAGCTGAAAGAGGCAGGGAGGCGGGATGGGAAGGAAGACACTTGTTCGCCTTGTTTGTCTCCATAAAGTATCATGACAGGCTTTTTAGGCCGAGCAAAGAATATGTGCAAACAACTTCATATGAACGCACACTGAGACAAGACGAAGCTCCTTGGTGGTTCTCATATTTACAGCTGTTGTCTCTGAGAATCAGAAATTCTGCCCGCTGCCATGCTGCTTATGTTCTGTGTGGTTGAACTACTGGGAAATAATGACAGCTCGTACATGCTGAAATGAATCTTGCTGGGGAGCTTGCAAGTGAACCTGCATAGATGCAAAGGTGGAATAACTGCCTACTCTTTGCCATGCATTTGAGAGAACCAGGACCTGCAGGACCAGGAGGGACAGGAGAGCATGAGGATGAGTTGTACTGGCAAACTTGTCACGGGAGGCTTGCAAGGCATCTTTCTCAGCTGCTCCTGGCTTTATCCATTGCATTTGCATTTGCATAAGCCCTAAATCAGAACTGAAGTTTAAAATCTCTCAGACATCAGCGATTTGAAGTACTGACTATACAACTTTGCTGAAATATGCATGAAATGGATTTCAGCTAATACATTATTAATTTTGGTAATGCCATATCTCTACCAATACCAGATATATGGAGTGATGAACATTAATATTTAGAAAATTTGTCATAGGTGTGTGTGCATACCTGCTGGTGTACACACCTATGCAGGTGTCACATGAATGTGACTGTGTTTCCATAAGCACTGCTTATGATTCAGTCTGATGCACACTGGAGATAAAAAGATTTGTATCAATTTTTCCTTTTAACTGTTTAGTTCCTGTTTGGTGACCTTTTGTTTCTAACGCGGGAAGAGCAATAAATACTTTCACCAACTATTCACAGGAAAAAGCTTTAAAATAATATTTCAGAGGTTTTTTTATGGAGCATTTTATTTATATTATAAAGTTGGAATAAATAATTGCATGCTATATAGAGTAGGAATTCCTACTTGTCATGTTTTTTAAGTCTTCAAAGTATTTATCACTTTTAAAAACCTGAGTGATAAATTTCCTGTACTGCCTTCCATCAAAGCTGGTTAGAATGTATCTTAAAATGACAATTCATTAGGGTATTGGCAATGTAGCTGCAGAGCTTTCTATCATTTTCTGAACTGTATTGCTTATATAATAAAGCTAGTAGGAAATGATAATCTTTGCTGACACATGTTTCAGCTCTTGGGTTGCATTTAGTGAGGTGAATATAAAATAATGTGAAGCAATGATTACAGGAAGAATGAACAAGGAGTTACTCCGTCAGTTTTACACACTAATATAGACAAAATTACTGCTACGGTAAAATAATACTATGTTAGCTTCATCACTTTATTCTCAAGATGATGCTAAAAAACTGTAATCCTTTTAAATATTTTCAATTTTTCGGGGGAGAACTAGAAAAAATGAAGGTTTTGATTTGTATTAATTGGTACTATGGAAGAACTAATTGATTACTTTTTATTTTAAAACATGTATATGTATGTGTGCTTGGAGTGACTCCAGATCTATTGGGGGTTCTCCTTACATTGAAATCCAGCTTCCAAACTGATAGTTTTCTTAATCCATCATGTGACCATATTACAAATTCATTTTAAGATTAAATTCTTACTGTTCTCTTCATAATACATAGGGGAGTCTTCTCCATCAGTTAAAGTCTGAGAATAACACATATCAATATGCTGGATTTTTAGATGGAAACATGGTACAAAGTCATAATCTTTGAATAGTTGCTGGATTTTACCATGAATGCTGTGGGAATTAGCAGCATGGAGATCTTGTAATTCTAAAGGCAGGGGCTTTCTGCTGCACCACACTTGGGAGAACTGACGTAGAAAGCAGATCCTTGGGTGTTCTTGAAACTGGTTTAGCTGATTTAAGGAAACTTACTTCTGTTTCTCTCAATGAAACACTAAATGAGTTAACCGCTGTTGGTTTTTTTGCAAGTGAACATGAAATGCTTGATAAATCACATTCCTTTTCTCTAGGTCATTATCTCAGATGTTGTGCTAGTGCTTTTTGTCACACATGGTTGTAACTGGTCTTGCTCACCTTGGTGTGAGGATATATTATTTGTCTTGTAGGCACTGAATGATGAAAAATAAGTGCTTCTCCACTGTATCTGTGAGAACATATTCCCAGCGAATCTCTCAGATGGTTTTTCACGTGATGTGCAAAGGTAAATACATTGACAGTTCTTCCTTTAATGTTAAATCTCCAGTAGGCATTTTAACAACAACCACTTGCCATGTAGATGTATTTCAGTTTATGAAGACTGGTTTCTTTGTTCTTATAGGATTAATGAGCAGAAGTAACCCAGAAATTTTACCAAAACTTGAAAGAGGAGAACCTGGATCTTCTCTGAACACCATAGAAGGTGCAGAGGGCTCTGACAGCCTTCTCCACCCCTATAGCAAGTGCAGGTATCTGTCATGCTGAGGTAGCTTAATGCTCAACTTTCCTTCCTTCCTTCCTTCCTTCCTTCCTTCCTTCCTTCCTTCCTTCCTTCCTTCCTTCCTTCCTTCCTTCCTTCCTTCCTTCCTTCCTTGGAAAGTTATACCATCTGCAACTTTTTTGCAAAGACATTATGTTTGACTGGGGGCCAGGAGTGCCTCATTCTGGTCTGATATTAATGTTCCTAACACTGCCTCAGTAAATGAATTCTGGTTGCCACTTTCTGCCTATAGTTTATACCATACAAAAACACAGCATGCTTGCAAATCCATCAGTGGTTTATAGCACTTGAGACATTGCTTCAGCACTTCATTTCTTTTAAAACAGAGCTGGACAGTCTGATAAGAAATAGACACAGTGGGGATGTCTGGTCATGACTGTCATGCTTTCTCCTGCCAGAAACCATTGCACCAAGAAGGAAGCGCGTTATTCAGGGGTCTGGCATTAAAAGATGTTTATCAGCAGGGACTAATTCATTAATGAAAGACAGGTCTTGCCTTTCATGGGATGGGGAAGAGCTGGCAGCAGAATCAGATCAAGGGCTCAGCAGCATCTCTGCCTACCCACCCCACTGGCAATGCATTTCAGAGCAAACTGTGCCCCTCTCCTCTTGAGTATCCTGATTGTGTAGCACAACTACTAGTGTACTGCTAACAACAAATCTACTGCTATTTCAGCATAGTTTAGTTCTATAGTGGTTGGTTCAAGCAGGATGAGAGCTTCCTCCTGCCTCTCAAGCAGTTATTTCTGTGCCACGGGGTGGGGGAGGGAGTCTGCTGCACTAATGTGGGATCTGTATTTTCATCTGCTGCTGATAGAACATACACATGTATCCCATCTGTATTCCATCACCATACGATGACAGGTAGCTTCCTCTTCCTTTTCAAAAGAAGAGTTGGTGTGCAAAAATAACTGTATTAAAAGAGATTTTTAAAGCCACAATGTTAGTAAAATTAGGACATGAGTACTTATAATACGATCTCTAATTGTGTTTTGCCTTTTCTTTGGGAAATCTCCATCTGCAGAAGCAGTGAGGTTTAGTGTGTGAATCAGGGATATGCAGTGGAAAAGGTGGCTGGTTGTACATCTAATTTCTTATTCACTCATAAAAATCACAGGTATACAAATAACAAACTTGTAATTAGATGTCCATTTAGTTCTTGGTCCCTCTCATTTAGTTGTTCTTTTTGAAAGCTTACAGAAATACTTAAGGTTGTGGTTGTCTGTCATTAGAACCACACACTCTTCATTTCCTGTGTGCTCAGCTGAGACCTGGAGATTCTGGGTTTAATCTTGGTTGTCAAGTCTTTGCATCTGACATTGCTGAGGCTTAGCACCTTGGGCAGAAGGCCTACTAGGATGCAAACACACTGAGGCTCGGAACATTGTTAGTTGCAGCCCTCATCTTTGGTTCTTCTAGTGACCTTTGGCAGGTAAGTCTGAGCTCCCATTTCAGTTTCTGTCTGCAAGACAGAGACAGAAATAACTTTCTTTATTGTCTGCAAGTTCCCACAGTATGAAACAGAAGGAAATGTGTGAGCAAGCGGTGTGACCTGGGCGTATTAGTACTGGTACTTCCAAGCTTGAGGATGTTCTGAAACCGCAGCTGCTTCAAGCTTTTCACTGCAGATTGATGGGCACAGAATATGTATAGACACAACTTCTTTTTCCCTGCTGCTCTCATATGTTATTGTCATGTACAGATCAGCTGTACATAGTTCCCCTTTTACGTTATTGGCAGTGTAAGGTTTAAACCCAAAACAAATTCTCACCAAAGCAGTCAGTCGATGACCACCTCCTCCAATCTAATCAAGGCTTCTGTAAGATACAGATACATTTCTACACATACAAATCTGTGCATGTATGTGTGTGTATATATCTCCATTGAAGATATTTAAGAAACACTTTGTGCACATGAAAATTACTCTATTTTAAATAATAATAAAAAACTCAGGTCTTTAGTCCCTAGTACATCAAATATTACTTCTAGTTATGTGGGGAGAGAGTTGAGGAGGATATTCAAGCCTGAAATTACTGAGCTGTTTGTAGAAGTAATTAGCGAACGTGGGCAATAATCTGTTGTTTAAAAAGCAAAATCCCCAAGGATTTTGAGTCCATGTGTTCAGTGTGCATGCATGGCATGTCTATCTAAATGATCAATATTTCACAGACTAAGAACAATTTACATGACAGACTATAAATTATAATGGCTCCAAAATCAGCCAGTATAAATGGATTCTAAGCAGTGTGAATCAATAACAGACGTTTCTCTAATAGCTTCCCCACTGCTGGTGGGAGACAAAAGCTGAAACACCACATCTGTTGTTCTGTTGCCACCTTGGGAATGCCTGATACTACATAACCCACCTAGCTCCCTGTTCTGGTCAATTTTTTTACATTTTCTACTGAAAATCTTGGCAGAGTAATCTACAGCCCTGTGTGGAAACTTAAGATCTTCACTGTTTGTGCCCAAGCAAATCAAACTTCTTGTATATATAGGTGTACAGCTTGGATTTATTTAAGCACAATTTCTCATTGACTTCATAGCCAGATATCAGGAACGGGACAGTACAGTTTTGTGGGACACATGGTTTTGTCCCCTGTAGTTAGTTTCAGCAACATAATGATGATTAGGTAGTGGTAGTTAGTGCTTCTGAACTGCTGATTGTTGTTCATGGAGAGACACACTGTGGCTAAGGATTTCAAAATGAAAACAGTCCACTTCAGACAACCCTAATTCTCTGTCTTCTTTTGTCAAACCTATAACCTCTTTCATTTGTTTGTTCTAGTAAAAGCATTCACCAATCCCTTCTATGTTTTTGTAGATCTGTAATAAATTTTCTGTGCTCTTTTCTTTCTGATTCTCAAGTCCCTTGCTCTTTCTCCTTGGATCTCAGTCATTTTTGAGCTCCTTTAATTGTTTTAATTGTTTTCTTTTTTTTTTTTTTTGAAAAAAGCCCAACAATGACAACAACAACAAACCAACAACCAACCAACCAACCAAAAAAAAACAAAACAAAAAAACCTACAAAAGCCAGAAACACCTCTCACTCATTCCTATTGATTCTGCTATGCCTTCTTCCATGATGTGCTGCATTTTTTCCATTTATTTTGTGTAGGTTATTGGTAAAGAAACAAACTTTCCCTCAAACAAACAAAACAAAACACCCCAAACAAACCCAAACCAGCCAAAAAACCCCAAAGCAACTCCTCCTTCCGCAGCAATTTCTGATTCAACAACTGTGTGATTTATATAGATCTGCTAGTGACAGCAGTGAAAGCTTACCTCTGTCCCTGCCAGCATTGCTTGCTTAGCCCCACTCCCATTAGCCAGATCCCTTTGTCCCAACAGTCGCTCTACTTCTTATCCCTGTTCATTTCCCCCACCCCTCTGCATGGTGATTTTGAACTGGTGAGGACTCGTCCTCTAGTACCTGTACTTTCAAAGAGGTGTGGATTTTATGAAGTTATACGGTTGTCAAGGTTTAAAGCAAGGTGGCAATAAACCAGGCGGCAAAAACGGGACAATGGGTGAAAATAAGATATTAAGATTCTGACCTACCTCTTCACTATTCCCAACTTTTCTCCATTTCTACTGAACTGTAATTAATTCTCTGATTTCTGGTCCAATTTTCTTAAAGGTCTATCTGACAGCTGAAGGTTAATTTGTCTAAAAAAGGATTTCTTACTCTCCTCCTCCCTTCTAATAAACCTCTCGTCTTCATTCTCAGTTATTATTGGTGTGAACAGAGGGCTCTGTTATTTCTGTCTCCATAGTATTTCATCATTTCAGTATAATCTTTAATTCCCTAGGTTTTCTTTCAGTTCTTCACTACTTGGTTAAGAGTTTTTATAATGATTTTATATGTCTTTTCTATCTAATCACATTACTAAAACTGCTGTAAAACGCTGTATAATATACGTATACTGTAAAGCTGCAATTGTGTTCCCAGCCTTTCCTGTCTCTCTGCTAGCACTTTTTCTATTGTTAGTTTGAAGATTCTTCTGCCTTTCAGAAAGCACAAGAAATCAGAACCTTGTTGAAGATGTGCTCTTCTCTCCTCTGTCTATTCACCCTGCATCCTTTAACAGTGCATTTCCTGAGTATGCCCCATAGTAATGAAATTGCCAGTGAGTCGTGGTCACTGAAGTATATATTCCTTGTTGCACTCTGCTTTCTTGTGTGAACAATCTGGTGCAAGAGCTGTATTAATGATTTTCCACAGATTGCTTTTTGTACGGGTCAGTGTATGTGTCTAATAATCTAAAAATTAAAAAACTGTAATGAATAACTGGCATGAAAAGGAGGAAGAAACAGTAGATAGGTGTACGGCAAGTGAATTAGCACTGAGGACAGTTAGAGCTGCCTGGTCAGTCTTATTGGAACAGTGTCTTTCTAAGCCTCAGGGAACATACTATGGATTGCTTGGTGCATTTCTGCATATAAAAGGGATAGGAGTAGAAAACAGGAAGAAACAAAACAGTAATTTTTTTTCTCCTCTGCAGTAATCCGTAGATGCTTGGCTGAGATGGGCTAATATTAAAATGAAAGTACATTGTCACACTCTTCCCACACCTCCAAGCAACAGACTGAACTATACATAAGAGACAGTACTCCCTGACATCTGACTGAAGCATGTTTGCTTTCACTGTGCCAAGAGGAGGATGGAAACGGTATCAACACCTTGTTTTAAAATGCTGTGAACAAAGACTAAAAAAAAAAACATGAACAGAAGAAGGCAGCTTATATCGGGAGCTCGAATTGTGATTTACACTGACAATTTCATTGGTAAGCAATTCCATTGTTGATTTTTTAATCTTTCATTTCATAAGTTTTTACCTCTTAGCTC
Organism: Patagioenas fasciata; assembly: GCF_037038585.1. Classification (NCBI taxonomy): domain Eukaryota; kingdom Metazoa; phylum Chordata; class Aves; order Columbiformes; family Columbidae; genus Patagioenas; species Patagioenas fasciata. Next base: position 94,328,916 of record NC_092520.1, read on the forward strand.
TCCCTGAAGCTATAAACCACCTCAAGCATAGTAAATCAACAGCAGCTGTACCTTTCTTCTTTGGCAACACTACCTGTTCTATTTTGCTAGCCTCCCTGCCCCTAAAATGAAGATATACTAGAAATGTATGATAGAAGCATCCTTCCTTCCTTCCTTCCTTCCTTCCTTCCTTCCTTCCTTCCTTCCTTCCTTCCTTCCTTCTGTCCATCCTTCTCCATTTCTCTCCTTCCCTCTTTCAGCTGCCCCTCACTCCTCACCAATACATGGTCTATGGTGATTCCTTAAGACTTATAAATGTCAGTCCTTCTCCCAGCCTCCTCCCAACAGATTCTGCTGTTTCAGTTCTCCAACATCTCTTACTATATATAGCCAATTCGTCTAACTGAGTAGAAAAAAAAAATCCTTTACTTTCTGTAGGGAATACCAGCAAAGCAGCAAATATTGCCATGGCAACAAGCCTCTCAATCCACCAGACTCCTGCAGTATCTAATATATAATCTGTAAGGCGGGGACTAGTGTTGAAAAATGAACATGACATATTGTCACTTCAGGATTTAATACCCCTTCCCCATGACCTTAATTAGCTCATCTTATTTTGGGTAATTATTCAATTTCTGATAGAAACTTATATTTTATTTTGTTTTACTGAGGAAGCCAATGTGTGATCTGCCTTCATTAAAATGCAACTTTTGACTTTTTCTCCACAAACATGCTACAAAATGGGAGTTTCTATAGTAACACACAATGCAGACTTAATTTGAAATTACAATCTCTTGATAAAGACGAGACTTCCCCAGCCCCCTTCTCAATGTCAGTGTATTTTCTTCTTGTTGTTTTTTTTTTTTTTTTTAAATTAAATGGTTTTGCAATGGCGTTATACCTGTCTTCTGTTCCAAGGGAAGTTCAAAAAAAGTTTCTTAAAATTAAGACCCACCACCTAACAGCACTGCTCAAGTTAAAAATATACAGTCTCAGCACAGTCTCTCACAGTTTTCTTTGTACATTATAAATTTTGTATAATTTGGTTGTTTTTTTGCCTCCTCTTTTTCTTGAACTATTAAATTCTTTTGCTACAACTGTCTGTATAATGCCATGGAAAAAGGATAACTGCATTGAAAACAACACCACTTGCAAGGATTACTGGAAAGGCTTTTATCAAGTTTAACGGTAGGCCTTGGATTTTTACGCTTGTTTTCTAAGACATACACAATTATGGAGTCTGTTTGTTGCACATTCAGTGTGACAACTTAAAAAAATTTGAATCCACTGACCAATTCCAACAGCATTTAAGAAACATTTTCAGGCTTTCTGCTGTTGAGTGGGAAAATGAAGATCTGCAAGATCTTTTGTCAAGGATTTGGAAGTGGAGGTGAGAGGGAGGGAGAAGAGAAGGGTTTGATTACAGCTGGGGTCCAAAATAGAAGCGTGCAAGAGTTAAATGGTTCCTGGACAACTGGACTTTCCTAGTGAGGCAGAGGGAATCAACTGTCTTCTCCTAAACTCTGGGGTATTTGGGGATGGAGCTGACATATAGTGGAAATAGCCCACATGTAAATGGTTTGGCGCACCAACTCTCATTAAATCCATTCCACAGAACGAAGCCTAAATCCCACAGTTAATCCCTCCCACCAACAATGTTCTCCAGGGCTTCAAATCAGGCTCCTCAGGGCCAGGAGGTTTACCATTTGGATTTATCCCTTCCAGCTGTGAAAGAGGCCACAGAGACCACTGCCTCCTTCTCCTCATGGCTCTGCACCTACAAGGGAGGGACTCCCAGTTGTGGACACCTGGATGTTCTTCACAGGCATTTACACAAAGCTCTACAGATGTTTCTGAACAGCAAGCAACAGAGTTGTGCCAACAGCCTGACTCAAGCTTTGCTACCAGTCCACCTCTTTGCCAACAGGTTTCTTCGTGCTTGTTTCAGATATATGCCAAAAGAGAAGAAAGGGTAAACTGTATTGATTTTAAGGAATTTACTGTAAAATTAGACCATTTTGATCTGCTTTAAAATATTATAATTTTAAATGTTGCCCTTACCCTTACATCTGCAAAGCATATTTTTTTTTTTCCAGAAGCCTTTGAGAGTTCTGTTAATGTCAGTCAACAGAACAGAATCTCTTGTAGTAGGGGCACAGAATGAATCAAGACAACATCAGGTTTTAAAACCCTATCAAATGCTCAAGACATGGCAACACAATGATATTTAAGACCTTGGTATTGGCAGTCTTTCCATTTTGTGTACTGTTCTACCTGACTAGCAGTCAGTGTGGTCATACTTTAATGCAAGGATCGACTAATTTAAAGTTACTAACATAAATAAATAATTTAAATGAGTTCATGAGTCTCCTTCCTTTTCATGTTAACAGCATGGGCACCTTATAAAACTAGAGAGGCAGAAGAACAGTAGGAGGTTTTTCTGTTAACTTTAATGGGTTTTGTATCATGCTTTTCATGAATTCATTTTTAAACACTGCAGCCTAGCACATATGATTGAATGGATACTAAAAATATGCAGCATTCACCCACAAATTAGTACAACAGCATGAGTTACTTGCGCCTTAAATAGTAATACTCCCCTAAATAATAATGTTATCACCAAAAAGACACTCAACCACATGCAAGAGCAATATGCCGTAGGAAACAAACTGACTTAGCAGGAGGTCTGTAGATAGTTCTTCTCTGCCTTATTAAAAAAAAAAAAAGCTAGAAAAATATGTGCCAATACATCATCCTATGTTTCTGTAGGTTTCAGGGGAAGTTATTCACTGCCTATCATTAAAATAACAATTCATACAATACTAGAAAACAGAGCAGAATAGATACTTAAACTGCCTCCCAAACCTGTCAAGTGAAAGTATAGGTTTTCTTAGCTCAACAAAAATGTGCCACTTTTAAGGACAAGTAATCATGCTATTTGTTGTCCTTTTGATTTGCAGCTAGGTTAGCAAGCACTTCGCAACATGTGATATGACTCCATTGTGTAAGCTCCCAGGAGCAACAGAGGAAACCTGCGATGTAGAGATAGCAGGCTCAGCTTGACAATGATAAATATGTCAGATGATGACAATCATTCTGTGAATTTAGTTCTTGTGAATGAACGAAAATGGTAATTTGAAGTGTCATGATTTGGAAGCATAATCATCTCTGTATCAGTCATCACAACCAGTTGTAGGAGAACTGAGCCTGATATTGTTCCATGCAGAAAGTGTGAGCTGCATGAAGCCATACAGATACAGATTTGGAGTCAAACAGAACCATCACATCTGACCTCTTAGACAAAACAACTGAACCTAATCACTTACATACCACTAAAGTTCTACTGACTTGATGGAGATGAGGCAGAAAGTATGTGTTTATACAAGTCAAATACATTCTGGGTTTTGTCTCCAGTCTCTTTAGCCACACCACTCTCAGTCTTCACACTAGCTGGGTGAGAGAGAACGCAGATGGCAATGGACAGGGCTCAGGGAGAGCCCTTGTAACAGTGGCCAGTGACTCTTCTCAGCTTCAGAAGTGTTATGGGTTTTCTGTCTCTTTGTAAGCTGCTACTTTGCCTTTGGGAATTTGACAGGATCTCTAATGTCTTGTGACTAAACTGGAACAGTTTTGTAGCCATGCTTAGAGTTCTTATGATTGCTCAGGTGGCTCCATACTGACACTGCATTAAAAGGGTCTCTGGCCTTAAAACTGTAGGAATACAGGTAAAGTTATCTTACAACTGCTAAGTGATACTCCTAATGTGAGGCTGGTGGTGGTGATGGTAACAGATGGTGTTAATAGGTGATGAAGAGGGAGATAGAAACCAATTTTTCAAGTCATCCACAGAAGAACTTTTTGCCTAGTCTTTATTGGTTAGTGGATCAGGATCACTTCCTTCTAACCTTCCTCCTAGTGGATTATCTCCCTCTAACTCATTGTCGAGTTGCTAAGCTGCATGTTTGTAGCCCACCAGCCAATCTCTACCAGGATTTTTAAAAACTCTTTACTCTGTAGTTCTTTGTCATAAAGTGTTTCATAGGTTGCATGCTCTATGGAAAGCATTTCCTCAGATGTGTTGGCATTTAGGCTTTCTGATGTCTGTCCACTATTTTGCTTATAGGTGTGTGGATTAAGAAATGCACTTATGAAGTATGGTGACGAGAAACTGGAGGAAGTTCAGCAAAGAGCAACCAGGACTGGAGGGCTTGGATGTTGAAGTGAACTACAAAATCTAACCCTGCAGTTCAATTGTGAAGTGATTATAGAGGGGTTCTGCAAGCTGGCAAATATTTGAAGAGGGAAGACAGTGGAATTATTTACAGGAGGGATGATACTAGAAACAACAGCAATCTCTAGTTATATGGCAGAATCCCATGCAGTGCACAATGCTAATGGTGAGGATTGGCAGGTGCACACAATTGTGTCCTCCCTTTCCTGCAGAGAGATAGGACTGTGCAACGTGCTTGGACTGAGACAGCAAAGAGGTCAATGCTGGAGTCTGGGATAGACCGATGGGGTGCAGAACAGCCTCATTGCGCAGTCTTCACTATCCTTGCATCTGGAAAAAGGACTGCACTGACTCAAAGGAGAACAGAACTTACAGGTCTCTTCCTTCTTGTTGGTTTATATTTTAACAGCTCTCTTACTGTTGGCAATGACTCTCACTGGAGTCTTTTTGGTTCTCTCCTCCATGTAGTTCAAGATACTTTATGGTAAAAGGAAAAGTGGTAAATATAGTTAGAAGAGCCTGAGCTACGAGTACAGACAGTGGTTCAGAAATAATACACTTTGAATTCATGTATTCTGTGCACAAGAGAGTTTGACTTGTAGGCATTATTTTGCCTGTAATATGGATAATATGGTCCCTGTTATCCCCTGTCAAATGTTTGAAGAGCAATGGAGGCAGGTGAAAAATACAGGGAGAATATAGTCCAGCTTTAGGGGTTAATTTAATACCTGATTATTAGGCTTTTAGAAGACATCTATCAAAAATACCATAGTCAGACCTTTCTATCATTATTTAAATTGAAGAATGCAACTAGAACCTTTTTCCAATGAAGTGGTGTATTTGTTTTTCGCATCAAATATTTTATCCTACCATGTTTCATGATATCTTCCATTCATGGAGTCTGGACACCTTTGCAACTCATTTTCAAAGAATAAGGGTTTCAAAATCCAACATATTTATGGTACTACCTGTCTAACAGCTGTTCTTGTACATCTCAGATACCTTTTTTTTCCCTATATTGTTTTTCCCTTAGCTGTTGACCAGTATGCTATGTGCTACAACTAAAATCCATTACAGTTTCTTATCTGCTTGATAGCTCAATAAGCCTGATCGAGCTCAAACAGTTTTCTATAGCTTTCAGAAACATTGATCCTGTTTTTCTCCATTTAATTCAACTCATCTGCTCTCTGTGAAGACAATTGACTAGACATTTTTAATTACTTCTTTATCTGGAGTAAATATGAACTTTCTGCCCTTTATGTCTATGGTATGGGCTTTTCTTTCAGCACTGCACACTGCTCACTTCTCCAACTGAAGTCCATTGTTGGTTAGCACCTTTGGAAGATTTAAGTGCATGTTAAATAAATATAGAAAAAGCTCTGCATCAGAAGAGTATTGAAAGTGTGAATCCAAGCCCTAAATAGCTGGAAATAGACAGTTAAGCATGCAGCTGGCCCAGATGTGAACATACCCATACTATTCAAGATATGATGAGAAAAAGCTATCTCAAAAAAGGCTTTAGCCACCTAACTGACATTTTTGGCAACTCAGCCCCATACCAAGGCCCTTAAAAACTGGTACTTAAAATCTGAAGAGACTTCTGCTTTCAATATTAAATTTCTGCACATGTTTAAACTAATTCTGGTCATGCACAGAAACACTGAGCATGTATTTCCTTTCTAAAGACCATCTTATACCTAAGTGTATCTCATACCAGATCTCATAAAGGTTCACAAGTTTGCCCTGCTGCTGATCAGAAGATGTTATTGTAACATGGCTATGGATGGGGTTCTGTAGAAAGCAGTGCTGTGGGAAGCTGTCAAGGGGTTTTATCAGATAGCTTTGTGTTTAGACCACTTAGGTTTAGCGTAGATGGGGCTTGCTCTGGAAAACATGTGACTGAAAAACTCAGCTTTGCTGTGTCATGGACAATAGGCAATGGGAATTCTTAAATAGTGTCAGACTGACCGTAGCCTTTGTTGGTGGTGATTCTGAGCTAATAAAAGTAAGTGAAGTATTGAAACACATATTACCATGGAAAATGACAATCCCAATAGAATAAAGTCTTTTAAGGTGGAAGTAGCAGCAAATGCTGTGTTTCAATACAAAGCACTACAATGTAACCTATATGTAATGACTGTTCCTATCTAGAAAACCAGAAATTTTTACTTCACTCATAATTCAGCTCTTGTTTATCCCATCCCCAATATTTTCAGTTTAATTTTCACACAGATTTTAGCTTAGCAAAGTAATATTAACAGTGCTATCAAAATGTAATATGTTTTTGAAAAATCTAAACTTCTAGAATCATATGACTATGTGAGAGTCTTGGTTTTCATTTGAGAAAAAAACATTTCTGTTCCTCACACTTGCAGAGAGTAGTTAAAGACAAGACCCTTAAAAGCTCAGAGAACACAAACCAAATATTCTTCACATTTTTGTGTTCTGAGGACTGGAAATACTGTCAAGCTTCCTGGTTAAGACAAGTTTCTTTTGTTTCTTATTGCATACACAAGTTCACGGTTCTTCTAAGCCCCTGATAGTGTTTCGCAGAAACAATAGGATTTCTTGCTTACTTGCATAATGAAGTCCTGTTTTAAAATTTCATTCTCCTCTCAAAACCTGACTATTAAAATGGAGAATAGACTGTATTTTCATTTAATGACAATAACATTGTTTTTTCTATTCTTTTTGTTATATGCATCACCTAATTTCTTCTGAAATAACAACAACAATATTTATAAAAATGATAAAGTCGTACACATTCTGGTTACTTATAATTTAAATTTTACAAAATATTTAAGAAGTTAATTTGGAAATTAATGTTATCGACCTATATATACAATATCAAATGAACAGTAATTAGTTATTCCACTTGATGAAACATTTCTCTCTATGGCTTAGTATTTTCTACAACACTACTACTCCAGAAATACCTATCACAACAGAACTCCTTTCTTACTGAAAACTAAGAGGTGATGAAAATACATATCATGGGAAAAACGACCTTCTTATTCTACTCTGGCACACCCTCATGAAGAGGCTAACCATCAAAGGATAACTGGATATCTTGAAAATAAATGATTCTAACTTCCTCAAACATGGGCAAATGTCTCTCTTAAATTAGTTTTCTGAATGCTTTGGAGTTTTTGCACTTGAATTTTGTGTTGTAAGAATCTGCTATTTCTAAAGAATTTGGTTGTACTTGATATCGGTGGAAAATGTTAAACTGGATCTTTGTACTTAGGAATGCTTTCTGAGACTGAAGAATCAGTACCCTAGACTGATGAGGTGCAAACTCAAGCTTTAGGATAGGTTCTTCAAAGTTCTTATTCTATATATGCATAACTGGTGGTGTGTTCACAGAGGACAGCATTTATGCATGCATCACCAACTTGTGATGTGATTGTAAAAAGCTTAGCTTTCTGAACAAAATACAAAGTTTAAAGGTGTAGTACTGGGAAAAAAAAGTTGAAGTAGAAAGGTCACAATATCCTAGAGCAAGGCAGAGAATTTTGGATATGTATTTACTGTAATGCACCATATGTTTTTCTAACATACCATAAAACAATAATTAAAAATAATTAGAACTGCTCAAAAAAATCCAGAACATATAAATCCTGGCACATATAAAACTTAAAATGCTGTGACTTTAAGAGAAGAGATATTTTCCTCCTTATAAACCCTCTCTACAAGTATAAGAGAGCAATAGGAGAGAGCAATAGGGACACTTCAGATTCAGACATTAGAAACAAGAAAAAGAAAGCTTTTGGGAAAAGCACTTCCTCACAAAACAGATCTCTCCTAGGGTTTCTCTGCTCCTGAAATTCTTTCAGGTTAGCTTTTTTAATTTTTTTTTTTTTCTTTGTTTAACACCCCCTGAGTAAAATTCATGGCATCCATAATTCAGATTGTTTTATCTGAAGTCATCTAAGGTCTCAGTATTCATTATTTCACTGTCTTTGGAAGTAAATTTACAGACGTTTGGAGTACACATTCTTGTAATAATGGAAGAAATATCCTTATTTTAAACCAACTCTTCTGCCTCTGGCTCTCCTCACACAGGTGTATCGTGGCTTAACCTGGTAGCAGCACAAACATGACTGTTTACTGATGTGCCCCTGCTGCTGGAGAACATCTTAATTGGATGTCATTTTCTGTCTAAATGCTTTAAGGCAGCCAGCAATGCCCTTTTTGATTCTAGCCTGTAGCAAGTTCTCACTGCTCATGTCACACATTGATTATGCTGAAGCCGTCATGTGGCACATGAGATCCATGCTTCTGCATAATTTGGACCTGAGACCTTGGACTTCCTCATTATCATAGGGAGAAGATTTTTTACAAACTTGTCTGTACACCCGTGACCTGGAGACCTCAGTCTGGATGGAAGAAAAGGGACACACTCACATTCTCGCTTGGTCTTCAGCAATAAGCACAACTCTGGCAGGGCTTTTAGAAATATCAGGACCCTGAGGAGAGTTTTGCAGGTGTTATCCAAGTCTGTGCAACATCATGTTGCAAAAGAAGCAACCAGCTAGCCCCTGACATAAGGTAGACATCCCACAGATACCAATTACGGGTTGTGATATAGACAGCTTGTTTTGACCCAGGGCAACTCAGGAACAAGTTGCACACCCTGACTAGCTGGATAGCAGGGGAGAAACTGATGGAACTAGAGAGGAAATTCCTTTCAGTATCATAACACTGGACCTTAAAATGAATTTTCTAAGGTACTATCAAGGCATCACAATATTTGGCTACTCACTAAATGCTTTCTAATAATTCTCATTCCTCCAAGTATTCAAAACAGTGATCACTCCTGAGGACTGGGTAGATCTGTACAAGATATTTCTCTGAATACCTATTCTTTCATATTGCCCAAATACATCAGGCTGAACATCTGGTACCTTTCTGTACTGCTTAATATTTGCTCTCCTATATTTCTTGCTGTGCTTTAGCTATTCGCAGGCAAGATGATGGCGTCATTCTGGTTAAAAATGACCACTGGTGCATGGGAAGCATGATAACAACAGGGACAGAAGAAAACAAAAACCATGAAGAAAATAATTTGGTTACCGGTTTCATTTACATGCTCAGCTTTTAAGTATTCTGAGATTATATGAGGTAAATTGTCCAACTCAGGCTATAAAGAAATTTCAAAATGCATATGGATTTTAAGGCATTATAAAGGAATTCTTGGACAGCTCCCTGGGGCTCAATGTAATTATGGTGGCTTTCTAGTAACTGTGCAAGTGTTGTAAAATAACAACTTGGGGCAAAGAGTGGTCTTATTCGGTATGCATTTCTGCTTCTGTATCAGCTCTAAGGGACTATCCAAAAAAATTTAGCGCAATATTTCTTACAGGTTTGCACTTTAACTGCTGTATTAAAATGATTCCCCACACACACCTTTTTTTTTTTTTAACTTTCAAGGCAGACTGTTCTCTCAACACACACAAGTACAGGGCTCTGTCATGGTACCTCATATCTTTCCATCATCATAAATGTCCTATGGAAATAGGACAGAAAGTATTAAAACATTTTGTTCCTTACTAATGTTCCCTACAATGTGACATCCCCTGAGAATGGAAGCACAAAATGTGACAAAATTACAGACTGCTATCCCTGCTGGCAAAGATAACAGACTTGGAACAACTACTGCATCTCTCAGTATTCTTCTTAGCATGCACTGTGACGTGAATCTCAGGTATAGGGATTTTCTTACTGCAGAAACATTCAGAGAATCTTTATAGAGAAAAAGAGGCAGAGAACACTGCTTGGTAACTTCATCAGAGCACTTCAATAGAGAGAAAAAGATAAAGCAGTGGAGGGAAGATTTAATTTTTCTGGAACTGTGAAAAGATATGAGCAGAGGAGAGACAAGAAGTACAGCTCTTGGGTGAAACTGAAAGACAAATAACTTTGTTTTATTGATACCACAATCCAGCTATTTCTTCAGGCCTTTGAAATCCTTTAAGGCCTCAAAGGCCTTTCTTTATTTCCTTAGTTCCAAGAAAAAGGCCCTGCAGTGCAAACCAGAGGTTCACCCTATGCCAGCTTGTTGCTTCCCCATTCCATTTCCTCCTTTTAATCTGCAATAGCTTTAAAATGAGCACTGTGGTACATTAACTAAAACTTTTCTTTCCAGCTTGCAACACAGTTTATGATTTATTAAAACTATATAAAAATGTCATTAAATCATCTGAAAATTTCATAAAAGGCTTGCATGAAGTATGAACAAATCCTCATACAAAGCAGCTGTCTTAAAGAAGCCAAATAAAAGTAATTCAGAAGACAAACACAAATCTCAAAGGAATTGCACAGTGTATTTCTGAACTCATGTTCCTGATCAGTTATAAAGTTTTACAGAGACTGCTCCTCCGATTCTTCAGACCATTCAGAAAGTCTGCTTCCCTTCCCCTAACACCTTTTGGTGAGATTCCTTCACATTGTTACAGAAATGTTGTGCAAAGCTCACCAACTACCTCACACTTTGGGCAGATCCTATTTATCTGCTACCACCTTTAATAGCAGGTTCTTCCATCATATCCATCTGTCTTCCACCCATTCATCAAGACAGAAGTATACAGCTATCCAGCATCTAGTAATGTCAATGAAGTGATGGGATTGCAGGATGTTTCAAAGAGTGACATTGTACATCTACAGACATTAATGGAACAAAATTACCACTTATTATGGCGGAGAGTTTCTCTAGATTCTAGTATCATTGTCCTTTTGGTCCTTGCTAAACTCCAGTGTTGATCTTTCCACTGTTAACCACATAGGCTTTGCTGCACCATGGAGAAATGTTTATTTCTACTTACGAATACAGCAGAAAGTATAGGAATGTGGATCCTGCTTTTAGCTCAAAAAAGTGAAAATCTCATCTATGAATCTTCCTTAGAAACCTGAATTTTGCCAGATCGTATGAATTGCAGACAGTGGGGGGAAGAAAAAAAGGATAGAACAACACTCAGATAACAACACACATCTCTATGGCAAGAACTGCATCAAGTGCTTTAATGAGAGTTTAACTACCTTTCAGTAGGTTGCCATGTATCTTACGCCATTGCCTGTAGTCTCTTACTGATAGTATTGCTCTCCCCACGGGGAGAGGAGCTCCGAGGTTGACTTTTGTGTCCAGTATCTGCACACAAAACTTCACGACACTACATGGATGTTCTGCTGCCTCTATTGCATCTCGCAGGTCTGCTGCACCTTTTTGTGGGATAGGTTGTTTCTGATACTGGAATAACTTTTCATAGCTAATAGAGGCGACTCTGCTCTGCAATGGCATATGTAAGGAGATACAAAGAACAATTTCAAAAGGAAGTGAACTGAACTGGGAGAGCAAAAAGGCAGAAAAATGCTGCCTTAGGAACAGTCATTCTGTACACAAACAGAAAAAATTAATTGGAAAGAACTTCTCTAACGTAAAAGAGTCTTATGCATGTCTGTGTTTCTGTCTTTCTATAGTCTCTGGTCAAGCAGTGTAAAAGATTTCTCTCTTTTCAAGTCAATTTATTTAAGTTTGCATAGGCTGTGGAGCTAAATAAGTTTTGGGAAAGAGACAATGGTTTGCCAGGATTTTGTCCTAAATTGTCTCAAAATTTTGTTAAGAAATAGATTATACAGTCGAGTCTCTCAGCTACCAGTGTTTATAGGCCATTATCTAGAACCCATATTATGGCAGAAGTACAGACTCTCTCTTGTTTGTTACATATTTAAGACAACACTTCTTAGAAACCAGCGAAATCAATGGAAATCTTTCCACATATATCTCTGGGCATAATTCCTCTTGGATGAATCTAGCACAGGTAACAATCCTGAATAATTACACTGTATTTAGTGTGACCATTCATAAGCTTGTAAATGAATGTATGCACTAACTTGTATCAAGTAAATTAAAATACACAAGTAGTTATGTTCTATTTAAATAAAACTCAGGCTCATGAAGTCAAATACATAGTACCTGCTTTGCTAGATTTATGTCCAAAGGTCTAAAACAAGTGATTTAAAAGTGATTTAAACAGAGCATGAAGATGATAGCAGTCCTTGTTTTGTGGATTCTTTTTTTTTTTTTTTAAGGGGTGGGATGATTTATGATAAAGTTAGAAGTGAATACAGGGCTAAATGAGATCCCTGCATGCAAGCACTATTTTTTGGTTTTGTGGTATTATGTAAGACAGAGGAACAGATGGAAAAATAAAGTGTTTGAACTTCCTATTTGTACTCACTCATTGACTCTGTCAATTTGGCCATCTCTGTTTCTCTTTTGGGCTTCTCCTGGGGGAACAGACAAAATAAAAAACAAACATACATGTATATAATATATATATAAATATAAATATACTTGAGTGCAAGTGGCAATGTGATGGAAGGACATTAATCACAGTATCACAGTATGTTTGGGATTGGAAGGGACCTCAAAAGATCATCTAGTCCAATCCCCCTGCTGGAGCAGGAACGCCTAGGTGAGGTCGCACAGGAATGTGTCCAGGTGGGCTTTGAATGTCTCCAGGGAAGGAGACTCCACAACCTCCCTGGGTAGCCTGTTCCAGTGCTCTGTCACCCTCACTGAGAAGAAGTTTTTTCTCAAATTTAAGTGGAACCTCTTGTGTTCCAGCTTGATCCCATTACTCCTTGTCCTATCATTGTTTGCCACTGAGAAGAGCCTGGCTCCATCCTCATGGCACTCACCCTTTATATATTTATAAACATTAATAAGGTCACCCCTCAGTCTCCTCTTCTCCAAACTAAAGAGACCCAGCTCCCTCAGCCTTTCTTCATAAGGGAGGTGCTCCACTCCCTTAATCATCTTTGTTGCCCTACGCTGGACCCTCTCCAGCAGTTCCCTGTCCTTCTTGAACTGAGGGGCCCAGAACTGGACACAATAGTCCAGATGGGGTCTCATCAAGGTGGAGTAGAGGGGAAGGAGGACCTCTCTCAATCTACTGACCATCTCCCTTGTAATACACCCGAGGATGCCATTGGCCTTCTTGGCCACAAGGGCACAGAGCTGGCTCATGGTCATCCTGTTGTCCACCAGGACCCCCAGGTCCCTTTCCCCTACACCGCCCTCTAATATGTAATTTCCCAACCTATACTGGAACCTGGGGTTGTTCCTGCCCAGATGCAGGGCTCTACACTTTCCCTTGTTAAATTTCATCAGGTTATGCCCTGCTCAACTCTCCAGCCTGTCCAGGTCCCACTGGATGGCAGCACAGCCTTCTGGTGTGTCAGCTACTCCTCCCGGCTTAGTGTCATCAGGAAACTTGCTGACAGTACACTCAATTCCCTCATCCAAATCGTTAATGAATATATTGAATAATATTGGCCCCAGTACTGACCCCTGAGGCACTTCACTAGATACTGGCCTCCAACTAGACTCCGCATCATTGACCACCACTCTCTGGCTTCTCTCTTTAAGTCAGTTTGCAACCCACCTCACTACTCTATTGTCTAGATCACACCTCCTCAATTTAGCTATGAGGATGCTGTGAGAGACTGCATCAAAGGCTTTACTGAAGTCAAGGTAGACCACATCCACCGCTCTGCCACCATCCATCCACCTTGTTACGTTCTCATAAAAGGCTATGAGGTTGGTCAAGCATGATTTACCCTTGGTAAAGCCGTGTGACTGCCCCTAATGACCCTCTTATCCCTGATATGCCTTGAGATGACACCAAGGATAAGCTGTTCCATTACTTTCCCAGGGACAGAGGTGAGGCTGACCGGTCTATAATTACCCAGGTCCTCCTTCTTGCCCTTTTTGAAGACTGGAGTGACATTTGCTTTCCTCCAATCCTCGGGCACCTCTCCCGCTTCCCAAGACTTGGCAAAAATGATGGAGAGCGGTCTAGCAATGACTTCAGCCAGCTCCTTCAGCACCCGCGGATGCATCCCATCTGGACCCATGGATTTATGGATGTCCAGACTATTTAATTGCTCCCTAACTCAGTCCTCATCGACTAAAGCAAACTCCTCCATTGACCTGGCTTCATCTGGGGTCTCAGGGGTATTGTATTTAGGGATTTAACTTTACTCAAATAGCTTGCACCTCAGAGATTTTCTCTTGTAGTCTCTGGATTGTGTCAACTATGAAGTGTGAAACTTGTATTAATTTCTCTCTGTGTATGTATGTGCATCTATTTGGAGTAATTGAAGTGATTCAATCAAAGTGATAATGGAGGATGACATCGTCCTCTGTTTTGTGCTCGGCATTAAAACTTACAAGTGTGTTGGGCATCCTGACAAAAGATACGAAAATAACCATCTCACAAAACAAAAGTACTGAAGGAAAGAAAACACTTATTAAGGAATAAATAAATTTCAGATGGAAGCTGGAGTGAGTAGTATTGTAGTGGGTCTGACACCGAAACAAACTGACTGAAGTACTGCTTCATTTATTTCTTTGGTACACAAGGGACTCCAAATCAAACCTGCTTTTCTTTGTCAGTTGTTTTGGTATCATTTTAAAAATCTCATTATGTTTTCCTGTTGCAGAAACTTGTTGTAGTTGTTGTAACAAAGCCTGTTTTGCCAGAATGTTTGGTCACTCAAGAGCCCCTGGATTTGATGGAACTCCTCTTAGCGGGGACCAATGCCCCTTAAGTACATCTCAGCCAAAGCAATGGAGGCTGGGACTAATCTCCTGATTTCAGAGCCAGAGTTTGGGGTGAATTTAAACATTCAGCCCTTCAAAGCCCTTTAAACTCTAATTAGCTAGTTTTGAGAAGATGTGGTGGGACTGCTCTCACCCTTAATGATCCCTGAGACTATACAAGCATCTTCGGAGATTGAGTCCCAGCCCTGTGGGTAAGCAGAGCTAGTGGTTACCTGTCCCTTACCCTGCAGCTGTCTTCAAAATGCAAACAGCCTGGATGTTCACTAATTTTAACCACAGCTGGCAAATTCAGTTGGAAAAGTCAAAGGGAAAAGGGCTGGGTGTGAACACTTATTAATGAAGGGTGTGGGAACCTGCCTCCACCTCTGTTGAGGCCATGAGAGAGAGTCTTGTGGGCCACGGGTGCGCAGATGCTAGATCTTGATTGAAGCAGCATTTTTTCCCCAAAAATCTCAGCAGTGGAGAGAATTGCCTCCAAAATATAATTTAAATGTTTAGCACCCCCAAAGAGATTCCCCCCCACCCTCTGTCTCAGCTGTGGGACAAGGTGTGGATTTCTGGGCAAGGTGGCCTGAAGTAGCTGCTGTAACGGCTGGGAACAGGATTCAACATGGAGGCATCTCTCTTTGGGTCTGTATCAACAAACAGCACTGGGACAAGCCACAAGGCTGAGAATGGTGTGAGAATGGTCCCTGACAGGTGTTATTCGACAGTATAGATGTAGTCTTCCAATGTTATTTAGCTATGACATGAGCAGACCCTACTGCAGAGATGCCAGGCTGTCACAAGAGCTACCCCTCCTGCTTTATTCAAAAGAGCAGGATTATCTCATGACTTCAGAGGTGATGAAATCTATCCATCTCCATCTTATCCCAGTACTGGCTTCTACCTGTTGCAAAAATATCTAAAAGAAGTATTTTCTATACCAAATACGCTACCACTTGCACTTCAGAAAGCTAGAATTCTGCTAACAAAAAGCTTTCATAGTAATAGGAAACATTGCAAGGCATGAAACAAGCAGATAATGCTTCACAGCTGTATGCATACCCCTCAGAGCATTTCATATTAAGAGAAAGGTTTAAGGTTAGGTCCTCAATCTGTGGTGAGGTTAATGCCCTAAGCCATGCTGATAATATAGCATTCAGCATCAGATTCATGCATTACTAGGAAAGAAAAACAGAAAGAAGAAAGGAATAGCACAAAACTGTCAGAAAAAAAAAAAAAAAGGTCCTGTATAGCAATTTCTTGCATGGTATTAATCATCAAAGGAAAGCACAGCACTGTGAAAATCATCAGTAATTTGTGTCCATGCTGCTTTATAACATGACCTCAAAACACTTCCTTCCACTAGAGGACTTATAGTTTATCAGGGAGGAACGGTTGGTGAAGATCAGTGTTGTGCCCTGAAGATGGAAGGCTGGATTTAGTAGACTAATAACAAACTGTAATTTTAAATATTAATACTTTACTCTTGCATACTATTAAATACTTTTTACTAATTATGTGGTCTATCATGAGGACATAGGAGACTAGAATGTCATATCCTTTTAAAGCGAAAGTATTAAATATAACATATAAGGAGAAGCTTTTAAGTTTTTGAGCCTCTGAGTTCTGCTAATGATCAAATATTTGTTTTGAAGCAACTTGTAAAGGCAAGCACTAACAGAATGTACTTTTTCCTCCAGTAAAGGCCTAGTCCACTGACAGGTAAGCACAGAAACATTTACATGCAGGGAGACTGCTTATCTTCACTGCAGTAGTTGGAGTATAGCAGGTTAAAGAAGAAAGCTAAGGTTCTCAGGTTTATGATACTGTCACGTGTGTGAACTCCCCTATTAGAGAGAACATGAAATGGCAGCCAAGATTTAATTAATTGCTGAATTTGAAAATATTGCAAGAGTTTGATTCATTTTTCCTAACAGAAATGACCAGGACTACCGAAGTTCTGATCTTCCTTTAGAAGGTAAACTTGTGTGAATGTTGTGTCTCAATAGAATAGGTTAAAAAATGACATCCCATTTTCCATGAATTTCATTGAAAAAATTAATCTTTTTTTTACTGTTATTATTGAAGTTTAGAATATTTTTGAAATTATTCTTTCACATTTTGCATTTTTACTTTTCTATGATGATCACAAGTATTTGCACACTAGGAAGTTCTTTTGGAAACTCTAAGCAAATTTATCTACTTCTCTGTTTTATCAAAATGGCATATTTTTTTAAAAAAATGAACTCCTCTAAGAAATTTTGGTTTTGATGGCAGATAAAGAAGGAATTCCATTCTTCTGACAGAACGAGTTCTAGCATTAACTTGGGGGAAAAAAAACCAAAACATATTAAAATATACTTTTGGTCCTGATTTCAGGTGATGTGATTTTGACAGTAGAGTAAGACTTGGTGTCTTTTTTAAAAAACAAAACAAAGCAACAAAGAAAAAAACCCCAAATCAAACAACACAGTTTTTCCTTTCAGGACAGAACTTTGTTTAAGAGCAGACTGTGGTAGTATTCCCTCTTGGGATTACTGGGTAAACAAGAATTGCCTCTTCAGAAAGCACATCAAGAAAAGCAGGCCTTATTTTTCATCTCTCCTAACATCTCTCATATATTTTGTTCTCTGTAGCTATGTAGTCAGTCAGCTTGGAGTGATTTCTGCAGGGGTACCTGTTCTGGGGCCAAGAAGCCAAATCTTCCACAACCTCAGGGAGGCATCAGAGACAGCTTCTGTTCCTGTAAGAGGCTGACTTGTGTGCAGAAGTGTGCTACCCTTGCATACCTGTGTGACATGGCTACCATCTTCCTGGGTGCATAAAAAACCATCCTGCTCTTCATATTTTAAATGATATGCACGTAAAGTGTAAGTGACAGATGATACTGTTGTGATGCAAGAAGGGACATGTGAAATGTAAACTGGTATGTGAAGCATGTTAACTTCAACTAGTAGAAATGCCTATTTAAAATATTTCTTCATACTTTTTGCACTGTTGGTGAGGTCTTTCATTCAGCTGAGGCTGTAAGAAAGAAGCTGCAAACTCTCCTTTTGTAGTGGAGCTGTTTTCCCTTCTTTTATTTATTTATGTATTTATTTATTTATCAGATAATTTTTAGCTGTGTGCCTAGCCTTAGTTTATTTTGAAGAATTTGACACTGCTGTGAAATGTAAACATTATTATCAACTCATGGTGCCTTTTCTCACTGAAGAGCCAGATAGATTTAAAGATATTTCCTTTATATAAGCTTCCTTAAAGCAAATAAACAGTTGCCCAATTCTAAATATCAAAGACTGTGGTGTCCTGTCTTGCATTGAATTTAATCTCAAATTATTATCATGTTGTTGCAACATCCATGGGTTTAATGTGGTGCTCAAGGTGGTTACACAGAAAGTGTGGCCAAAGAAAATCAGGCACCTTTATGTACAGCTCTTCTTGCCTGGCTTTCCATGCTGCATGGTCTGCCACAGGTTATTTCAGAAGGCAAACAAGATGATGTCAATAGTGCTAACGAGGCAGTGCAGACTTAACCTTTTCAGTATCATGCATGAGTGGAGAGTGAGGATTGTATAAAATTCCAGACAGGGTTCAAAACCTGGAGTGCCCAGGTCACTTGTCTTGTAAGGAAAAATTCTTGGGGAAGAGAGTGCATAATCTTGTAATTTTCTTGTAGTTTTTCTAATAGAAGGACATGGGCACATCCTATAACTTCCTCTTCAGCAGCTGTTAGCATCACCAGGCACAAATTGATGAGACCATGATCTTTGTTTAGTTTTTTTCTGCATGTCTGAAACATCTCTTGTACTTTTGCCAGTTCACAAGTACATCAACATGCCAGGAATCTATTCAAGTAATCTAGAACTTTGGATAAAATTTCTAATAGTATTTCATCAGTCCTGTACTGGCTGAGCTATGGATCAGAAGTCAAATACATTATTTCCATTACATACACTTTGTGGAGCTTTGTTACTTTTGAAAGTAATTCAGTAGCAAATCCCTAGTAATTTCATTGATAGATCCTTTAAGGCAATATCTATTCAATCACTAAATGTAAATTCAATGAGCAAGAAGCAAAGGAGAACCTTTCTGGAAATTTTAGCTTAGAGTAATCTATCTTGGGGTATCTTAAATTACTTTTCAAACTACATGGAAATGGTATTATGTTTGAAACGCTATTAAATGAGAATAATACAATTTCATTTTATATAGTGTCTTTCATACTCGTGACATCCTCAAATGCTTTACAGTAATGAATTAGATACTGGTTGTTAGGCAATGGTGTGTAGGCAAATGCAGCACTCATTATATGTTATTAGTTTTTGAAATAGCATACACTCTCAAAAGCATAGCCTATTTTAGGTGAAGAGGGATTGTTGGAAGGAGTTGGAACTCTTCCTTTTAAAAACGCTGTAGGAACTTGTATTTCTGTCTGGACACATAACCAACAAAGGAAAAAGATAGCTTAAGAGCTCATCTTTAGGACCTCTAACAATGAGATGTGCTGTGTTATTGCATTATTTTACTATTACTAAAATTCAAGCTGTATGTAAAACCTTCCTAGATTTATGGGAGTTGCTTTTCATGCCTCCCTGTCCCAAAGCTAAAAATTAGTGTTTATCTTGTTTATTTTTATTATTCTGTTTTTCCCATCCCGAGAAAGGTGATTGGTCCCAACTGTCTGTTTCGTCTTGTCTTCTAGAATTAACTCTTGGGTAAGGACTGACTGTAATGATTATGCTTGTGCAAGACCCAGTACAGTGTGATCTCAAGCAAATTGGCTTCATCTTCAGTTTTAAAGGTGAGAATACTAGCAAGTTATCTGCATTCCCTTGCAGTGATCCCAACATTTGAATGGCTAAGAATACATTCTACAGGACTATCCTGTGCTTGGCAGAAGAGGTGATTTCCATTTGCATCCATTAGAACGAGCTTAAAATACAGTATTTCAGTAGATGGTGTGAACAGAGTTCACTGAGGGTGTACCTTAGCTGGGTTCACTAGAGTTATCAGGCAGTAGGGGTGAGTATGGCTCATTAATATGTTCAGAAGTTATAAAGCACTCTCAGTAGCTCTGATATAAGATGTCTTACGTGGAGGAAATTTGCATGAAGAGCAGGAGGAACTGAATTTATTTCTCTGGGTTCTGGAAGATGGTTTTTACATTTCTCATAGTTTTTAGTTAACTTACTCATAGTTCACACTTGGTCTGTGAAAAATGCATGGACAAATCTTTGTTTTTTTTCCAGGCAGAAAATCAAGCAGCAATTCTGGAAAAGCTTGTCAACTCCCCTTAGACTCAAGATACGAAGCCTACAGAGTTTTGTATTAAATCCATTGCAAATACATTGTCATTCTGTAACTAGGAGGAACAAATATTCACATATTAAACAGTGGTGATGGCATGTTGTGGTTCTGAGTGTAGAAAATCTTTCTAGCAGCATAAATAAATGTTACTGACTGCTGTTGAGTATGTATGAATATTTTTTAATGTACTTACATCTACCAGAACACAAATAAATACAAAAATAGTTTGAACACAATGAAGAGAAAAACTAATCTGAGAGTTTGCAGGAGAGAGAATACTGATATCTATGAAACAAACAAAAAAAGGCACCAAACAAAAAAACCCAAAACCAAACCAAAAACAGCAAAAAAAGGAGAGAGTGAACAATGTTATGGTTTTGGCATTTTAAGTAACATCTAAGCTGTACTAAGTCTCAGGTTTTCAGTTTTTCTTAAATAACCTCAAGAACCTCATATTTTTAAACTATTGACTTTGATTGCAGAGAATAAGAATCTAAAAATAATATTAAAAAATCATAGCTTTGGCAGCAAACCTCAGAACTACAGGCATTTAAGTATCCTTAATTTGTTGTGGTAATGGTGCCAGAAGATGCAGATAATTCTACTCACAATTGTGTTTTACATTTTTATGCTTTCAAATACTTGTTGCTTCTGCTGTCAACTGCAGAAGAGTCACTTACGCATTAATATGAAATGGCCATTAAAGAGCTAATGGGAACATTGAACAGGGATAGGTAAATGAAGAAATATTTTGTGTATCTGAAGGACCACAGGTAGGAGTTAAGTAATGTTGTGGCCTTATTACATGATTATAGGTAGGTATATTTTCTTAGTTTCTTTGCTCTAGAGGATGCAGTATACTAGCTTGATTTTCATCTCCCATTACAAAGAACCTACAGAATGTTTGAAGATTTATGTAATTCCCTTAAATCCCAGTAAAAATACATCTCTTCTAAGCCAATGAGTTGGGTTGACTAAACACTAGGAGAGCTTCCAGTTCTGTACTTTGACAGCCAATGAACTACATGTACTTCCTGCTTTTGAGAAACTCAGCTTGGGTGTTCTAACAAATTATGGACGAAGGTAATTGCAATGGAGTATTTAAGTCTTATGTATAACATTTTTAGTCTACATTGTGAAACTAAGCAAGTGTAAGTACAAGCTGAAAATCGAGAAAAATATCCTGGCAACAAAGTGATGTAATGATGCTATACTAAAAAGACTGAAAAGATTTTTACTTAGGGCTATTAAAATTACATTGGACAAACCAGCATAAATTCATCTCAGCAAACAGTCTTCAAGAAAGAGTAGATAATCTTACAGATGCTTTGGCACCTAAATCTGCAGACTTCAGGTAAGGTGGCTGTGTACAGTTAATGGATGGTGAAAAGCTCTGTAATCAGCGGAAATGTTCTTACCAATTCAAATACCCTTGGATCAAACTCTTACAAAATAGCTATTTTCCTTTTTTAGGGCAAAATTCATGAATATATTCTGAATAATAACAGAAGAAATGTAAGTTATCTTGAGAAAACAGCAGCTACCCTATTTTAAAAAGTTGGTAGAAACCCTTAAGTGCAGATTCACTATAGAAAAGAGACTTAAAAATGCTTATCCAATCTTTTCAGCTGTTAATAATGCATAGATTTAGTTTTTCATGAACTCATTGCTTCTGTGCCCTGCAAAGGGAAAATCTCAACTGGTTGTTAGTATTCATATAGCATTAAATTCCAGATTTCAATAAGTATCACTCAAAGAATGTTTATAGGCTGGGGATTTCACACAAAAAATTATAGGTAGATGCATGCCTGACTGAATCTAGAAACCATTGTTTAAACTTTTTAAGAGAATAATTATCTAATAAAGTATGTTTTGTTTATTACTTGCCTTGATGCATTGCAAAAATAACTCATCATTGAATAGAACAGATCAAACATTTCCAAATTGAACCTATTTCCTCAAGTACATTGTGAGACCTAAATGATGAATATAAGACTAGGGAAACTGACATTTTTCTTTGTTTTGTGCTATGATCATATTCATTCAATGAAAGTTCTTAAGAACTGTCTCCAGTGTCAGATTTGGCTCCAATTGAATAATACAAGTATCTCACACAGTTTCCAATTTTAGCAGCCTTTTGTTGTTAAATCTATTTTTAAAAAATCTTCAAAAGCAGATATGTTGAAAAAAAGAACAAGTAACATGTCAGATGATGCAAAAATGCTAACAATGAAAATACCTGCCTGTCCTACTGAAAAATACCTGAAAATACGGCCTATTTACTACTCCCTGAGAAAAATGGACCTTTTTGTGGCTTATGCTGATATTCAGGCTCGCTTACACAGATATTTTTCAGATGAACTGCAAAAGCATTAAAAAGGAGAAATGCTGAGGTAAACCCAGTCTTTCTGAATTTGAGAACTGATACTTCACTCTCAAGTTGGTGTCATCCACACAGAAAAATCAGAAAATGAGAGTGTAGCACTTTTCATATGACTACTTTGTTATTAGTGACCTTTAAACCTTATAGTGAAACTCCTTTCCCCAAACACGCAAAGGTCACAGCCTTGGCCTTTGATCTGCCAGCTTTTTTAGAGCTAATGAAGGTAATAACAGGAGCTGCAGAAGAAACAGTCAAAAAGGGACTTTCGGACATATGGCTTGGGGTTTATGTCAGCTAAGTTCAGTCCACTAAAATTTTGGATATACCGTCTAAACAAGTTGTTTGGACTCCTCGTAGCATTGACAGAGGGAAACCAGTACCTCCAAAAGTAAGTTAGCCTGTCCTAATAAAGGTACGTCAAGTAGATGAATTGCTGCTGGAAGTGCTCAACTCATTAAATTACAGCTGACATGACTAAGTCAGGCTCAGTATTTATTTGCTACATGGCTAAAGACAGGGCACCTCTCTATGAAATTGCTGTGGTTTTGAGTGTCTTCTTTCTGCTGTGCTAAATATTTGCTCCTATCCTTCACCTCCCATTCTCCTCATGCTCACATACTGTTTCTTCCTTTTGTTCTCTCTTGTCTTATTCAGCCCATCACCTTTCCTAAAATGCTGTCTCCCTTCCCTTTTCTGTCCATCTAACTTTATAACTAACCCTCCTTCTCTCTCCACTTTCTCCTACACTTCCAAAAAGAATGGTTGTGAAACTAGCACACTGTTGCTATCACACTGTGCATGTCTCCCTCTCTACCCCTCAAACCCGTACATACTATCTTATTCAAACAGACTGTACATCTTTGAGGCCCAGACTGTCTACTGCTTGAATGGCGCAAGCTCAATCATATCATCACCTCCAAGTCTTTAAATGCTGTGGTGATATTCTCTCAGTATAGGAAAGACATGGACCTGTTGGAGAGGGTCCAGAGGAGGGCCATGAAAATGATCAGAGGACTGGAACAGCTCTGCTGTGAGGACAGGCTGAGAGAGTTGGGGTTGTTCAGCCTGGACAAGAGAAGGTCCCGGGGAGACCTTATTGCAGCCTTTCAGTTCTTAAAAGGAGCTTATAAGAAACAAGGGGACAGAATTTTATTGGGGCCTGTTGTGGTAGGACAAGGGGTAATGGTTTTAAGCTGAAAGAGGGGAGATTCAGGCTAGACATGAAGAAGAAATTTTTTACAATGAGTGTGGTGAAACACTGGAGCAGGTTGCCTAGAGAGGTGGTAGATGCCCCATCCCTGGAGACATTCCAGGCCAGGCTGGATGGGGCTCTGAGCAACCTGATCTAGTTGCAGATGTCCCTGCTCAGTGCAGGGGAGTTGGACTAGATGACCTCTGAAGCTCCATTCCAACTCAATCTATTCTATGATTCTATGATGCTATTTTATTATACGTGATCACAAATTACAGAGAAGTGCCAAATGCTCATTAATTAAAATGCAAAACAGAGTGAAAATCAACGTACTGTTGCTCTTGCCATTTTCCTGGTGCTAAGGTCAAGCTGAAAAAGAGTTCTGACTGCTCTAGGAGATTCATGCTCATTGTCAGCTGAGGCTAGAGATAGCATTCACATTTATTGTTTCAAACTAAAATCAAAGGCTCTTTTCTGTAAAGGAGTGCTGTCTTGGCACAGTGCAATGCTGCCTAGAGATCTCCAAGCAACCTCTAAAAGAACAATAACTGCCAACAAGTAAATTAGTCTGCAAGAACCTTGCACTAATAAAACTGAGCTGCTAGTGCTTGAGTTAGCTTTTTACCTAGACGTCTTGTATTGTGCCATGTAGACATATGTATTGTGTCTTGGGGATTTGAACATATTTTCACTGGAATATCCGGACAAACTCTGTGTGAATCAGACTAAAGATTTACAAGTCAGACATAGCAAATCTATGTATTCCTTCAGATAGTACAGCTGATTGCACTTTATAGACAGTGTACATTATATACAGTGCCATATAAAGAAGAGGTTTCAAAATATACTAGCTGGAGTTCTCTCCAAGTTTAACCACCCCTAAAATGAAGCTAACCATTTCTGTTGCTTTTAATCTAAGTGTTAACAGTGATAAAATATTAATAGCTATTAGCTTCCAAAGGGAAAAATATATGCTCTAATAGAGGTAGGATAGGATTGGATAGAGCATTTTTTTCCATTACAAAGATAAAAAACTGAAATTATATTACCACTCGCAGATATGTCTTCTAGGCTCCTTGATGCTTCTAAGAAGGCTGCCCCTCACTTTCCTACATGATTGCTCTTTCTTGAGCCCTCTAAGGTCCTGTATCATACACCCTTCCCTCACTATTGCTCCAAAGGAGTTCTACTCCTTTGACATTACAAAGCTCTGCCTTTTCCTTCAACTTTGTTGATTGTTTTAACCAATCCTACCGCTGCTGGATGTGGTCAGACCACGGGTAGGCTTGATCTAGACAGAGATGTCTCAGTGCAGAGTCAGGGTCTGACTTCCTTCTCCTCTGTGGTATTTGAAAAGCCTCAAATTAAAGTGACTGCCTTGGTTTGCATTCTACTAGAGACAAATCAATTCTTCTTTTCATTTCCTGAGTATACAGTAGTAACAAGATATCTTATTTTTTCTGTCCACCCTCCGAAATCAACCTTGATGATCCAATTCCTCAGCTCAGAATTATTTTCACTTAGCTAAATTGATTGCTATGTAATTACTAATTTGATGCAAGCTGGTATGAATCATGGCTACAAAGGGTTTCATATCAAGCAAGTTAAAAGAACATGATGTTTACTATAGTGATTATAATAACAATTGGAAAATTTAAAACAGGCACTCCAAACACTTACATGAAGGGAAAATGACATTTTTTGGGCTTTATGAGATGGTGTGTAATTGTTTCTGCAAATGGTTTGATAAATCAGGTTTATGGAACATCACCAGAATGACCCACATGATCCCAGGTTACAATTCTCAGTCTTTTTATGCAGAGGGACTCACAGTACACTGGGGCCCATAATGGCATTTCAGTGTTACAGCCTTGGGGACCAACATCTTGTCAAAGGTTTCATCCAGTACCTCTGAGGATTCGGTTAAACGACACCAGCCTTTTCCATATAATTTCATACTTGCTTATAATTAATTTTTGTGAAAATACAATTTACGTTCAACTTTACTAGGAACTTTGTAATTCCATTTTACTATCCTATTTAAATTTGTGTTTCTGCTACTGTTGCTGGTGTGTGTAATTCCCAGAACCAACATTTATTACTACTTCATTTTTTCTTCATGTAAAATGAAAAAACCCAAAACATATTCCCTCTCCCACTTCTCTGTCTTCCTCATTTTTTTGAAATCTGTTCTTTTAAAGTTTGGTGTTGCTTTTCATTGTGTCATTGCTACTTCATGGCTTTCTCATAATTCTTACTTTGCAGTTTTTGCACTGAAATTATGATGAGTGTCCAAATTTTCCAAGCTACCAAATGTTTTCTGATGCCATTGAAGGTGTGAGTGATGAATACTTTCAGAAATTAAGCCCTGAGTGTTTTAATAGAGTCATTACCCCTGTATGTTGTCACAACAACTAGACCCTTACAGTGATTCAGATCCAAATGGAAAATCACATCCCAAACTGTATTAAATGTGGGTACATGCAATTATCGTCACAGAAGGCACTTCAGTTTCCATGCTCATTTAGTCATGTTTTTCTCAGCTGAGCCTGCCAACAAGAGTACTAATTAATGTTTTTTCTAACGTGGACACCTGCCCACCAATTCTCTGTGTACAGAGAGAGGTGTCAGATAGCAATTACCTTTTGTTTTCTGCTACTCAGGTCTCTGAAGAAATTTTTCTCACATTATCAGACAGGTACGAGACCTCTAGCAGCTTCGGATAATTTTCAGTTTTCTCCTTACAAGGGGTTCCTTTGGTTATGTGTTGTTGTTGTTTGTGGGTTCTATTTGACCTTATCCACAAAGTCACATTATTTCCAAAATCACTTATTTTGTGATTTTAGGAGAATTCTAGATTCAAGGAGAAAGAAATTATTGCGATATTTGGCATACCCAAACACACAATTAACAGTAGTCAAGAACTAATGGGTTTATCACATCACAACTCCACTTCCAGAAAATAGATACAGAGTATTTAACCACAGCACTTTATAATTATCTTATACTTCCTTATTTGAAAAGAGAAACATCTCACTGCAACTCTTTAGTGAATAAAATCTGTCTTACTACTTCAAGACTCCTGGGCTGTTCTCTTCAGCACAACTTTTATTATTATGATTTAAAAACCCGTTCTTCATTCTGCCTAGCACAGTACAGGACATTCTTTAATACAGAAGTTATGCACAGTATCTCCATTAGTGAAAGTCACGATAGCAATCTGAACTAGATGAGAGAAACTGAAAAGAACTACAAAGTGTCTACATTTTTCCCACCCTCTTTCTGGTAGATGCATTCAGACCTATTTCTTGGTTGACACACAGCCAAATATGGCACTCTCTGTGTGTTGGTTGTATATTTTGTTGAAAGGCATCATGATTTTAATCTGATTTTCTTGGTGTTCTCCAAATATGAAGGACTATGATCTACAGAATGTGTTGTATTTGAAATATACAGATTTTAATATGCTATTCTTATCCTTCTTGTTAAAAAAATCTTGAACTCCTTCTTCAGGACCTGTTTAACCAAGCCTAGCCACACTGAATGGTATGTTACTTTTTAAGAGATTAGCAGGGTTTCTTTCTGTGGGAAGAAACATCAGAATTTGGCTTTCTGTATTTAGCCCTAAGGAAATCACTTGCCTTCAGCAGAACCAGCTCACGCCGCAAGAGTAGGGGAGAGGGGAGAGGAAATACTATGCAGGGGCAGAAATGCTTGGAGGAGCTCAAGGGCATGGAAAGGCCAGAGAAACACACATGAATTACGCAAAGAGGGGAGGATTGCACAGCAGAGTACAGTTGCATTTTGGAGAGTGGAGACAGAATGCCTGTGTCAGCATGGCAGAGTCTCCTAGAGGAGCAAGTCAGCCTGCTGAGAAACAGAGTTTGTTAGCTTGGACATAGTGCCATGCTAATGCATTCGGGTCTTGAACAGCTGTTTGTGTAAGATGTGCTATGTGAAGGGTACCAGCCCATTCAGGTCTATCTCAGGAGGCTGGACACCGTTTGATGGGTGAGTGCATAATATTCGAGGAAAAAGTAAAAGAATTGAGCTTTTGGAGTTTACATTTAAATCTTGAAGGTCTAAGTTGCTTCCACTTATTTGACTGAAGAGTATGAAAACAGCTTACTAGGGAGGACAGCTGAATAAAATCACTCTGGAAATGAAGCGATGTTCAGTTTCAAATAGATTACATGGACATGTACATCCAAGTAATTTTTTTTTTTTTTTTCCCCAGACAAAACAATGGCAGTAAGATGGATGAATCACTGGTCTTTTCTGGCAGTGCTGAAGGAAAATTTAAACGGGTGACTTCTTCTTTGCACTTTAATGGAGATGCTACAGCAAAGATTGGTATTTGATGTGACCAAAAAAATTGCCTGATTCCTTCTGTTTGAAGACATTTATGCTAATATCTTTTTATATGACAACTTCTGGTTTTTGTTTTTGTTAGTTATGTTTGTTTGTTTGTTTTGTTTTTCCCAGCCATTTAAAAATAAAATATATTCATAAATGACCCCAGGGCTATCATTCCTTTTTATTCTGATTTCTTACAGAAAGAAGTCTGTTGTGACTACAGTGTCTTTTTTTTTCCCTCTTCTAAGAACATTTCAACAGTTTTGAGATCAGTTTCAAACACATTTGTCAGAGTGGTTACAGGTTTCAATCACATTAGTTTATTGGAAACTTTTGAAAATAAGCATTCGAAAAGGAGACATTGCTTCAACTGAACTTACTGCTAAGCAGTAGAGAATTCACATGGGACGGTTCCACAGGAGTTTGTGCCTTCTGCTACTCAAAGAATTACCCACAGATGGCACAGAATATGCACCTTCAGGGGCTCAAATGGTGACAGTTCTGTGATTCACTAAACTCAAGTAGCTTTCTGAAGGTCTTGGTAAGCCATGACAGTCAATATATTTACCCCTGGGGCACAATTTCAGCTCTAGCTTAACAGTTGTCTTTGGTGTATTTAGTTAAGTTACAAGTTTCTAGGTGTGGGATAAATATTTTAATCAGGGAACAATTTATATCTAAATGGATCACACAGAGCCTTGCTTGCACAACTTTTTGTTGCTGTGCAGCTCTTTATACATTTTGTTACAGCCTTCTATCTACTGAGAAGAGTATGAAGTTATGTCCTCCTCTGGATGTGATAAGACTTGGAGAATAACTCACTGTGTAACTCTTCTGACTAGAACAGATTGTCACTTTTTAAAAATGGATTTCTCTTAGGTTTTGCATCACTCATGAAACATGAGTTTATTTGACATTTTATCCATACCCAAGTGAAGCTATTCAGTACTAGAATTAGAGTAGCAGTTTAATGTAAAATATGCATGAATTAATTCCTTTTAGAAATTAATTTAGCATTGTTTTCTCCCTTCTTCTGCAATAGTATAAGTTCCTTTGTTCCAGTACTTCTTGAAATGACCTGGTGCTGACTGTACAAAGTACACAGCACTGTAGTATTTTTGGCTAAGCTGAAAATTATTGGTGGTCTAGAATCCTTGACAAAACCCATTCATTTGCATGCCAGCCTTCATCATGCATTAAGGTAGTAATACAGCAAAACCTCTCTAGTCAGGAACACAATTGTACACCTGTTTAAGCAGATGGTTAAATGCTACGAAATTGTTTTGTGGTGGCATAATGGAGAAGGGAATGAGGACTTGTCTTGATAGAAGGCTTCCATTATGGATAGATGTTCCTGAAATGATAAGGTCCCATGAAGTTATTAAGAGCATGTGCAGGTGGATGAAAGAATGTATGGGGAGAGGTGAGGAACAGATACCTTGGTGTTTTCCTCCCACAGTATGCCTATTAGTACAAAAAGGCCAGTCCAATTGATTCTGGATAAGAATTAATAAAGGGTCAATTATTTTTTTACATCACAGTTTGGACTTTTTCTGCTCATTGGGACAGCTCAAGACAGATTGCGTGATGGCAATCTTACGTGTGGCATTTGAATATATAACAGTAATAGAATCCAGCAGCATGCATATATATGGTGCAGAACAAAATGTTCTGTAAACCTTGACAGAAAAGTATATGTCCTTGCCGGAAATACATACACTTGAAAGACACAGAAAGCTGTTGATATGTGTACAGTCGATCAGGAGTGGAAATTGAAAGGGGGAGGTGAGACGGGGGAGATTTTGTGGCCTCTATTGCCATTTATCACTTTCTTCAAAGAGACTGTAACCCATAAAGATAGCCAATCTCCTTTTAGGAGTACCCCAGATAGAACTGATGAACTCCCTGCAGGGAATTCATTCATCTGTCTGCCAGTCCTTGTCAATTATTTAACTCCTTTGGGGCTGCTCAGAAGGGTATTACTTTGGTTTAACCTTGCGGGATGCAGTGATCAGAAAAGGCACCTTCTTTTACCTACTGTTTGTGGTCTCTTTTCACTGCTCTTTCACACCCTACCAGCCTCGGAAGTGCTGTGTCAAATTATAAAAATTATTGCTCTGTCTGAAGCACATATGGAGACTGGTAGAAATTTCATCTAGGCAGGTGCTGACACTGAGAAATGAATGGGACTAGATGTCCATCCAGCTCTGAAGGTACTTTGTGGGACCCATCTACTTATTCAGCACCTAAATACCTTAAAAAAATGGCCTTTTTATTTTATTTTTTTCCTAGAAAACAGTCAAGACATATAAACTACTCCAAATTATAATACATAAGTACCATGGAAGGGTTGTATTGCTACATTTCTTAGTACTAGAAATACTAATTCTTCAAAGTGGGAGCTGTGATCTATGCTGCAACTAACACCAAGTGTGTGCTGGCAATATTGAAAAATTGTTTTGAAATATACTTTGAGATGTTTTTAGGATATTGCTGCACTGTGTGTGTTATGTATTTTATTCTAATCACAGAATCACAGAATGTTAGGGATTGGAAGGGACCTCAAAAGATCATCTAGTCCAAACCCCCTGCCGGAGCGGGAACACCTAGATGAGGCTACACAGGAATGTGTCCAGGTGGGTTTTGAATGTGTCCAGAGTAGGAGACTCCATAACCTCCCTGAGCAGCCTGTTCCAGTGTTCTGTTACCCTCACTGAGAAGAAGTTTCTTCTCATATTTATGTGGAACCTCTTGTGTTCCAGTTTGAATCCATTATCCCTTGTCCTACCATTGTTTGTCACTGAGAAGAGCCTGGCTCCATCCTTGTGACACTCACCCTTTATATATTTGTAAACATTAATAAGGTCACATTAATAAGACTATATTTACATGAGAATCTCTTTACTGCTATGAGAATACTTTCACATTTTAGTGGAAAATAGAGTCTGGAGTTGCAGTAAGAGGTATCACCTCTCTGACAACATCATGTGTCCCAAGTGAAATGAGATACCATATTATAGAACTGTGTCCTTGTTAGAGTGGATGTGTCTGTTCCAGGATATCCTGTTAGGACAGCTATGTCAACAAATTGTCATGTATCCAACCACTGTAAAGCTAACGAACACAAATTGCGATACAGTCTTGACAAATGTTGTTTGCTATTATTTTCTGGTGTGTATTAGCAAAACTGTAAACTGAATTCCTGTGTTTATCATTTCTTATCAGTTGCCAAACAGTGTGTTCTGTATTTTTCTTGCTCTTTGAAAAATCATTAGGTTAAAACATTTATTTTTTCATGTTGGACAAATAAAAATCTTACAGTAGCAAATGTCAATAAAGCTTCCTAATAAGCAAAGATTTGAGAGTAAAATGGACCTTTGAAATATCCATTTTATTTTTGCCCATAAGTAATTTCTTTAGGCTCTGAGCCAAATATCTGAACTGGCTAGAACAGAAAGCAATCTATACAGCTTTTCCATGAGTGCCCTACGGTGTTCAATTATGTCTAAAAATAAATGGACTGATTATGAGTTATGGACAAATCATTTCATGTGTATAAAATTGGGAATTTCAATTTTCCATTTTTTTTTAAAATGAACCTTATTTGAAAAACAAACACACTGGTACCTGTCTTCTATCTCAAAAAATTTGTATCTGTCTTCTACTCAGAAAAAGGGGAAAGCAATGGTATGAAAGAGACTGTTTCTTCTATCTTTTGGATGCAGTCAGAAAGATAGTGCTGGAACTCAACTAGACAAGTTTGTTTGTTTAACTTTTTTAAAAAAGAAAAAGATTGCACAAGCATCTTAAGATAATCTGAAAAACTGCCTATTTGCAATTTTCCTGTCTTTGATTTGGGGAAACGTCTTTTGTAAATGAACCTGTTTTTTAAGAACTCTTGGTGCTTTATGAGCATTTTTTGAAAAGTTCTCATGTCTTTGAAAAGAGGAGCTTTCTTGTCATTGTGAAAAATTGTTCTGTGTCTTTCCATGAAGCCAACACTTCAAAAACGCAGCGTCTTTTCTTGCTAGCATCCCCTCTTTCTTTGTTGCTATGGTTCTCTTCTGACTTTCCCACAGACGATAAGTTCAGCAGAGAGGTTGAGCTTGAATGGATCTACCTAAACAGAGAACAGGGCATTTCTTGTGGTATCTAAAACCACCATCTGCAGTACATGTCTAATGTAAGGATTCTTGTCACATGCTTTTAACAATGAAAGGCATATATGTGTGTATATATATGAAAGTGTCTGTCTATCTATTCATCTGTCCATCGATCTATCTAGCTATCTATCTATATATCTATTGGTCTAACATTTGTGTGATATGAATGCCTACCTATAATATCAAGACCCAAACTGTATTGTCACATCGTGCAGAGAAATGGTATGATTGATTCATCAGTACTAGACAAGGTTGGAATTCTGTTGGTGATAGCAAGGTGATGGTAGTGGTGACATCAGGTTTCAGAGTGCTTGATGTGCAGATTTTTTAAGCCTATGAGGGTAATTTTGCCAAGTGAGATACATATTTTTTTTTGGTCAGCATTATGATGCATCACCTCACAAAACAAATTGCTTCTTGTCTGCAAAGGTGAAAATCTCTTGCTTTTTGTTCTAGAGAACTGCTGTTTTTAAAGATTTTTTTATTATCTCTGACTTTTCTTGATTTTGCATCTTTTTTTTCCCACATGTTTACTTCTCTATTCTTCAAGAAAAATTGATTGATTATCAGAATTAATTATCAATAGGTCACTGAATGAAAACAAAATGTGTATTAAATAGTACCTAAGGGGTTAATCTGAATAAATTTAAGGCAATGCTATGAGTTAACCTGGAGGAGACAATACAAAATCAATGATAATCTGAAATCACGTATTTCCTCTAACTAGAACCCATCTTACAAAGATCAGCTGTTATTGGTCACTTCTATGTGTCAGTTTTCCTGCTGATTGCAGAATTAAGACCAGAACGAACTGTATTCTGTTTTTTGCTTATGCATGAGTGAACTTTTTTTTTTTTCTCCTGGGTGTTAACATATTACATTACTTTTCTTCTTTGAGTCTAATCTACTGACTCAGAATACAAAGGAGTAAACAGATGTTACACGAGTAGGCTTTTATTTATGTATGTTTTGGAGTAGGGTAAAGGTGTGGCTGCTCTGAAGCAGTGCATGCAGGAAGGCCCCCAGACAGTTTGAACTTACACTTTTAACATGATATAAGAAGAGGTGTAACACACCATAAAGCACTGGACATCAAAGGTTTGATCCTTCATGCTCCTATGTGAACTGTGAATAGCCTTTCAAACTAGTTTTTGTTTGTTTGTTTTTCCTATGATATTGATGTATCAACTTTTGTAGTCAGCTGTGTCATAGCCTTTACAGAGTGTTCTCAGGAACAAGCATTTGAAGACTGTGCTGTAGGTCAGTCTGCACTAGGAAACCGTGCTAACAACTAAGCTAATCTACTATAAATGGCCAAAGGATCAAAAAGAAGCATTTGTGGAATCTAAGGACTAGTATATAAGGCATTTACAGATTTTTCATTCTCTACAAACAGTTTAGCACCAAACTAGTCAAGACTCTGAGTTAAAAGAAATTACAAAATAAGTGCCATTCCCTTACAGAGGCATTAGTATATTAGCTTTCAGCTCTTACAAATCAACAAGTAAGAACTACCTGTACAGTGTGGTAGAGAGATCACTGTCGCTGATGTGAGCAGGATTGGTTTTGTGCACAGGAGGAGTAGACAGTAGAGTAGTGGGAATTTTAAAATCCCTACTGTCTTGCAGCTTGGTCTAGCCAGAGCTCTGGAAATTCAGGCTGCTGAGTTGACATTGGTATGCCTGAGGAGATGGGAACAAATTCACAGAATCATAGAATGATTGAGGCTGGAAGGCATCTCTGGAGGTCACCTTGTCCAACCTGCCCTGCTCAAACAGGGCCACCTAGAACTGGTTGCCCAGGACCATGTCCAGGGGGCTTTTGAATATCTCCAAGAATGGAAGACTCCACAATCTCCATGAGCAACCTCACAGTAAAAGAGTGTTTCCTGATGTTCAGACAAAGCGTCCCGTGTTTCAGGTTGTGCCTTGTCACTGGGCACAACTGAGAAGGGCCTGGCCCTATCCTCTTTACACTCCTCTCTTCAGGTATTTATATACATTGATGAGATGCACTCCCATAGCCTTCTCTTCTCCAGGCTAAACAAACTCAGCTCTCCCAGCCTTTCCTTATAGAAGAGATGCTCCAGTTCTTTAATAATTTTTGTGGCTCTTCATTAAACTCTCTTCAGTATGTCCATGTTTCTCTTGCACTGAGGAGTACAGAACTGGACACCATATTCCTGGTGTGGTATTACCACTGCTGAGTAAATTCTTGCAGATGTGCTCATTTCTTCTCTTTTCTCTACCCAGTGGCAACAGTGGCAGCAAGCTTGGCTCACCACAGCTTTTCTCAAGGCCTCTCTACCAGCTTTGCCCATTTACCCTTCTCAGATCAAGAGCAGCTTTGCCTGAGCTCTCCATTTTAGAGTAGTAACCTTTGACCTTGCAATGCTCCTGAGATGGTTTGAGCCAGCTCTGGTACAGCACAGCTAAATGCAGCAAGCCCTGATTGACAACAGACATTGACTCATCATGTTTTTAATGCAGGCATATTTACACTCCACACACTTAGAGCTGATCCAAGACCCACTGAAATCAGCGGGAGGCTTTCACTTGGCTTCAATGGGCCCTCTATCAGGCCCTTAATTAGTTATACTTCCATTATTGCTCAGCAGGAGTCTGAAGGCAGAACCTTGCACATTTCTGTCTCTTTTCTTGAGAACACTCCTGTTGTTGAAACACGTGACGAACCTCCCTAAGGTACAGTAAAAAGGGCTTTGTTTTTTCTTCCCTCTTCATGGTTACACAGAAATCTATAGCTCCTTTTATTTTTCTTTCACTTGTTCCCTCACACAGTAAGCAGACTAATTACCCACTCCTTCAACCTTTCTACTGTGAGTTATCGTAACCTCACTGGAAAGGACTGGTAATAAAAGAGATTTCAGGATCCAGACTTAGGCTAGAAGTGGTTTAATACACAAAAGCATGCAAGTGATATAGGCTCTGCTATCCCACTTTGAAAAGTTACATTCAGACTTATGAACCTAAAATTTTTAGTGCAAATCTGTGGGAGCTGGGAATGCAACTCAGGCTGGAAAGCTCTAGTAGAGTATAGTCTGCATCACTTCATTCCCACACAACTCTGCAAAGCTAGCTCCAGCAGTAAGGATTATTTTTGAAAAAGGTTTGGAAAAGCTGAAGCGAAGATATCCTAAACTGCATTGAAACAAATAAGCATTAATAATTCCAGATATAAACATTATAATATATGGGCTTTTTCTCTCTCATCTGTTGGACTCCAAAAAGGTCAGACTGTGTTTGCTTAGACTCTACTGGTCTCTATGGGGAATTTACTGCATCATACACTGGGGTGAGCATTTTTGGAAGGCTTGCTATCCCGCACTAATGTGCTGTGTGAACATGCTCAGGGCAGCATTCAACTCACCCTGCTTCAGACATCTGTAAGTCAAACATCTACTTCTGTGGGTCATCCTGTCTGTCTCTACAGGCAATCAGGAAGAAAATGCACAGCTTTGCTCCCTCCTAAAGATGGCACAGGGAAACATTCTTTGGAGGTGTCTGTCTCCTTCAGTTAGTTATAAAGGGTACCCAGACCCGGCGCTGAACCTAGAGGTTTAACTTCTTGGTAAGACAAGTCCTCCTCCCTTTCATTGGATGCAGTAAATATTATCCAGAAACCCAAAGTATTATATATAGCCTTCTCAGTTCTGTTTGACATGGGCATGTTCACACTGAAGGTATGGTTCTGTATGGGCAAGTGTATTGCAGGCTGTCTGGGGTAAACATAAGGA
Source organism: Patagioenas fasciata (assembly GCF_037038585.1). Taxonomy (NCBI): domain Eukaryota; kingdom Metazoa; phylum Chordata; class Aves; order Columbiformes; family Columbidae; genus Patagioenas; species Patagioenas fasciata. The sequence continues at coordinate 94,364,893 of NC_092520.1, forward strand.
CAAAACTAGAGATAGCAGACATTTTTGTCAATAAAGTGTAAACTTGTCATCTCAATGCCTGGAAAACTCCCAGTCTATCTATGGCATTATCAATACTGAAAGCTTTGGGTGCAATGACTAGGAGTATATTTCACCCAGAAGGAAAATCACCTTACGCACCACATACATATGCATCGTGTTATTTGAGGCATAACCTGTGAAAGCAGAGAGAAATCCATCTGGCCTGCCATTTATGGGCACTGCATTTTTACTGTCACTTTTTAAAAAGTTATGTTAACACCCACCTCCAGGCTAAGCCTTTGCATATGCAGGTCTATTCTAAAAACATTGCCTTTCTCAGCTGGAGAACCTGCTCCTGTTTTCCCTGTCTCACTAGCTATTCTTTCATGTTGCTGATGCAGAATAAGACACTGAAAACGGCTGCATAATATGTATGTGTATGTCTTTGGGGAAGGTGAGGAGAGCAGCTGTTGCTTTTATAGGATGTAGAAGTGTTTTAAAAATAATTTTTATGACAGTGTCTGAATATGAGTGACCACTACTCGAAATTAAAACCTAAAGTAAAACTTACACAAAAAGGTATCTTCTGATAATCGTATACAATTTACCTAACAGACATATTGAAGTATTTTTTATGTGTGACATATAATACATTTTCAAAGCGCAGACTTAATCTGGCACTTCATCTATTGCCCTTCCTGTCAGTTGCTTTCACTCTGATTCCATAATGTTTGCTTTCCATATATAATACACTGCTCTTTTATTGCTGACAAAGGACAGTGGTTCTTAAGAAAGGACTTTTTTTCTTCTCTTTATTTGAAAATATTACAGAGGAATTCTAGATAGAAAGAAAGAACTTTTCTTACTGTGTTAAGCCTCAACAATTAGCAAGTAATTCTATTGCAGTAAATTCTACAGTGTGAAATTGTTGTACGTGAAAAATAGACATCTACCTGCGCTGTTAGGTTCTAAGTTGCCTGTGGTAATCGCTTATTACAATACATTGTAATAAGGCATGGGAGACTCAAGGACAGAAAACAGGCTGGAAGTGTTTTCCTCAACCCATGCCGAATTTTCCACATTGTCAATGGACTTCAAAAAATTTCCATGATCTTTGGGGATATGGTTCTTTCCTCTCCAAATATACAAAGTCAGACACTAGTTGTTGAATGAGATAAGAAGTCACAGAAGCTGAGCTCTGATAATTCGCAGAGCTAATCAGGTCATATTCTAACATCTAAGCAGAAAATGAAGAATCTTAATTGGAAACACATGCTGGGCTTGGCATCATCTGCATTTCCATTATAATGCACATTTGATGGAAGCAGCACACAACAAGGGTTCAACGTCCTACAAGAACAAAACATGCTGCCTTTTTAAAAACAGAAAAAAATCTTAGTCATCATCTGGACTTATTAAATTTGCTTTAACCCAGTTAGATTTCTGAAAACTCAATGATTTTGCAATATTTGTGCCACAGAGGTGCACTGCTTACTTTTTAACTGAGGAGGCAGGAGGATGATCTGTTTAGAAGAACATGGTGGCATTCCCTTCCCTCGAATTGCTCCAAGGAGTAAGAAATCAATCAGAGCAGTGAAATTCTGAATCTTGCAGTTTGCTGTGCTGGCGGAATCCTGTGAGACTTCAACTTACTGAGGCTGTTTTTTCTCTCTTGTAGCTCTGTATCTCATATTATTGCTGTCTCTTCTAGATGGACACTGGTGATGAACTCATTCAACTTTATGAAGCATGCATATTAGAACTGCACCATGACCTTTGTCATGAAAAGACACACATGGATTGATTTCCTTTTGAAGAATGCTGTGTGGATGACCTGTTCTACTGCCAGAATCTGAACTGTTATTTCCAGGACTTGCTTGAGCATCTTTTCATATCTCTGTGCTGAGCTGTGCTATCACCTCTTCACATGGGCAGATAGATCATACACATACCTAGCAACTGACTGCCACAAAAAAGATGACTATTTCAAATTCATTTACAGTGAAGCTATTGAATTTACTGTCCCTTTGAATTTATATACACTAATCCATGAATATACAGACATAGCTCTGCATGTGCTCACGCACACAAGCATGTGAGCACAAACATGCGTACTGTCTGCACACAGTTTAATTTGCATTTTCAGTTTTACTACAATTATTTTCCTTGTTATGCTTGCCAGTGATTTTAATGGACTCTTTTCTTCTCTCGTTACATATTCCTGAATTCCCTTCATGGCAAGTGAATAGAAAGGACAATATATGGAGAAAGAATTTGAGGAAAATCCTTCTCTCCAGACAACCATGTACATTTCTGGTGCATGCTGAAATTAAGAAAATATTTTACTCTTGAGTAGGGTACCTCCAGTATGTTTGCAAGGGATCCTATGCTGGCAGAACCGGAGGGTAATATAAGAGTGATTCACAGTGATAACTGGTGAGGAAAATTTGCTATTTACAGTGAAACAAAGCCTTCCACAGACTTTTGACTACATAACCTTTAATACTGAAAAACAGTTAATAACAGCTTCTTGTAGATTCGCAATGCTGAAGCAGAGGCATGGGACTGCATATATAATGGAACTGGGAAGCTTTCATCATTTTCAGAACTGACAAAATTAGTAGATATTTAAATATTTCATCTTGGCTTATTATAAGCTGGCATTTCTCTGTACGTACTAATAACTGAATGTATTGTGGCTTAAAAAAGCTTCAGTGCAGCCTACCTGAAGGTGCCTACAGCAAGCTACGAAATACTGGAGTGGAAGGCAGATTGTTTTTGTACAAAGGGCACATGCCTTGGATATGGACTAGTAGGTCGTACAGGTTAGAAGAAGTGCTAACACATTTTTCTTTTAAGCCTGTGTTTTACACTGGGATTAAGCTGTCCTGGAAGTCTCTGTCATACGTTGTCTATATGGAATTATTTGACAATTTGATTCCAGTTGTCTAATTAATCAGAGTTTAGTTAGTACCATAACTATCTCTGATGCAGAGTAGGAAGGTGCGTGTAATGAGAAACAACAGCGGGAATGTAAAGCTAGACAAATATAAGCACAAATGTTTACTAATGTTTGCATAATAACCTGTGGGTCCAGCTACCAAATATGACATAGGTTCACCATTTCTTAAGCTCTTATTACAAGACCCGGACATAGCATGGAAAAATACGTTTTGGCCAAAGACAAGTTACTATTCTAGCATTATGTAGTATGGTCTGCTTTTTACAGCAGTTAGTACAAATTAACTAATGGTGACCCCTGTTTTTAGAAACAACAGAAGAATCTATCTATAAGTCATGTTCTTCCCTTGGTTTACAGGTTCTGTCCCACAAAAAGTAGAATTTTAGTTAAAGGCTTAACAGACCAGGGAATAAAGCACTGGCTGCTATTAATGAATGGGGTTTGACTGCACAAATTCATGGGAAACATGGGACTTGTGTCATCAGATGTCCTAGGGACTTTGATCCTTTCTGCCAATAGTTAAGCATCTTTCTATAGATCCACATTCAACCCAGAAGGCAGAGGGAGTCCAAATAAATTACTTAAGTTGCCTTTGAATCACCTGCTTTTAATGAGAGTGTCTAAAATGCTTAATGCAATGACAGTCCTCTCTTCATTACATAGCAGTCCCCTTTGTGTCCCTGGGTGACACACTGTCATTTTTTCAAATAGTTAATCACCTCTTTTGTTAAGTAAAGACATATTTTTACATTTCTATCCATTGAATGTCAAGTTATTTGGTTTGATATTGAATTATCTATTGGAATGGTCTCCAACTTCTGGGGGCTTGAAATAATGTAGTTATTCATTTAAATTTTGGATAAATTTAGATCCAAGTCACGTGAAATCATGCAGTAATCTAAAAATATATACTGCAGATCTTTTTCTATGATTCCCAAAGAGCCATAAACAGCATATACACATATATGCTATATCTAGTATAGTTTTCTAGATTTCTTAAGATAATCTTAAGTTTTGTTATCTGTGTTCAGTAGTTATTCTCCATCCTACACATGTCCAGTGAAACCTGAAAAAGAGTTAGTTACAGCATATCCTTATACCAGGACCATTTCACTTCAAGTTCATTCCATAAAGCACAATGTTGCCTGAAAACCTCAGGAGTGGAATAGGCAGATAATTCACAAATGATTCATGAGGCTACATTGAATGTATTTCCCCAAACTGTTTCTTAGGAACTGTTTTACAACACCATTCTCCGTTTAAAATATCTACTCCTTCCAAACATAGACGGCCATGTCTGCTGGCAAGACCTACTGTACTTGAGAAAGGATAAGCACCAGGAACTCCTTAATTTTATCAACAACTTGATCTGTCCCTCTATTAACAGGTCTCTTCAAGAGGATGCACCAAATAATATTGCAGTGGAATTTTCTGTGCAACTATGTTTGCAGAAGGTGAAGAAATGTTAGGTGTCAATGGTGGAATTAATTTCACCTACTCTTTCCTTCTTGAATGATGATGCCATTTCTGCTCCTTCTGTAGTCAATGAAAGCAAAGACAAGCAGGCAACAAGCAGGCACTTCCAGAGATCATTTTATCCCAATGAAAACAAGATTTGAGATAAGAAATATTGATTTCCTCTTTGTTGATTCACTGCAGAGAGGGCAGTCCAACTTACTCCAAATGCCTATGTTTTCGACAGTTAGCATGACTGAAATGGCTGATTGTTATTAAGATATACTGGAAATTATGACAATTTTTCACGATTGCATTATGCATTCTTGATGAACATTAGCACAGAGCAGCTGTGTTCTCCTTTCTGGAATCAAAGAGCAATAGTTGGCATAATACAAATCAAGGTGCTGCTTAGATCTCCTCTGTCCTCAAAGGCTCTGTCTATACAAGTAAGTAAAAAATGTGCATGAATGTTGTGGCCACTGAGACTCATTTGTCTGTAATTCTGAACTGCTAGAGTGCCCACGAGCATAGTTTCGGCCTAGGTCAACTGGCAGTCTCCCACTCTCAAATATCATTTGGGAGTTAGTATGGGTCAAAGCCCACTCCTGACCAGCAATTTGGGCGTTTTGGGGACTGGGAGAGTTTGGTGCAACTGCCTCTGTGTCAAAGGACAGTCCCAGGCATTAATTTATGATCACAGTGGGTTACTTTGCTGTGTTCCCCTTCTTATCTTTATGAGACTTTTAGCTTTAGTAAACCCTTTCTGTTGGGCTTTATCACAGCAACTCTACATGTCCTATAGGCAATAGCGGGTCAGGTGATGTTCAGACTCCAAGTCACAGAAAACTGTTTTTAGTGTATTACAGATATCCTATTGGTTCTAGCAGACTAGCACTATTACACCTATGTGATTGAAAACTGAGTTAATTTAAAATTCTTCTAAACTTTCTATTTCACTCAGCTTTTTATTTGATGGGGAAAAATAAAATGTCTACAGTGCTGGCTACATAAGGGGTCATTTAGTTGAAAGGTGTTGATTTATTTCTCAGCTTCACTGAAAAACACTTTTAAGAGGTAATGTTTGAAAAAACATGGTCTTTCTGTCTACAAACATTATGGTAAAAACCATTCAAATGCTCAAAGTTTGTTGAAACACTGTTCCATCTAGCTTTTCCCCTTCTTTCTTGAGTCATGATTCTCTTCGCTAGTTACTAAGTATATCTCCCATGTTACTGCTGTAACACCCACCCATAGGACTTACATTATATAGCACCGTCTAGTATTTTATTGTGTCATCTTACAACTTAGAGTGTAGACTGCAGAAGAAATAAGCTGCAGATTTTTTACTTTTGGTTTCATTCTTTTTCTTTCCTAATGACAATTAACTGAAACAGAGGAAAAGTTATGTCTGATATCTAACCAAGTGTATAGTATTTCTACTTCTTTTTATTATATCAGTGATGCATTCCTAATTTACTCTTGACTGATGGGTAGATCATTTTTACGTCTGTTTTTTTTTTCATTTTTTCCCTAGAAGACATCACATATAGCTCCTAACAAAAGAACTGTTAACTATAAGAAATAATTTTTCTTATTCCACTTATCAAGGCTGGAATTAATAGTACTCATTCTTCAAATGATTTTTTGCCGATGATTGCCATTTTCACTTTAAAATCATATATCTAATGTCAGAAGTATTCAATGTTTTATGTAAAATTATGTACTTACGTTAGATATCCAGGTGAAACATATGAGACACTAGTGATGTCTGTTTATTCTGCTTTACTGATGAAGTTTGAATTCAAAAAGACACTAAGAAGTTAAACTGCAAAGATAACCCTGCAAATGTCCTTCCTTCTGCAGTGGAAGTTAAACAAGTGTCATAGATGTCATGGATTTTACATCTATTTTTCATCAAAGCTTATGGTGTAATAAAGATACATGCTAGACTCTGTAAGGATTGGGGAATACTATATTAGAACAAGAGGAGTGGAAGAGAAGGCTGCCAAAACACAGATTACAAAGCAACAAAGTCTTAGGCTCAAAGGTTATTCAGAATTGTATTGTGTAAGTAAAGGAAGCAGATCTATTGCCCAGCTGCTCCGAAGATGCCAACACTTGTTTTAATCTTGCCAGGGGGCTAGATGCCAGTGACAAAAATTAACATAGCATAACATCTGTTTTTTTGTGATTGCCACCCAAAAATGAGAAAGGAACATTTAGTTGCTTCAATATGCATGACCAAAAAGGACCTAGATTATTTAGCATCCTCTTTATCAGAATATGCCTTTGTGCACTGATGCTTTTCCCAACCTGTTGTCCTATGCAGCCTACATGTTGTATGGACTTCAAGAAAATGACATTTTAGGACTGGTGTCGAGGCTCCTCCCCAGTCATAGCTGTTTGTGGGGTCCCAAGTCCAGAGTGACACAGTCAGTGTTCTGGAACCTTTCTTGATGAAGGCCTCCTCTCACCTCCTCCTCTGCCAAATGTTTTGGTGAGGCAGCCAAGCATGTTTAATCTTTTCTCAACATCCGCTCACAGGGCAGGATGCGTCTGGCAGACAAAGCCAGTCTGTTGTAATTTACAGGCAACATGATAAAACAGCTGTCCTACATTTCTGAAGTGCTGAACACCTTGAAGAAACATTTGGCTAAAAGCAACGTAAAACAGCTTTGAAGCCATTTAAAGCAGAGGCTCTGTGATAGCAAAGCATAAGAAAGAATGTAAAAAGTCATCAGGCATGATCAAATCCAACTGTTAGATGCCTGCTATCAGGAGTGGGATGCACTGCTTTTCTTGTGCCTTACTCCCTAGAGTAAGAGACAATAAGATGTTTCAGGATGGAGTATGCAAGATCTAACATGCTTGGGAAAGGTAGATTGTTATTTGTAGCCAATTATTCTTGTTATAGGTGAATAGCCTGTGTTGCTATTAAATTAGAATCTGTTTTTTCAGACCTTTACTTTGCCAAGATACTTTTGAATGCTAATCTTATAGTCTAAAATACTTGCATACTTTATAAGTGCAGTTAATTCCATCATTCAGAGCATCAATTCATTGTAACTGAACACTACAGACCCAACTTGACACATCCTTCCATACTGGTAGTGAACCACTGATAACTGTTCTCTGGCACGCTTTTACAACTAGTTTTGTAACCATGACTAGGTAACTACTTCTAGACCAAGTTTCACTGTGTTCTTATTAAAATACTGTGGCAGATGGTGTAATGTCTTAATAAAATCAAAATATATAACCTTCTCAGCTTTTTCCTTGCCTGTGTTGATCTACTGTGGAATTAAATTAGACTGGCTTGATGCAATGTGCTGTTGATAAAACCATTTTGGCAGCTCTCAGCATATATTTTCTGGAGCCTAAAGCAGTTTCTATTTTTTAAAGAGTTTAACTTAAGGTGAGTGGTCCATAATTCACCAGCTTCTCTTCCTTTTTCTGCCAAGCATCCTTCTTGTTAGAGACAGGCACCACACTTGCTCTTTCCAACCTGCTAGAATTTCCCTCATTCTCTACGAATTCTCAGGTAGTTTTAATGTTATCTCAGACAGTCATTTAATGTATTCTTCAGGTTTAATTGATTTGAAAACGTATAGCTTTATTTACATTGTAGCCTGTACCTTCCCAATTATAGGGTAAGATCTTCCTTCTTGGTTTGAACAGTAATTGTCTCTTGATCACCACAGGTCTTTCTAGTGAAAGCTGATGCAAAAAACACATAAAATACTCTGTCCTACTGAGTATCATCTGTAGCTTTCCTTCCTGTTGAGAAGCAGGCCAAGAGTCTGCCAGCGCTTCCTCTTCCTACTAATCTATAATACTTACATATTAATTTCTTGCTATCACTGACGCCTCTTGCTAGCTGAATTTAGTTTCTTGGCTTCCAGAGTTAGCCCATTTCCTTCAGCAATTATCTTCAATGCTATGACATAGTTTGTGTATGTGTCCTTCTTGTAAGGTCAATGTGAAATTCACGAGTTAGATCAGCTGATCCCTTGCTATATTTCTTACCCTTCTTCTGGATTCCTCTGTGTGTGGGAGTGTGTGTGTGTGGGCGTGTGCTCTTTCTCTGAAGGACAGATTTCCTCATTTGCTGTACTTTTCTACAAAAATCCCTCAAGTCCCTATGATCGACAGCTCTCGCAATCTGGGTGATTCTTCTAATTACCCACAAAAGAATTCATCTCCTGGTTCTTCTAGGTCAGTGATCTATTTTAAATCCCCAATGTATTAGCACCTTGTTGCTTTCCTCTTCTGTCATTATCTGGATGCTTGCATCTAGTCCTTTCCTACACATAATCCGTTTGGATAGGCACCGAACAAACCTACTGTGTCAGCCACCTTTTGAAGCCTCTGTTGCACCAGATAACTTGTATCTTGATCATCTAGTAACAGGTCTGTACTAATGCAAGAAAAACAGAAAAGGGAAATAATCGGACTTATTAAATGGATTGACTCACTCATTCACTTCATCCTTAATGATGTTTTCATTAATAGCCCTATGCACACCTTTGATTTTAGGTCTTTGTCAAAATCACTAGTGTTTACAAATACCTAGAATCATAGAATTCTTTAGGTTAGAAAAGATCCTTAAGATCATCTAGCCCAAGCATTAACCTAACGCTAACCACTAAACTATGTCTTTAAGCACCCTATCTGCACACCTTTGAGACAACTTCAGGAATGGTGACTCAACACCTTCCCTTGGCAGCCTGTTCCAGTGCTTTACAGCCCTTTCAGGGAAGATTTTTTTTTTTTTTTTCCTGAAAGATTCTATAATCCTTCCCTTCAACAGCAGTTAAAATATTCCTCCAAGAGGAAGTTTATAAGCAAAGGTGGTCTTTCTCTTTGTCAGGAGGTGGCACTCCTCTTATCACTAGCTTATGGAACACCATTTTGTGGTCACAGACGCCACACTCCATCCCAGTAATATCATGTGAGCAGGAAGGCCTTAAGCCTAGTACTTATCTCTTCATGAACTTGACCCTTTGCTGTAAGAACTGGCCAAGACCATGTTCCTGATGGTTACATTCCCTGTGTTCCCTTGAGTCCTTTGCTGCAGATCTTTGAGCTTCCTAATTAATTTTATTTGTTCATTCAAGGTAGTATCAGTGCCTGGAGTAAGAAGTGCATTTAGTGGTACAAGTAAGTCTGAGTAACTTTTCAGTTAGTTCAGACTCAGGCTGCTTGGCAGTAACACATCCTCTGAATTCTTGAGTTCTTTCGTAACAGATTTGGAATAGATTTTTTTCTGCCTACCAGGACAATGTGTCTACTCCTGATCACAGGAGATGATTACTCAGGAGCTGGAAACTGTCTGTCTCTGAAGACAGATGTAGACAACTTTATCCCTCCTCTTCCTCCTATTCTGCTACTGGTACTGTTGCAAAACCTATACAGTCATCTACTGTCTCTGTCTTTGGAGGCTTCCTGTGTTAAAATGTTTATGATTGTTGTTTCATGTGATGGACCAATCTCAGAGCTTTCCTTCATAAGTCTTATGAAATTCTACTACAAGTGGCATGTCCAGTGCTGAATATCTTCCCCCTCTTGACCTTTAAGAAAAGGGAAATACAGCCTTTGCAAATGTAGTTCATGGCTTAGGATGAAGCATTGACCTCTGTCACTGTCCTTATTGATGCAGGTTGACAAATAATTGAGAGGAGATACTTCTTGTGGAGTTGCCTGTGTTCAGTGCCCTCTGTTATGTACACTGTGATACTTGTTAACACCTTATATTTAGAACTCTCTCCTGAAACTTGTATTTGATAGCTTTTGAGAGCTGCCGGGCTAGTGGCCTACTGACCTGTTGGCCTAGATGAATTCTGCTGCTTTGTTGTAAGGGAGACACTGAATACTGTGATGAATTAAGGGTGGGATAGTTGTTGCACTGAATTGCTAACCTACATTCTGAAAATTGTATAGCAGTGTTAGCATGAGGGTGTGCTTCTGTCTGAAGAAGTCCTGACTCTTGATAGGACTAATTCTCCAGGGAGTGGTACCACACTGAACTTCTGAATCTGAAAGTAGCTCAACCAGAGTTCTGCCTCTGTACTGTATTTTGTGGCATGCTTTATAAGCACAGAACAGAGCTTAAGGCATTACACACATCTTGAATGGTGGGATTTTAATAAGTAATCAGTGTCACTATTCATGATATTTGACCTTTATATTTTCTTTAATCTCTGTTCAGGTACATTGGAAGAAATTCACACCCTTGCTGAAACTCCTCTGAAGTGTAAGCAAGTTTAAAAAGGTAATGTGTTTTCTTGGAATCTGCGGTTAAAACATCATTCTCTGCTCTCTCCATCCCATCACTATTCTCTTGTTCATTGTAATTTTACTATATTTTATTAACAGCAGATGTGATTCTCCAATCCATCATGCCCTGTATGTGCAAATGTTGCACATACAGATATTGCACCTTGAGTCCTACTGAGAAGGAGGATTTACTTTACCTCACGTTAATACCATTGTGCTGTTTTGGAGACCCGCTGTAGTGTTTCTGCATGCTGTTCACACTCTTGCAAAGTTGACATGAAATTTTCCTATCCTGATTTTCATAAGTATATACATTACTCCCTGGAGTTTATGGCAGGGAAGAATGATGCTTATGGCACTTGAACATTGTTACTTTGTAATGGGAACTGGTCAACTGAGAGTTTGTACCTATCTCCAAATCAATAGCTGAATGTGGCTGTGCTGTGCTGAGCTTGGCTCTTAAGCTGGGTTTGCATCCAGCTTTTGCACATGGCTGGTTATATAATACTGCAGCAGCATGGAAAGACAAGAATTACTTGATGACGAAAGTGACAGTGGAACAGAGCACTGAATTTTATTATAAAGGTGAACAGCTTCAGTTTGTGACAGCTAAGAGAATGAAGTTCTTTAACAGGGACTATGAATTAGAGGATAATTGCACCATACAAAATGTCCATCTCTCCATGTATGTAATAAAGTGCTGTAGCCCATGGATTTAATTCAGTTATCTGACAAAAAACATGCATAATTGTGCACTTAGTACTAGATTCCTGTGGCCCCAGTTTGATGTGAATAGTTGATCATTTGCAATAGTTGACCATGGCATTATTCTGTCATTCAGAAATCCCCAAGTGGACATAACTGTGGAGACCATGCTGGAAGCTTTTGGAATATGTTGTTGCCCATCCACGGCACTAGACTGAAGCCTCTATGAGCCAGGCAATATAGTACAGAGCAGCTATATGGTCTGTGCCAACAAAGAATCTGACTGAGACTGAGAAAACACAATTTCATCTGCAGGTCAGCCTCCCATGCTCAGGAACTATCTCTGTAGGGATACAATTTCTGGCTGCTATAGGATTGTTGTATTCGGCAATTCTCTGAGGTTCTGTCCTCCGGTATATGGTCCATGCCATAACACAGCAGTGAGATTGCATGGCATGTAAAGCAGCAGTTACTTTGGCCTGCATCTCTTTCCATCATATATTCTTTTTATGGCACTGCCAATAATGTAGACCTGTAAGATGCTGCGTGCTGCATCTACTGTACAGACGCTGAGCTTGAAATGTTCTTTCTGTGGGAGTTGCTAGAGGCAGGAGAGCATCACTTGGAGATACTACTTAAAAGTTCAAAGTGCTAGTAATTAGAAGAAACCATTATTTGACTTAAATCTGAATGTGTGTCATCTGAACACTCAGAGTCTTTGATGAGTCTGAGAGAGAATAAACACAGCCCTGCAACACCCTGCTTTCTCAGCCATTGTTCTGCTGGCTTTGCTTCCTAAACTGAAACTCTCGCCCCCCCTTTTTTTTTTCAGGACTGTATTATTTGATCTTGTCCCATTTCCTGTAGAAGGGGTACAGGTCAATAAGGGCTATAATTGCTTTTTGTTAAGAAAATGGAGTACTCTGTCTGCCTGTGGTTAGTGCTCTGAAGTGTTTCTTAGCACTTCCTAGCCCTTCACCCCTGCATGCTCTTGGGGACAAAATATGTAACATTCCAGTGGGGAAATGAAAACCATTTCAGTATAAGTGAGAGTATGTACTAGAAAATGGAGTTTACTCCCTTCTAATCTGGGCAAATCAGAATTTGCCTGCTCCTCACAACAGGATAATTGGTCCACTTTTCAATATACTGTTGTACTCCTGAGCTTTCTCATTAATATACAATGAGGAAAAGAAACACCTTCAGGAGGAATGTGGGAAGTCCCTCCAAGTGTGGAGGGTAACCATGGCACATTTTCAGAAGCCCAGTGGGGCTTGACAAACTGAATGAAGAAAAAAATGCTGTTTTCTACATATATAAGAAGCAGGAGAAGGAACAAGGGGAAAATAAGTGAGGGAAAGATCAGCCACTTGAGAGGGAGTAAATAATGAGTGGGTAGTTTATTTCAGTACCTGAAACAGCTGTGGTGGCCTAGGGTACAGTCTAGAGACACTTGTATTCATGAAACTAAGAAAAAGCTGGAGAAACAGTTTGATAAAAAGCAAAGCAGGGCAGAGATATATTTGTTTTAGAATTCCTTGTAATGCTCTTGCTGTGCTTTTATTATTGGACTGAAATGGCAGTAGTTATTACTGTAACAGTGTAAGTCAATCAGAAATTTGACTGTCTTGGAAAAAACCTGATTATATGATAGTTAATGCAGTTAATTCACATTTTCAATTATTATCCCACAAGGATATGTCTATGAGGAAGATACCAGTTGGAGCCAGTGCTAATGGACAGTGACTTGGACAACAGGACTGAGGGCATCTTAGCCAGTCTCCAGATGACACCAAACTGGAACAATCAGTTGATGCAGGGATGTTACTCAGGATAGGGATGTTACTCAGCAGGATCTAGACAAGCAAGAGGAATGGACTATCAAGAAACTCATGAAGTGGAATGAGGACAAATGCAAAGTCCTGTACCTGGGGAAGAGCAAGCCATGGATCAATATATGCTGGGAACCAAATTGCTGGGTAGCAACACTGCAGGATAGGACCCATGAGTTCTACAGACAGCAAGTTGCATGTGAATTTGCTGTGTACCCTTACAGCAATGAAAGCTGAGATGCATTAGTAACAAATTAGCAAGCAGGTTAATGGAAGGGATTGTTCCCTTCTGCTTGGCACTGGTGATGTTTCACTAGAGACCCACAGAGATCTCTTCTAACCTATTTTTTCCATAATTCTGTTAAATGATTGCATAATTCTTCTATTCAGTAGTGTTGATTAGGTTTTGTTCTGAGTTCATTAGAGGTCCATGATAGGGGTTAAGTTAGAGTAATAATTATCCATATGCTGAACAAGAAGTCTTCTCACGTGGACAAAAATCTGAATGTTGGTAGCACATATAAGATTAGGTCCTTGATTATTGTCACAGAGGAAATATTCACAGGCAATATAAAGGTAAAATATTTTATTTTCCAGTCAGTTGTATAAACATTTTTATGTGGTGGGGGGAAGCTTTTTAATTTTTTTTCTTTAGCTTTTATTTCTAATAGTTCTAATTTTGACCTCTGTGCTAATCATTAATACATGTTTATCTAGCTGCATCAGAACTAAACTGTTCTCCTCCTCTTTGCCTCCCACATTGGTGTGTAGGATTAAGTAGAAGTGCTAATTCTAGGTTACTGAACATGGCTTTGATGATTACAGTTATAACTGAAGAGTAAGGTTTGAGGTTTGGCTTTTTTGTTGTTATTTTTGTTTTGTGTTGTTTTTTGTTTGTTTGTTTGGTTTGTTTGTTTGTTTTGGTATTTTTTTTCTGTTGGCACAGTTTTACCAATGCAGCTCAAGTGACTACAAAACCGACTCATAAAATTCAGTCTTTAGACTGTGACTATGCTGAACTGTGGAATATATCCTTTGAGTCTGAAGCCTTGTTTTCACAAACAAAATGAAGATTTCCTATCATGTCAGTTGCCAGTTTTTGCTCTCGCCTTTCCCAATTGCACAGCCCAGCTCCTTAGTTTGTCTTTGTCTAGAATCATACGGAGTAGCCCTGCCTGTACAATAGCTCCAATTTCACTCGGAATTTTAATGGGCCTACTGTTCAAGAAAATAATTATTCATTAGGCTTGATCTAACATTTGTTTACTACTGAAAAGGTCCCCTTTACAATTCAACACAATTATGAACCATGATATCTCTCTCAGGAATAATAGAGTTTCCCCTCTCTCAGCTTCTCATGGATCATAGTGATCTGTATAAACACCTTTTTGCTTTGCTTTTCAGCTGACAGAAGGGTTAGACTTATCGCCATAATCTGATACGGGTCTGAATCTGCACTACTTGTTTATGGAATACTTACTTAAGGGAAAGTAGCAAAAGCATAAATCTGACTTTATTCTGAATTTTAAAAAAGAATTATGATATTTCATTGGTTGGTGTGAGGAAATATAACATGACAATTTTTATGCTTCTCATTTGACCATTTCAGCTGTGCTCACCTTGACCAATGTTGACCAACATTCCATGCAAGTTGCAACAGCTATTATTTTAAAAATAATCTAGTCTGAAATATAGACTGCCAAACCCATGCTTTGTCCCTAAAGCATGCTGATCTTTACTAAAGATCATGCAGAAATACTCAGGGTCTAACTCCTGGTAATTTTTGGGTTATTACACTGCCATATCTGTTGAAAATGTGCTGTGTTTACTCCCAGGGAGCTGCAAAACTCCCATAGGAGTACCATGTGCTTGTACGGAGGAAAAATGTGAGGAACTGCATTTTAAAATCACCATAAAGGAAAAGGATTAGGAATACTGGCAGACATTTCTAGAATATGTTAGTTGATTGCTTTCCCGCTGTCTGCTGGCTGCACATTAGAGTTATGTAGCACAAATATGAAAAAAGTTTAGGCTGGATTATACAAAGATTTCTAATTACAGTTTTAAGTAATGAAGTCATTGTGAGATCTGTGTCAGATCTCTCTCTCCTTTATACTAACCTATTTAAAATAAATTTACATTTAAGGTCTGATATGAAACCTATTGAAGTTAATGGAAAGACTTTAATGCTCTTTGACTGAAATGCATATATAAGATCACATATTTTCTGTGATTCTATTTCTGTAACAGCTTTGCAGAATTTACTATTCTTATACATTTCCAACAAGGCTTCCTCCAGTTTATTTTGTTATCATTATTTTCCCTCATGATAATATCATACAATTTTTCTCTTCTGCATCTCTAAAGGCCTACGGGAGTTTCCTACCAGCCCATAGCTTAATTCTCTTCTAAGATGTGAGTTGTGTGTGACTCCCCAAACCCACCAGTATGGCTTCTGAATGCAGTTGTAATTAAAAACAAAACAACAAACAAACCATGAGTTCTATTCTTTGCAAATGGTCCAAGAGAGAACCTCTTCCTAATTATTTTTTTTTCTTGTACTCTTTTTAATTGTTTGACTTCATACAATATTTCAGGCTAAATTCTGGTTGAAGATATATTGACTTCATATCTGCTATTGTTACCTCTTATATCATGAAAGAGTAAATCTATTTCCTGCAGCAAACACTGCCGGAATGCAGTGTGACAATAACAGACTTTTGCTGTTTATACAGTGGGTACTATTTCTTTTCTGGGTAGCAGTTTAGAGTACCTTTGTAATTAGTTTCTATATATCCAGAAGGCAAAAGCCTTGGTAGTGTTAAGTGAGTGTGTTAACTGCTGTAGCTTCTTGTGAAATTAATTTATGAGCCCTGTGATTTGGTAAGAACTGGATTCGAATTAAAACTATAAATTTGCTAGTTGCGAGGAGCAGAGAGAAGTGAAATGGTGATCTGCAACATGCAGATGTTGCAAACAGGCCTACATTTTCAATGAGCCATCCCAGAACTGTGGAATGGATGGGTGGGATGGAATATGGGAGTGTTTGTGATCCACTTCTAGGGGTTTTTTTCCTTTCCCTTTTTTGTCTGTCTTTATCCCTTCTCTTTTGAGCCTTTCTCCTTCCCACTTCTCCTAGATTTTGACCTCCTAAATTTTTACATAGCTTTTCAATCTCTGACAAGCAATGAGAAACTCAGACCCAGAATCTGGCACTGGGATGCAGCAGAAGTTTGTGGTCGCTTCTTAAAACTTTAAGTCCGGTTATAGTGAAAAAAGTAATGGTAATGAATGTTTGAAGAACAGTTACATGAGAGCTGTGTTCTCACATAGTGCACAGCTCTCACAAGTGCAAAGTCAACACTTACCAACAACTACCACAAAATCATATTATAAAGATCCTACATGCAGTTATAGTCATCATCCCCAGAATACTGCAGATAGTGATGGAATATTTTCTTAATAAGTAAGATCTGTTTGCTTGTTTCACTTTCTGATTTTAATAGTAACTTGGGTATATTTCTGGGAAGTAGATTAATCTTACTCTGTTTGTAATCCTGAAAGACTTCTGATGCATTTCATGTTTTAATGTAATTATGCCTAATAGATAGAACACAGCTGCTTCATAAAGATTGTTCATATCCCTGCTGGATACTTGGCTGAGATAAACATATATCTAGCTTATTTAACATTATTAACTACCTGAAGTATTAGAATTCCTATACAGCAATTCACAACAGCCAAGTATAGCAAGACTACTGGAGAGACGCTGCATTTTTTGTGAGACATTTGCATGCATTTGTGGGACAGCCCCAGTTTGATGTACACACCACACTGGGTAGCACTAATGGTCAGCAGTCCAATAGTCTCCTTTCTCCTCCTCCCCTATAAAAATGATGCTGGATGAAGATTTGATAATCCCTAGTTCCCATTCAGTAAAGAATTAAATGAGGCATTTTATTTATTTCCCATCTAACTCATATGCTTTCCTGCATTTGTGCCAGAGAAAGCCAGCAGCATATGGAGGAGGGTACCACACTGGGGCTGTACCAAGGCAGTCAGTTTCCCGTACCTCCCTTTCAGCTCAGCCTCCTTCCCTTTCTGCATTGACACAGAGGCCACGATTCAGAGCCCATTGCTGTTAATGACAGCCTTGATATCCTTAAACAGCCACTGGTTTTAATTACCAAAAAAGGTTTCCTTTCGTTTCCTTGCATAGCTATGTTCTCCCTGCTCCTGCTGTCGGTTTCAGCTCTGACAGTCTAAAGCCACCTCTGAGACCAGGAAGCACCGAGCTACTTCATGCTGCACCTCGAGAGTGTCAGAAACAATGGGAGAACAAAATATGTTCGAGTTCTACGTAATATTGAGACTTCTGTAAGGCATCTAGCAAGACAGTGATGCAGGACCATGAAAATGAAGAAGTTTAGTGGGTATCGTTCTGTATGGGAGCTCTGAAGACAGGGATTCATCCCACCTTCTGCAACTGTAGATTGCGACACTAATTTAATTACTTGAGATGCATCCCATGAAACTTGGGGTACCAAATGTGACATCTTTAGAGGCCTATTGAGATCTTTGGTAGATTAAGGTTGCTTTTTAGAGTTGCCCAGCTCCTTCCACTGATTCTACAGAGGGGCCAGAGAGGCTCTACTTCCAAAACAGGCATTGCCTATTGACACTTCTCCTGTGAAAATCTGGACTGAGGAAAATCAACAGGGCATTACCTCTCCATGTCCAGACAGGTATTGAACTGGAAGAAAAAACTTCTTAATTACAATCATTTAGCATAAATGTTTCTTTTCAAGAATGGGCAATTGATCTGACAAGCTGATAGAAACTGCAGACTGTGAGTGTCAACAGGAGACAGGGGGAGAAGGAGCACGAAGGTAGGAAATGACATTATTTTCTCATTCTTCAAATCAATACTTTGAGAAATAATTTGGTAATTTCCCATTTTTCTAATGAATCCTTGCTCTTGATGATGATAAATACTAAATTATACGATAATTTCTCCTTTACTTTCACTGACAAAGTTGTCTGTATTGACAAGACACAGTGAGATTATTTTTTTAAATGAGAAACAAAAAGCAGAGGATTTCCTGCAATGCTGCAAAGCACTCTGAGCTGGTGAACCTAATGCTTATGATAAAGCACTGCAGAACACAGTTGATTAGAGCACTGAATTAACTATGCTCTTGTGTGCTCTTTCTCTCACCATCTTGTTCGTTCTCTCAGCCTTCTATTTCACCCTTCCAATCTGAACATTATAGTTTTCTTGTCCAGAAGTTTTTTTGAGAATTCAGCACAAATGTCAGCACTTGGCTTTTATGAGAAAACAAGCCCCAGCACTCGGCTCCAGCAAGTTCCAGCAAAGCCTGCACATGGTGGCTTCTTCAGGTCAGGGTCCAACAGTCTATGTAGATGAAATGAATGTGGAATAATACAGAACAGCTGTATAAACCTATGAGCTGTTTTGTTTATTTGCCTATGAAATGCCGTCAGTGCTGCGATAGTAGCAATCAGACCTAGAACTTCTCTTTCTAAAGGCACAGTTGAACTTAAAGACCCAGCATAGTCTCATCAGGGGGTATGAAGTGAAATAAAAGTCAAGGTTAAGGCTTTTTCTGTTTCTGCAGGCCTGTTGTGGGATATAGAACCATATCCAAGCTTGTGTTACAGCACCTCTCCCCACCCATACTGTCTCCAACCACTGCCTTTAGCTGTGGGACCCATGGCACTGCCTCAAGGCCAAACAGCAAAGACGACATTTACATTTGTGCTAGCATCCTGAAATGTCTGTGTTAGGATGATTCAGATAGCTCCTCTGGTTGGGAAGCTTTTCTGCTTGGAAGGCTCGGATGTCCACACACACGTCAAAGACTGAAGCTGAACTCCCTCAGTATGAACCACTCACTATGCACACAACAAAAAGGGTAGGTCGTTGGCAGTAAAGATTAATGACAGACTCTCTGGCTTAAATATTTGAATGAGCCTTCACTGCCTGCACTAACATAGACAGTGCTGTTAATGCAAATGCTTTAAGAAACTTAAATATCTGTGGAGTCAAAACGTGCTCCTGTGAATTGCAAGCTATGCACAAAAATGTTAAGAGTTTTCTGACTGCAAGGTTAGTTTTGCCCTTGGATATACTATGTTATTTTCCTGCTGAAGTGAGACAAGAAAATAAATGCTACTTGGAAGTTAATAATATCAAACTGAAGAATGGTGGATATCATGAATGTGCACTTCTGGCCATATACTTGCATTCATTTTGAAGCCTGGTAGAATGAGCCTTTTATTTTCTAATACTAAGGTGATACATAATACTGTAATAAAGCAATGTGTCTTCTGAGGGCTTTTCTGATCTTATTGTCACTTAGATCTACAATAATAGTATGATCCCTATTCTTGTGGATACTTATACCAGAAATACCATGCTGTACCTCGCACCCAGATACCATTAATGACTGATCTGAAGCTGTAACTGGCAAATAGCAGCAGGGAATCAATAGGGTGTCACATTTTAATTACTTTTTTTTTTTTTTAATTCAAAATTCTACTGACTAATATTCCAGACCACACATCTGTTACAGGTTCTTCTCAGTTATTTCAAAGTTTCTTCTGCAATCTCTGGTATGACTTGGCACTTCTGCAGTCAGGACTGTGTACAGTCCTACCACCCATGCAGAATCTTCATTGATTTTACTGAGCATTGTGTAACTCTGAAGGTTCCATTTGCATGAACTGCAAAAGAGATAGAAATTGCATATCTTTTAAGAACTTTAAAATTTACTCTTTTTTTTTTTTTTTGTCCTGTCTCTGAAGACAGGATGTTCTGCTGGCCATATGTAAAAGCTCAAGAATAGAGTGCATGCTACTAACTAGCAAAAAATCCATTTTCATAAGCCTATAAAATATAAACAAGATGCGTTTCTTTAGTTGTCTAATTCCCTTGGCCCTCAATGAGAGTCTACAAGGCAGACCATGGGTGATCAGTTAAATCACGACGGTGCTCTAAACCTTCTTATGGACATGATTCATATCTGCAGCACAGTGCCTTTGCAGCTGCCATACCAACATATACAACTGAAAAATTCCAGTCTCTGCACATGACTTTTGACCACAGATGTTTTCCTCCTCCAGCTCCTGCATGGCCAGGATTGCTCACATCCACCTCCTGCAGTACGCTGAGGTGGAGTGGCCTGGTGTGGGTTGGCCTTTTGACAAAGACTCCACAACACTGTCATGAGGCTCTGCCAGAATGCTTCAAGGTTCCATGACAGCCAGCGTCCTTGGGTATAGTTAAAAATTGCAGCGCTGTGTGAAAAAGTGGAGTTATTAACCTCCTATTGTTCAGTACTTCTATTCATAACTAATCTATAATAAAACTACATTTCCAATATCAATAGCATTCTAGTAAAGCATCTAATGCACAGTTTTTGGGGAAAGAAACCTCAATCCAAACCAACCAACCAACCAAAAAAACAGAACAAAACAAAATATATTCCAGGAATTCACTACCAAGCAGGAACAAAAATAAAACTTATTTTGTTTGGTTTACTGTTCACTAAATTTAGCATTCATTTTTTAAGAAGCATTGATCTCTTTCTGCGTAATCAATATTTAAATATTTATACTTATTATACTAGGAGTAATGTAGTCTAGTATCAAACTGTCTCTACCAGTAAAAATTATGTACCACATAAATGTAAAAAGCACATTAACCTAAACTATATCTCTTTTTAAAAACTGCCAGTCTTTAATTGTCCCAATTAAAAAGCAACATTCTGCAGCAACCAGATGATGAAAACACTGAACAGAGCTTCCAAGCTTTTAATAACAGTGAGAATAAAAGAAATAATAAACCAGAAATGTGTTCTGTAGCATGCTTCAACAACTCCGACTTAAGACACAGTTTAATTTATTTGAGAGAATACTAATATGATTTTTTTTACTTCTTACTTTTATAGAAGCATATAAATAACTCCTGACTAAAAATCTATTTGTATATTTGAAAATACCATGAGAAGATCATGACAAACCCAGTAAGCTTACATCAAGAGTGTCAAAAGTTCCTGATATTTTATAAGTGAAAGTAAGAATAACACAGAGCTTAACCTGTGAAATGTTTGAATAAATCCCTTGTGATGGATATTTTATGAAAATAGAAATTAAATTCTTTTTTCTTGCATAGTTTGAAGGAGGAAATTTGTCTTCCTTCCAAAATACCATGTTTCAATAAAATGAATATAAAACAAGGCTACAAATACATGCTTATGAAAAACAAATAAGTATTTTCTGCTGTGAAATTATGTATCTTGGAAAGCTTATATTGAATGTAGTGTAAATGCACTGGCAGAAATTCCACAAAGAATTCTGTCTTTTACTAAACTGATTAAGGCTGTGGGATTTTCTATTTATGTTCCTATAACTTTTTTCTTGTGTTGCTTACAGCGCAAAATCATTTTGTAATTATCTGATAAAATTATTCTGACACTGAAGGAGTTACATAACAAAATCAATAGCTTGAAGTATTATGAATGATCTGGTAACTGCCCTGAAGATCTATATTCTATTACTTCTCCTCATTTTCCCACAAGAAAGTAATGAGTTCCCAGACCACACTTACCGGTCCAGTCCTTTATTTCCATACTCCCTATGAGACAGGTCTGAAAATGTAGAGGCTCATCATTAAGAAATTCAGGTCTCCGTTTCCATGAAGGCTTAACTCATTAGTTCACTTGGTTTGTCAAGAAGTGTAGTTAGGGCAAAATGTGGATCTATAGTTAAAAAGACTTTACTTCAACTTGTTATTCTTAGAGATTAATTTGCTTGAGGTGCCTGCATAAGTACAAAGGCTGACTAACTCCCATGTACGAACAGGACTCATCTATGTAGTTGTCTCTTCTAGGCTAGGATTTACTTGAAACAGACAATTCATAACAAAGAAAGAATGCAGGCAAAGAAAGAACCAAGTAGCTGGTGTGATTTGACAGCCTGATTATAGTTAGAGCATAACCTCAAGAGATTGGGGATTTGGATTCAAAACTAACGATCCTACATGTATCTACAGTTTACTGTCTACCAGGACCAAGGCAAGATTAAATAAATCTTGTTTGCTTAATGAAAAAGAACATCCTGACATAGTGAACATCACAAAAGTAACTAATACATCTCTGTCTTCCCCAGTGCACATTATTCAACATGCTGTTCTATTTTCTAGAATATTTTTTCATAGTCTGAAGAAATAATTGCATATGTAACTACTAGCATGAGATATGTATAGGAAAATGGAGCCAATAGTTTACAAGCTATGAGTGCAATAAGTATCTCTTGGCTTTTGGTGAATTATCACTAACTTGGATACTTCTTTTCTCTCATTTTGTGTACTTCTTTAAACTGGTCACCAAAAGTCTGAGAAGAACAGTTCTTAACCAGGAGGTGTTTTTCTGATTAGTTGATCATGTCTGTCTGATTGGCAGAAACTCCACCTGTGTAATTGTGCACCTCAGCAGTGGGATAGCTCCCTAATCTAAGAGTGCAATTTCTTCAAGTGCCATTTATCCCAGTGCAATTTCTCAATAAGTTTTCTGAAGGAAAACAAGTCAACAACACACATTTGTCACAATTTCTGCAGGACTCATTTTATGGATGTTGTGTGTGTGAATGATCCTGCTGGGGAACCAGTTAGCCATAACAAGTTACCGAGAACCACTGCAGCAGAGTCATAAGAAACAACCTCGAGCAACTTCGTGTAAAAGATGCCATTTGTTAACGTGTTTGCTCTCAGCTCCTGCATGCACTTGGCTCAGCAAAGTTTAGTGGTCCTAGGTGAGACTTCCTCCGTCTCCTGGTACCCGGTTGGGAGCGGCACTGCGCTCCGAGACTGGCTCCAGCAGAGAAAGGCTGCGGTTTCTGGAGAGGGGACACCGGCGGGAGTTCCCTCGTCCTCCCAGCGCAGGAGCCCGATCCACAGCCCCCGCCGGCTCCCTGCCCACGCTCCCCCGCGCTGCCCGGGTGCTGCCGCCGTCGCTCCCACCGCTGTCCGCGGTGCTGAAGCGAGGCCGTCAGCCGGCGGCAAAGTGCCCTGCGGTGCGCGGAGCGGGGGAGAGGGCGGCGGGGGAGCAAGGCTGGCACGGCAATAAGCAGCGATTCGGAGCTCGCACCGAAGCAGCTTCGCCCTCCCGCCGCGGTCGGAGAAGAGGCTTCGGGCACGGCGACTCGGGGGCACCTGGCTCCCTGCAACCGCGGCTCTCTGAGCCGTGTGTGGCAGCCCCTTCCCCGCTACGGTTCTCTGGCCCTTCGCCGCCCCCTTTCACCACGAGAAGAAAGTTTGGTCTGTGGTATCTTTCCCCCCACCTTTGGTACTGGACCTGGCCGGGAAGGGGAGGCGGCGGGGGCCGGGGGAGGGGAAGGGGGGAGTAATCTCCTATTTATTTATTTATTTAGCTCTTTCCTCCCTCAGGTCGCCATGGTGATACCGAGCTCGCTCTCCCTCCGATCAAGAGGAGACGAGTACCCCTTCGTGAGCATCCCCCTTCCCCTCCGCTCCCGCTGCCTCTCTCTCCCGGCGAAGGCTCTCCCCTCCCTGCCTGCCCCGCGGGGTCGGGGCTGCGACGCCCCCTCAACCTGGCTAGGGCTCCTCTCAGCCCGGCCCCGGCTGCCCTCAACGCTACCCCGTCTCCCCTCAGCGCTACCTCGGCTCCCCTCAGTCTCGTCCCGGCTGACCTCAGCGCTGCCCACCTCGGACCAACGCGACCCAAAGTCCCCGCAGCGCGGCCGTCCCCTGCTGCCCTTCCAGAGGAGGAATGAGGCTGGAGCAGCCAAAACAGTAGCCCGCTCCCCCCGCCCGCCGCCGCTTTGAAGTTCTTCCCGGCTTCGGCGCTGCAGCTGGAGCGCCGCTTGGGAGGGGGCGGCCGGGTGGGACGTCCGTGGTCTCCCCCGCCCGCGGGTGCCCACTGTCGAACCCAGAGGCGAGTGAGGGCCTCGGCGCGGCGGCAGAGCTCTGCTCGACGGCGCGGGGCCGAGGCTCCCACTCAGGAGGCTCCCGCGACGGCAGGTGAAAAAGGGGCCTCTCGGTGCCGGCCCAGCCCCTTGCCGTCTCCTGCCTCCACAGCGGTACCCCCGCTGTCACCTCGCCGCTTGCCCAGCGGAAAGCGGCCGAGGCTGCTCGCCCCCCGGTTACATAAGTAACGCACCCCGGCACTGCCGCTGTGGCTGCCGCGGGGCTTGAGGAAGGGCGTTTCTGGGGGGCGCTAGGGAAACGCGGCGGCAACAAGCCGTAAGGGCACACGCAACAAAACCCAAGCCCCGATCCAACACCTCCTCCGCCTTCCTTCAGGTAACCGTCCCCGCCTTACCTGGCGGCGGCACGCTGCTCTCACTCCATGTCGGCTCCCCGTAGGACGGGGCAGGGCTGCGCTGCCCGGCTCTGCACCGGCCCCGGCTCCGAGCCGGTGGGTGCGTGCGAGTGTGTGCGCGCCGCTCACTGTCACACGGCCCCGTGGATGCTGTCGGCCGTCTCCATTCCCCACGCTGCTCGCCCACCTCCCGCGACGCTCCGCCGCCTCGCAGACGGGCACTCCGTCGCAGCAGCACCCGTCGCCTGCGAGGCTCCACTCCGACCCTCTTCTCGCCGCTCGCAGCGAGAGCGGGGGGCGACCGGACGGCCGCGGCGGCGCCGCGCGTGTCTGCGTGTGTGTGTGTATGGAAACGGGGGTGGCGGCGCGGCGCGCAGCGCGGCGGGCGGGCGGGGGAGGCACGGGCCCGCGGAAGCAGCTGCGGGCGGGCCCAGGGGCTGCGGCCGGCGCCGGGGGGCTGCGCTAGCCCGGCCGGCGCGGCGGCGGCGGGTCCGAGCGCGGCTGCCGGCAGCGCCACCTGCGGGCAGCAGGGGGCGGCGGGGGCGGTGCGCCTCTTCCACGGGGGGCGGCCCTGCCCGCTGCCTGCACCGCCCCGCCAGGCCCCGCTGCCGCTGGGGACGCCCAGGTGGGGAGTGAGGCGGAGCATGGGTGTGACGGTGGGGAGTGGGAGAGCTCCGCCGCCTCCCGTGGGGCTGGGTGACACGGTGGGCGTGGGGGGGGACGAGGCTCTGGCTGTGTCCCCCCCGGGAGACAGAGTACCAGCTCCGGCAGCCTCTGGCCCGCCGGCTGCTTCGGGACCGTCCCACCTTACCCAGGTGCGTCCTCCCCGTCAGGGGGTCCGAAGGAACCTTAGGTGTAGCCGGGTGACGGGTGGAGGCCTGGCTTTCTGTTCCGCAGGACTTCTCTGGTCCGTGGTAAGGGCTGATCTTGCACTGCGAACCTCCTTCAGGGCACTTCGCAGCATCTTTACCCACCTTCCTCCTGATTTGGTCTGTGGGAAAGCAGTGTCTTTGACGCTACTTTACCACTGTCAGGTTTGGTTGAAGCTGGCCAACAGATAGCACATTCCTGGGCAGAAAGGGTAGCTGCCAGGCAAACAGACAGATGCACACGTTCAGACACTAAGAGACACTCAACTTAAACCTCCTTTTCAGAGAAAACCTAGGTGAAAAGTACAATTAAGAGGGCATTTGTCAGACATCATCCTGATAATGTTCTTGTAGGATGCATCCTTTCTAGACAATTCTACCTTACACTTCCCCTTTCATATCTGCATTGTGTTAAATTACCCATATTCCAAACTAACGCACCTATACAGTGGGAAGTAGAATGGGGTTGTGGCTTTTTGGGTAACACAAATAATAACAATCTGCACTTTCACAGTTCATGATTTCACATAACACTGTGCTCTATGGCCATGGATCACCAGTGATCTTATTTTTTCTCTTTCTGAGACAAAAGTAATATTTTAAACCAGTACCACTTTAGTGTGTAGAATTTCCTTATTTGCATTTCCTTTCTCACCTCACCCTTCCTCTTCACACCTTCCTACATTTCCTAATGTACTTTCTGGGAATTTTTTTTCTCTGTCTAATCTCATCCGAGTCAATGCATTTGGGATGTGGATGTATTATATCATGCTAGTCTAAAAAATGGCTGTGTTCTAGTTTCTTAATCTTTTTCTGTAAAAGAGAACGTCACTGAAAAGAGCAATACAAGGCCTCTTGTTCCTTGGAGAGTTGCATGACTTCATCTCTTCTTGCAAACTACTGTTCTTTAAATCCCTTCCCTTGTGCTAGGAACATCTGTACTGGAACATTATCTGTGAAGCTGCTTTTCTAGAACCTAGTCCACTTGTTATGTGTTGTTCATGCTTTCATTTGCCAACACAGCAGGAAAAGCGGGCATTTTCAAAATAGAGGAAGGGTTTATGTGGAACAAAGATAAGTATGAGCTTATCCTTCCTGACTTCGTGATCCTGGGCCTTTTAACTCTATTAATTGTTAAATATTTCAGGAGGAGCAGCATATGGACGGTTACATTGAGCTTGGAACCATAATAATATCATTAAATTGCACAAACCCTTGTGCTTTCCAAATGGCACTTTTTCTCTTCGGGCACACAAACTAAAATGGCTCTTGAACAGGTGCACAAATAATTATTTTATACTTAGCCTGCTGTCCCCCTTCAATCTATTTGTCTCAGTTTCAGTTTTCTCTAAGCCAGCTCCCTGAATCTCACTGCAGAAACTCTCAGAGTCCATTAATACTTATGCTATCACACACAGAAAAGATGCCTGCTACTTTCTTAAGGTCCCAAGCAAAAGCCTGACTAGTATGTTGCTGAGATTTATTTTCCCTTTGCATTTCAGTTGAAGGCCAAAGCAGTACTTGAACTGGCAGTATCTAAATCCATATTGCTTGTTCAGGGTGATTTCAGTTAATGGGCTTTGACTCAGAGATCCCTCCCACCTCCCTTTGGATGGATAGCCCAAGAAACGACTTCACCAGAATTGTGCTTTGCCTGAGGGAACAGTTTATGTCAAGAAGTGAAGTTTATATCAGCTTGAGTTTTTTGGAATTAGTTTTGGAAAGTACATTTTTTTTTAAACAGTGGGAGAAATAGAGGCATGGGTTGATAAGAGGTGGAAGGGATTTGTACATCCTACTTCAGATGCCTAACCTTAGGGATTTACATCAGGAGTCTGCTTAGGCCACTGAAGAAAGAAAGGAGCCCACAAAGGGCTACTCAATGCACCTAAAATAAACATCAGTTCTGAATTGCCCTTTGGAGCTTTTTTTCTCCCTTACCTCGTGTTAATAGTATAGGGATTGTATATGGAGACTAACTGCCTAATCTGGGATCTGGCACATGATTATCCCCCTCCAGTTTTCATTTTGCCAATGTTACATGGCATTTACATGTGGAGAAATCACTTGTCAGCACCTCTCTAGGAGTGATTTTTATGTATGCTTGTCAACTGGAGATACTTGTATTTCAGTGAAGCTACAGCTCCCAGTACAAATTCTGAATGCATCTGTTGTCCCCATGACCTTATCCTGCAAACTTGTGAGAATACTTCACATTAGCATTTTTTAATTCACATCTGTAAGTGTATGCAATGCTACCAGCTTGCTGCCTACACTGTAGTTTCGGATAGGTTTAATCACCTATGCCAGTCATGCATGTATAGGTTTTCCTTGCTGTGTGCATTCTGCAAATACAATCCCATGCATGTTTGAAGTCTGATGAACTTGAGCCACAGCTATCAGCTCTTCCCTTCAAGTCCTGAAGTGTTTACTTTTCTTGGTGTATATGTCTCCTTTCCTCTGGATCAAAAAATGTACCTGCAGAAGAATTTTGGCCACAGAATAGTGTTTCATACATAAATTCTGAGTTTTAACTTTCTTAAAGAATCAATGGTTTTTAATCTGTCTCACTAAAGGATTGCTGTTTGGCTATAAGACAAAGTTTGTCCAAAGTTCTTCTCAAAATTATGGCACTTACCTGTAGATATCAAAAAGATTCCTGAATGCATCAAAAAACATCTGTTTTTATGTCTAAGATGTGCACCTCAACAGTCATATGGTTAGCTGATCCTGATCCATGGCTCTTGGATACTATCACAAACCAAAAGCACACAAAGATCAGGCCTGAGGGATTTCTGATGTACACAAGGAACAAATAATCTGGCAGCTTTGGAGAAGCCTCCTTGCCTAGAGCTTCTTTTGCTCCTCCTCTCATTATTACACTTTTTCTCACTGGCCTAGGAAGTATAAGTCTAGATATTGCTTCAGACCATATGGTGACAGTGAGAGTTTTTTTGCACGACAGTAAGAAAAGTTATGGTTAGAAATGTCTGCTTAAAGATCAGCTAGAACAGTTTTGGTTCACACAACCTGATAATATTGACAAAGGGTCAAAATTTGCTTATCTAACAGTAGTTTTGAATCCTCGGTAGATTTTATGGCTTGTTGGAGTTGGCAAAATTTTGCAGAGCAAGCCACTGGAAACTGAAGGGAGATAAGGAGAGACTAGTGGGTGTAAGCTGTCTGATTTTGCTTTCTGGCAGGAAGAATACCAGAGGGAATTCTCTTTCCCAGCCTGCCACCCCCATTTTTTCCTTATTTACACATCAATGCATGATTTTTTGGTGTCTAACATTTCCATAATGCAATCTGGTAAAACTAGCACAGCTGTTTGGAAAACTTACCTGATGTTTAAGATTGCTATACTGTGCAAAAGCTCCTATTTCACTTGCTAGCCTTCCAATTTCTGGATGTCAAGATAGGGAACATCTATAAACATGGAGTTAGGTGTCACGGTTGCCAAGATTTATTATGAAGAGGTCTGCAATAACCTCTCTCCTTTGCCTTTTATTTGTCTTTCATATTCTGCAGAGTGAAGTCTACCTTTCTCAATATTTCTGGACACAACCTGACACAACGAAGCAACTTCCCTGTCTGTGATTAAGTACTTTTGTAACAGGGTGTTATGGTTTAACCTCAGCTGGCAACTAAGCACCACACAAGCACTTGCTTACTCCCCCTGTAGTGGAATGGGGGAGAGAATCAGAAGGGTAAAAGTGAGAAAGCTCATCAATTAAGATAAAGACAGCTTAACAAGTAAAGCAAAACCTGCACATGCAAGCAAAGCAAAACAAGGAATTCATTCACCACTTCCCATGGGCAGGCAGGTGTTCAGCCATCTCCAGGAAAGCTGGGCTGCATCACACGTAATGGTGACTTGGGAAGACAAAGAGTATTGCTCTGAATGTCCCCCCTTCCTTCTTCCCTCAGCTTTATACACTGAGCATGATGTTACATGGTGTGGAATATCCCTTTGGTCAGTTGGGGTCAGCTGTCCCAGCTGTGTCCTCTCTCAGCTTCTTGTACACCCCCCGTCCGCTTGCTGGTGGGGTGGTGTGAGAAGCAGAACAGGCCTTGACTCTGTGTGAACACTGCTCAGCAGTAACTAAAACATCCCTGTGTTATCAACACTGTTTCCAGCACAAAATGAAATCATAGCCCCATATGAGCTGCTGTGAAGAAAATTAACTCTATCCCACCCAAAACCAGCACACAGGGGAACAAAAAACAAATAACCCAACCTAAAGCTATTGATCTGCATGGAGCATTAAAGAAGCTGCTTACATAAAACTGTTTTGCAACCATCACAGAGATGCAATGGCAAGCTTGGAATTTTACTGCATACAGAAGAAAATCTCCCCATGTTTCCCATAGTATCCCATTTGATGTGCAAACTGTCTTCCCTGATAATGTACCTTCATACTTGGACAACAAATATCTTTTTGGGTATTCTTCTTTTTTTGTACACCATGGGATACCTAGCAATCATATGAAACTTCCCTCCCCCTCCTCCCCCGCAAATGTAATTAATCAAATCTTGTTTAATTTTAATCCCCTTCCAGTCCTTTTATAAATAATTATTTCAACTTTTTAAATCTCAATCTCAAGTGACTCCCTTCAGCTTTCTTGTTTGGCTGGGATTTCTTAATCAATTATGAATTTGAATTTTCAACAGGTAATTTTTTGTTATGGGGGGCTGGATAAATATTGCATTTGTGGTCTTCCTTATATATATTATAGAGCAGTCCATCACTGCTTTTCTGTCACTGCTTCTAGTCTTTCCTGTCTGTTTTCTCTGCCTTGCATTTCTACTTCAGCCTCTTGTTTCCTGAAATTTGGTTAATAAATACTTCTCAGCCCTGTTGCGTTATTCTGGTTTAAGACTAGAGGTCTAGAAACAACGTTCAGGGTCATCAGATCCTGTCTGCACTGTGCTGTATTGTTCTTTCCTTCCACCAGTGATGATTGTTTACTCTAAACCCCTTTTTTTTTGTTTTTTAGTTCCTGCTACAACTCCTGAAACAATACTCACTCCTCTGATGGTTAGAAATTCACTCTGACATTGTACTTAAAAATTTAGCTTATCTAGCTGAAATATTTTTGTTCAGGTAGAGAATTTTCCACTAATTTAAAACCACGCTTACGTCTTACCCTTCATCTGATCTAATCTGTTTATAGCATGTAACTTAATACTCCCTTAGTCTTTGTTTTCGTAGGTTGAACTAGACCAATTTTTGCCATTTTTCCTTTGTATCATGAACTCTCCATTCTCCTTATCAGCCTGTTGGTTCTCCTCTGTACAATATCAGTTTAAATTAATCTTACTGGTGTAGGAGGAACCAGAATTATGACAGCATTGCTTCAAAAGGTTCATCAGTGTCATGTACAACAGAAACAATATTCGCCTCTCCCTACAGGAAACATCCTAGCTGATGGGATGTAGGGTCACATTTACTTCTTTACAGTTATATTGCACTCATGGCTCTGGTATTCTCTGACTGAGGAGGATACAGTCAATTCCTTCTCTTTCCTTGTCAGTTCAATCGTGTTTGTAACTGAGGACAAGCATTTCTGTTTCATTCATGATTTTGCACTTTATACTATTAAATCTCATCCTATACTTATTACTCTCATTTTCAAGGTCATACAAGTCACTATGATATTCCCAGTTTTCCTGTTTTACAGACAGTAGTGCCTCAAATTCACATTTCACTGGCACTTTCATACTTTGCAATATAAAATGGTTTTGGCTATGTGCCACCTTCTCTTCTTACTGAATTACTGCCATGCCCAAATAGGAGGAAGGGAATAACTGACTTCAAGAGTCAAAAACTAAAAAATGCGAGCCTCATCATTAAAAATCTAAACTAAGGTATTGAAAACGATGGTTGCTCTTTCTTGTTGCAAAAATCACTGTAGTTTTGTGGTACTGGCTCTGATTCTGCGGTCATTTCATGACAGGGCTGAGTGGTTGTGTCCACAAGATGCTCCTTTGCCATGGGCCTCATCAGAATTGTAAGAATTCACTACTACAGACTCAAATAGCAAATTCGTGTCAGAGTGGAATAGGTTGCATATTGCAGGAAAAGGTGGCTGAAGGTAAAGGAAGATCTGTGTTTGACTGAAGGTAAGAAATGATGCTCAGCACCCTGCCATTGCAACCTGAAAGCTGGTTTGTTGCTTGGGATTAATCCTGCCAGTGGTATGAAGGGTATTGGAACTGAAAGGGCAAAGAGGCTGAGTGAATATGATCAGTTATAAAAGCAAAGAGGAAAACGCATTTTCCCAAAGGATTTATTATAAACTGCTCAATTAAGTAAACAAAGAAGTAGTTGAAAAAATAGCACTGACAGACATCAGATAATAAAATTAATTATAAAAAACAGCCAAAATGCAGCAAGTACAAACTCATCAAAATACTTAATTAGGCTTTGCAAGTAGCTACTTTCTCCCTACCACTATTTATTACAATTATATCTGGGGCTTGGTGTCTTTGGTAAGGCTCCAAAGTATATGATAACTAGTTTTAAAGCCTTATACTCCTACAAAATAGTAGTATTTTAAAACACAGTACGTTTCAGACTGACTTAGCATGGTAAGTAAGGAGCCCCTTGCCCTAAATGGGAAGATTTGAAAGCCGATACTGCCTCTATTTGTTCTGTATCTCTTGTGGTGTTAAAGAGGCTTGAGGTACCTACCAATATGTTAATTCTTGGCCGGACAACTGCCATTTGTCTCGTTGCAGGTATCTTCTAACACTACAGGCAAACTGACATCGAGTTTAAGGTTATGAAAGATATGTATCAATAAAAACAAATCTGTTTATAGGAAACAAACTAACTAAGCTAGTGGCACTGTAGAAAATAGACCCTGTAAATTGGAAGGCATATATTGTCATAATTTCAGGTAAAAAGAGGAACAGACAATTGGTAAATTGTCCCTTCTGAAATCCAGCTAAAAGAACTGGTTGCAGTCATATGCTGCTGAAAAAATGGAGGTGAACTGGTTACTCATAGTAACAGGCCAGATTGTGAGATCTTTCCCTCTTCCAGCTCTTTCATATGGTGCAAAGTGATATTGAAAGTTTTGGATGAACTCCTGGGATTCCTTGCCTGGCACATCTCCTGAGGGGTTTGCCCTAGATCTGTCCCACAAGGACACACACTCCTGTGCCCATCCCCTCATGGGATAGGGGGACCATCTGGGAGCAGACTTGACTTGTCGTTTCTAGGCAAGATTTGGATCAGTGCTGGAGCTTACAGAGTTCAATGTTGTGACTGTCATAACTTGATAAATCCATAAAAATAATATCTGTGCTGAAGAGGCCTTCAAAACCTCTGAGACAGCACAGGATTGGGTTTGTGCCAAGGTGCTAGATCTTTGTTCTCTGCCTCATTGGACTTCCAATATCCAACACTAAGATACAGAGTATCAAAAAAACACTCAGTGGCAGGCCATGTCATAAACCAAGGACAGAGTGCAATATCTAGTTTTTCTGTTACCAATCTAGTATTTCTATTGTATGCATGATCAATGATTTTCATGGTCAATGAATGGAAAGTGGAAATAGTGTTGATAAATTGAAGGTGTTCCTAAGGCACCTGTGTTTTCAGATACATTTTAAAGAACACAGGCCCAAATATTGTAAAAGAGTTTATGCTCTAAACTCTCTTACAACTAGAAACCTTATTTTTCCCAGTGCTCTGTGCATTGTACCAACACTTGTATCTATGAAAAGCAGATAGAACAAAAGCTGTTAACCCTTGTGTCATATTATGAGTAAGATATTTTATATGCTTGCTTTGCAGTGGTATATTTGGCCATCGGATTAATTCTAATTCCATTCTAAAATTCAGGGACACACTGAAACAGGCTTTCTCTGTGAACAGCGGAGGACAGCCATTCTGGTTTTTGTGTCCTAGGCCTATCCTAGTGTAATGGAAGATATTTGACCTTTTAAACATTTTTTTTTTTTTTTTCCAGTTGTGTGGTATTCCTCTACAGAGAGCAGATGAGGAGGAACCCTCTACTCAAGGGAAGCTGCAGAGCTTTCCACTGAGCAGGAAAAGCAAAAGAAGAGGGGAGAAATTCCTTTCATGATGCTCAGTGCTTGCTGTTCCAGGTGGACTTGAGAAACTGCTGGGAGGATCAGGAAGGACACATTCCATGGGGATAAGAGACAGCAGGAAAAGTGGTGCAGGAGCAGCAGGATAAGGCAGTGTCTGCCACTGCTCCCTGGGTTGGTTGAGGCCCTCCATGGAAACAAGGAGAAGAGCAGGGGGTAAAAGTAGTGACTAAATAATTTCTATTTCTGTTCTGTCTTCCCTTGCCATATAACAGCTTTCTCTGTCTAAAAGTCCATCACTCTAGTTAGTATTCAGCTACTTTATTGCCTCCAGAAGCTTAAAAACATCTCAAGCTTTTTGTGGAGTTGACATGAGGAGAAGGTACAGGCATACAACTCAGCAACCTTGGGAGCTCAGGATACGGTTGCAGTAACAATGAGATGCATTGTCCCCTGCTCATACTTCCCTGTCTGGGGGGCTCTCTGAGGGCTTCAATAACCAGTGTCAATTAGATACCTATGCTGGAACAGCTGGAATTAGCTGAAATGAATGCTGTCCTGAGTTACAGTAAAGTGTGAAGATGGAAAGATGACTGAGTAGCACAGCTTCTTGAGAAGCAGGAAAAGGGCTGAGAGGGCAAACCTGGAGAAAAGGTCCATTTCCATTCAGTCAGAAGGAGGTCACCAGGGAGTTGTGTGGGAACAGAAGTGTTGGTATGTGAGAAAAACTGGGAAAAGCAGATGTTTCTGATCAGGACAAGAAAAAAATTTTACAGATGTCTGTTCCGAAGCAATATTGTGTCTATTCAGACATGAATGACAAAGAGAAATGCAAAGGTTTGTATTAAAAATTCACAGTTTGTATTAAAAAAAGTTATCAGTTCTCTTTAACTGTTTCCTACCCAGATGTGAAACTTAGCAGATATTAAGAAAAACAGTGTTTTGGCTACCTGCAGCAGATTTCCTGCAGAGTTACTTGTTATATTTCTATGTATGCCAAACGATCTGTAGTCATTAGTGTCACTGGAGGATCTGCTTTTGCCAGAATGGGATTAGGCAAAAAACCCAGGCAGCTGAATTTCCTAAAATCCACAGATGTAGTTCCATGAACATGTCAGAATAAGCAAATGGATGAGTTAGGAATGATTATACCACAAAATTTACATTCTTATTTTTTGCTTGAAAAACAACAAAAATTAGGTACACTTTACTTCTGGGAAAGTCAGAAATTACAGATACAAAATAATAAATGCTGCATTAGAAATAATGCATTCACAGCCAGTTTGCTTTGTATGGTATCTACAGTCAAAACTTACTAGCCAATGTTGTGAGATTTATTTCCAACTGAGAAGACCACAGCCAGTAACAAAGCTCAGTAACTAACATGATTTAATAAAACACAGAATAATGCACTCCTACTTTCATTTTCCCAAGTGAATATTAATCTCAGAATACAGCGAAGAAAGCATGTAATCACTCGAGCGTGATATTTTACAAATAAATCATATCTAAACCAAAACACATACTGGGTTTAGGAGATTCTTATTTGGCTTGTACAGGCAGTCTCAAAGGAAGTGAGAATCTTGGGAACATTTCCATAAGCTTTGATGATCCTGTGGGCAGTCTTTGCTGCAGCTTCTGCATGTCACTTAATAAGTAATCACAATTCTCTGTGAAAATGCAAACCGCATACATGCACAAACACACACAAACATATAGAGGGAGATCCTGGTTTTATTAATGTCAACAGTAACTTCGCCCTTGCTTTCCACAAGGCTAAGGTGTCACACAGAAGGTTTATAGCTTCCAACGCTTTTTGCTCCTAAATGGTGATAAGGGCTCATAATTACATTTCTGTCAAAGTAATAACATCTGAGAAACAGAAAAACCACTCTGTGTCTGCTGGCACACTTTTTTTATTATACAACAGCCTCACAAATACAAGCCTAAACAATGGCCAGTCCACAAGCTCTCCAAACCTGAGAGGTCCATGCCCGTCTCCTGAGGCGTATGCAGCCGGTGCCGCTGCGGCTGGTGACAGCAGGGCAGCATCCCGGAGGTGTGCACCGCCGGCGTGCTGAGAGCGGTGGGCAGGCAGCCAGGCGAGCAGCCGGCCACCCACACATCACTGCAGCATGCCTGCCGTACGACGGATGCTTTCAGCAATCCGCTCGGATGCTTTTGACTTCCAGCTTTCTACTTCGCCTTTGATTTGTTGGTGGACAGTGAGAGGCGTCTGGACGAGAGCAGACTGGATGATTTTAGGTGAAAAGGGATCTCGTGACTCGAACAGTTTTGGTGGAAACAGTTGAGATAGTAGGGCCAGACCTGCAGCAGCATGTGGAATAAGAAGTCACCTGGGCGAGGGCACAGCCGCAGGTTGGCTGACAGGCATCAGAGACTGGGTAAGGGATGGATCTCTGCTACTTTATCTAGGCCACCCACAGAACTGACCTGGTTCTGTAAATGGATTGATGTTAGAACAAAACAAAAATCCTGGTAGGTGGCTGACACCACTGCTTATAATGGAGAAGACATTACATTTTGGATGATTATTCTCATTTTAATTCTGGCATGAACTGAGTTAAAACAAACAAACAAATAAAAAAGTGGGTATGGAAATATTGCAGCATCAGTAGTAGGCAGTGTGAAATTGCCCTCTCACTGTAAAATGTAAACAGTAGGCATCCAAGTTTGCCAGTTCTATTTTGTAGTGCACAGCAAGGAGAAGGTTGTGTTGTTTTTATTTTAATCAAGTCCTTCCCAAGGACTTAATGTAAGGTAATACATAATATATAATGTTAGCAAGGGAAAAAAATAACTGAACAGAATAAGAAATGAGCTGGAAATGTTTCTACTTTTAACTCACTGGTTCACATACAGTCCATGTTGGTAGTGATCAAAACTTGCTACCATCTGTTGTTTGGCGGCCTTTGTGGGCGAGCTGTATTGCTGTGGTCCCATGGACAGGTGTTTCTGTAATGACACCATTGCTACCCTTGGCAGTAGCTGGTAGCCTTGCTGGTAGCCTCCAGAGACAAGCCAAACACTACAATGAGCTTAGGCATGGAAATATCCTCTTGTTCCTCCCTGCCATGCCTCATTAGATTTGCGAAGTCACATGTGGGCTGTTTTCAGTGCTATGACCTGTGTGGGGAGCCTCCTGTTGTATTTAGCTTGATCAGCCTTTGTCCCGTGTGGACTTCTGTTCTCCCACCCAGGAGGAAGCAACGCAGAAAGCGCTTTGCCTCTGGTATCCATGGACTTGTTCCCAAGGCGTGCACTCATGTAAAAGTCTGGGCAAGACTCCCTGGATGGAATCCAGAGGCTGCCACTGTTGCTGGTTGTTTTTTCTTTGGTGTCCTCTTCTCACTGCTTTTGCTCCTTAACTTAGCTTGTGCCCCTGCCCCTGTGGGCTGTTCTCTCTCACATGTTAATCCACATATCTTCCTCGCTTTTTTCTACAGGGTGTTTCAAAAAGATGGACCCAAAACACCTTGTGTTATGTGGACACACTGGGTCCATCTTTTTGAAATAACCTGTACTTCTCAGAATCCTTACTCTTCAGTGGAAAGGCTATAAGAATGTCTTATAAAAAAGAAATAGGATGGTGATAAGTTTGCAGTCCTTTGGTAGCCCTGTCAAATGGCAGGCAGTGGCCTGAAGCAGTCAAGGCTTCTCTAGCACTCCGAAGTTTAAGCTGCCAGTAATTTGGTGGATTCTTCCTGATTTGCCAGGGTCTAAAGAACTTTTTGCCTACTGCAGCTCCTCAAGCACTGAAAAACAAATAGCTTGTTTTCAGGCAAAAAAAGGAATTACCACTTGTGTGGGTTCTGCATTCCCCTCTGTCCATCAAAACATTTAAAAAATTTAGTATGGAGTGAAATACACGGCATTGAGCTAGACTATTAGGATTTCTGGTTGAATAGCAGAAGTACAACTTCTGTAATATGAGAGCATGAAGGCTTTTTCGCTGGAAATGCTCTTTAATTCACTCTGTTTTTCTTAAAGGAATATAACTTCCATCTTGCTGCATGGGATCAAATAGAAAGCCAGTTGGTGTGAACAGAAAGAGTCTCATTGAATTAATAGGTTTGGATCAGGTCCTTTGAGAGTACTGATGGTTTTGAGTGATTTTGCACTCTTCTGCCTCAAGATAATGTCTTGTGTCTTTGACCATCGTGCTTTACTCATTCATAAGATTTTTTGAGGAGGTGGTATTTGTTCTGAGTAAAAACTTCGGCTGAAAAGAGATGTATTTGTACATAGTAAATGTTACAGTTTAGATATGTCCTGTCACCACCATTCTGTGGGTGGGCTAATAGACTGCAATACACATTCACTGGTGCAGCACAGTTTTTTACTGAGCCCTTGTGCATCCTGGGTCCATAGCACAGCTTGGGAGATTTTGATGGCCCAGCTCACAGTCCAGAATAAGGGCACAGGAATATCGGAAAGGCTGGATTTTCATGACAAAATTTTCAAGTGGTTTTTCTTTACTGGAAAAATGAAAACTTCTGTGGTAGTCAGCGTTTGACAAAAACAGGTTCTTTTCTGTCTGCAGTAGATAATTGTAATTAAATTTCACTTAGTCAAAACTCCAGATTTCCTGCTGAAAACCCATATTGATTGAAACATGTTCAGGTGGCCTTAGTTTACCTCCAGCTGACTGGGAAACTTAGCTTGGTCTGTGGACATCTATTCAGTTTGAGCTGAATTTTAA
Source organism: Patagioenas fasciata (assembly GCF_037038585.1). Taxonomy (NCBI): domain Eukaryota; kingdom Metazoa; phylum Chordata; class Aves; order Columbiformes; family Columbidae; genus Patagioenas; species Patagioenas fasciata. Next base: position 94,403,146 of record NC_092520.1, read on the forward strand.
TTTGGCCTAATGACTTTGCAAGAGGTTCTGTGGTTGCATAGGGAACACTTCTGATTAGAGGCCCTTCTGCAGTCCTGACTGTCCCAGAGACAGATGTAAATTGCCTAGATTATAAATCCCCAGTCCTGACCTCAGTGATCCACTAACTGAAGGTTAATGGTTAATACTAATTAGGTAATATTTGGATACAATTGTGTGACATGCTCTGTGGTGTCATTTGTATCACATAACACAACTTCATTTGCATTCAGTAGGAAAAAAAGACTGGTTGTCAATTTATAGAGGTTATTTTTCAGCACACATTTATTGATAGAAACATATTTACTCTCCTAATTATCTGGGGATGAAAACTTGTGTCACCTGTTACAAGAGACCATCTCACCTGCCTGGGGACATCAGCAGAACTTTGCAGTTCTCACTTTTCTGTGGTTCTTTTTCATGAACTGACAGAATTTCCACTCATCCCCTTTGTGGTCATCTTTTTATGGCTTCTATTGATTCATTTTACTGGTTGGCTATATTTAAGTCTCTTTGAAAAAGTATTTCTTCAGTCGGGTTGAGATGGGTTAAATATTAAGTATTTATAACTTTGCTCATTTTCTTATCTGTTTCTTGGAAGATTTATGTAGCATTTTATCATCTCTGAAGTGCTCTTTTGGTTGTTGATGGGGGAAACTTCTCAGGCCACTGAGTCTTGACTGTCTGTAAGGGTTTTTCTTTTCCCTCTAACCTAACAGTTGTGATGCACTTTGCAGTAAAATGGGTTCAGAAGTTCATCTGTACTTTATGTCACCATTCATGGTAAAGAAAGGAGGAGCTGCTGTAGTTCACAACATCATTTTTATTTCAGTGGAGGACATTTTGTCTCTTACAGGGATTTTGGCTTTTGCACCCTGGCAATGCTTACTCTTTTACATTTCAGACTTACTGCTGAGACTTGAGATGTCTGAATTATGCTAAAAATGAAGGACTGACTTGTAAGATGACAGGAGGAGGACAACCTGAACTTGTGCACCTTCTGTGCTGATGATTCCATGTCCACCCTGTAAGTAGATGACAGTAGTTTACTTAGTGCAACCAGCTCCTCATTTTCTCCCAGTTGTACCATTTCCTGGCAACCAGTCACTAAAATCAGTAGTGCTCTAATAATGTGCTGAACTGCTGGGGATGTGGAGACAGGAGACATCTGAATATTGAGGGAGTCTTAAGTAATCATTTGTCAGAGCATCTGTTCAATTAGAAATCAAACTCTTACACTGAATACTGAAATAGTGTTCCTTGTCAGCAAGACTTTTTCCCTGAAAGCCGACAGAGGCACCCTCACTGTCCTGTTGTGGCTTTCCATCTCTATTAGTTATAAATTAGGATACTTTGATCTGGGACTCCAGGATTCTGTTTCCAGCTCTGTCACTCATTTGATACCTGACCATGGGAAAATATTGTCTTTTGCAAAGGAATTTCTCAGTCAGAAGAAAGCCTCTGTACACAGTGCTGCAGGCTAAAGCACAGCTTTATGCTCAAATGGACAATGAACTCCTTCAGACCCAGCTTTGTCAGGCAGGTAGTCTACATAGGTTTGAGCTGTTGACAAATCCCATCTGCTCTGCTAGCAGGTGATTCTAGCAGCCATGCGGGAGAGACACCAACCCTCATATTTGCGTGGTGTCAGGCTTGTAAGTGACGAAGTTTGGAGAGCAGATGGGATATACTACAGGTAGCTGGGTTAAGCACAGCATGGTGGAGCTCTGTTGCTCTGCAGGCAAAAGCGTGTTTGGGTGCCCTGCTCCAGCACTGGGCATCATTGGAGTTTGCCTCTCAGCCTTCCTAATCGGTTTGCGCTTCACTTGTCCCTTAATACATTTCTAAGGGCAAATGATTTATTTATTTGTGGTTTACCAATTTGCCTTTCAGCTTAGCCCTAAAGCCACTTTCAAGTAACTGCAGAGTTGGAGCCCTGTTGCTTTACGAAAATGCATCCCAAGCCCTAGTATGAACAACTCCCATTTACAAAACAGGCAATGCAATGAGAAGTGCTTATGTGTGTGCTGATAATAGAATGTATATTTTCTATGCATATTTTAAGCGAAGTATTTGAAGAAATGTAACTTGTAAAACTTTGTGATTTACATCCAACATTTTCAGGTGCAAAAGGTAAAAGAAAAAATGTATTATTGTTTTCACCTCCACTGGACACATTTGCAAACAGTCACATATGTTTAAGGGACTTTTGTGCCAGCTGTAGTTATGCCAAGTTATACAATGCTTCGTAAATAAACCGTCACTTACTCAGCAACTTTATTTAGGGGTGCTAAATAAAAGACTTCTCCCTGCCTAGTGGAACATGCATGAAGAGAAAAATTTAAGCAATCTCGCCCATGGAATAATGTCAGTTCTCATATTTAATTATGAGTAAAGTCACTGATTCTGAGTGACTCTTAATGCATTTAGAAGAAGACCGGCATGAATATCGCAGGGTAGAACTGTGCCCTGACAATGGGTAATACTAGTTAAGCAGCAGCAGCTGGGGTGAGTCACTTGAAGGCTGGACTTTAGCTCACTCCGTGATTGTACATTTTCTGGATACGACTTGGGGAAAACAAGACAAAATGATGCATTTGTTTTTACAAAATGATATGTAAATATAGGTGTATAATATGTGGTGGTATTTATAGAGTATGTATCGCAGCTGTCACAACTGCTATGAGTATTTAAAAGGTATTTGCAGAATCTATGCCCCATACTATTATATATAAGTTCATAGAACAGCCTGCTTGGTATATGACTTTAAAAATACTTCAAAAAAATCTTTAAAGAAGTTGGATGATGGATGTAAACAAAATAAACTGTATTAATTCTGCTCAGCATTGAGCTTGATATTTTCACAACTTGAATTATGGAAGAATTTGTGTTCATCCTGCTTTTTCTGTTAATTACTTTTTGCATATAACATGAGAGGTACTCATGAGTCAATTGCTTCCAGGGCTGGATTTAACAGAAATAGAGCTCTAGCAATTGAATCGATACACACTCCCACAACTTTTTACCCTTTCCCTCCATTTCCCCAGCTTTGAATTCTTCTTCTCACATGCATAAGGCTTTATAGAAATTTGCAAATCCCTCTTGTGCTGAAAAGCCTCTGTGTTCTGTGTTGTGGAAAGATGAAATACTGCAATAGGGGTTGCTATGTTAGAAAAGAGGTTTTCTCCATGAACTGTCACTATTATTCGTATTCTTGTGAATTATGTTCGCCGTAACATGACTGGCTCCAGTCTGGATGTAAAGCTGTAATTATAACCATTGCGTGCTATCTGAGTGAAGTCTGTCTTGAAATGCAATATGTGAGGAAAAATGATGGTTTTCCTCATATGGTGGTAAACCAGTGAAAGAGTGAGCATTTATTCCAAAAGCAATTTCCTGTGTAGTACCCACTCCGCTCATACAAAACACCTTTTGGCAATGTTCTTTGTCATACAGCATCATCTTCTGTTTTAATGCCTGCTGAAGTTGCAGGTTGAGTTATGTGATTACTCTGGACAGGATGCTAAAGTAACAAGTTTCTGTACTCTCAGCAGGGTTTGAAGTGGTGGATGGAAGAGGTGTAAACACATGTTTAGTTATGAGCATTAGTCATAATTAGAATATGTGACAAGAAAAATTAGAGAGTACACAGATGAAAAGTAAATGGCTCAATAGTTATATATGACACACATTAAAGATTTTTTCACTTGGGGCTTCAGTATTTGGGTTTGATTTAGTTTGTGTAATTATTTCAGATACTTCTGAGACCATGTATCTCTTGGGTTGTGCAGAATTAGAAATACCAGCTGTGATTTTGTGCTCATTTGCACATGCACAACCCACACAGTGTTGTTCCTAGTGATAACAGCATAATGGTGGTTTTATAGATCTATTGGTGAGATGAGTCAACATTTTTATGGCTGTCATTTCTCCAGGATTAACGGCCAAATCCTCCAGTCCTTTGTTGCACTTGAGGAGTTAAGGGAAATAGTGGTCTGCATCCTACCAAATATCCTAATTCCCATGAACACCTCAGCTTCAGTGGCAAATGCCATTTGTAGTTAAGATTAAATTGATTTCATCGGAGGTGATTGTATGAATAATAATTGAGGGAGAAAAAGCTATAGACCTTGTCCTTAATATTTTCTTTTTACTGAAAAAAATGGATCTTAAAGATCAGAAAATCAAATAGGAAAAACCCACACATTTGCTATCTATGTTGCTCTGGGACGGCAAAAGTTGACATAGTTCATTTACTTAAAAAGTAGCATCTCTGCCTGGATTTCTGTCTCTATAAGAGCATTATGTCAGCTACCTTTGGGCCATAAGTACCACGTTGAGATTTAGAAAGGTCACCTAAAAATCTGTTACAATATTGCATCCTTCAAAACTTTTACCAAAGAACTTTGCTCAGGTTTTAATCTTTGATTAAAGCATATATTCCAAATAACCCTCCTCAACTTCTTGTGAATGGAAAGCATCATGGTATTTTTCACATGTTTAGTCACATTTCTGTTAAAAATAAGTGTCTTAAATGTGCTGTGAATTTATTTATCAATCATTCGTAAGACCCATTTGCACTAGACTGAAGTTTCCTCTATTAGCAACTATTTTGTCATGCTCAGGATATTTAGAAATAGTAGTTGGGTGACTGTGCTATCTTGATGCATTAAACACAGCATGACTAGCTGATCAAAAGAGGCAATTATCCTGCTGTATTCAGCATTGATCTGACCTCTACTTGAGTTCTTTGTGCAGTCCTGGGCCCCACTGTTTAAGAAGGATGTGAAGATCCTTGAATGCCTCCTGAGGAGGGCAACAAAGCTGGTGGAAGGGCAGCAAGGCATGTCCTGTGAGGAGCAGCTAAGGAATCTGGGTTTGTCTAATTTGGAGAAGAGGAGGCTGAGAGGTGACCTCATTGGTCTCTACAGCTTCCTGAGGAGGAGAAGGGAGAGGGAGGTGCTGGGTCTCCTCTCCCTGCTATCCAGTGACAGAACAAGGGGGAACAGTTCAAAGCTGTGCCAGAAGAGGTTTAGATTGGACATTAAGAAGCATTTCTCTACCGAGAGGGTGATCAAACACTGGAACAGGCTTCATAGAGAGGTGGTTGATGCTCCACGCCTGTCAGTGTTTAAGAGGCATTTGGAAAATGCCCTTAATAGCAAACTTTAACTTGGTCAGCTCTGAACTGGTCAGGCAGTTGGGCCGCATAGTCATCGTAGGTCCCTTCCAACTGAATTATTGTCTTCTTTTCGCTTCGCTTCGCTTCACTTCACTTCTCTATTATTCTATTCTATTCTATTCTATTCTATTCTATTCTATTCTATTCTATTCTATTCTATTCTATTCTATTCTATTCTATTCTATTCTATTCTATCCTATCCTATCCTATCCTATCCTATCCTATCCTATCCTATCCTATCCTATCCTATCCTATCCTCCTCAGTAACTGTTTTATTTGGTCAAATCACAATCTCTCAAACTGTACAGTGGCTTCTCCAGGCATTGGGTATATTTATTTTTCCTGTACATCTCTCCCCTTTTTAATTTATTCTTTCTGTAATGTGGGCCATAGACCAGATCATAACAAATCTGTATCATTCTTACCACTCCCACTGCAGAAACATCTTCTTGGTACTTCTCCCTGTGGAAACACAAAAATCATGTTAATGTGTTTTTTGTTAATCTATGTGATTCCTGTGACTTCGAGACCATTGCACAAACTCTACCAGTCAAGAATCCAGTGGCTATTCTTGAGGTCTCACAAGTTTTACTAGCTGAACATTACAAGTTTTGCTCCAATAACTTTACTATTTCCACTCTTTTAAAATGTCATACTTCAATATGTTCAGCTTAACAAGCAATTCAGGTTGGTTTGCATAAGCGATCAGCCCTCCATATTACTTACCATTCATTGAGTGCTCCACGAATTTCATAAATAGTAATTTTATATCTCCCACTCTCACTACATCAGTGAGAGCTGAGTGTGCAGAAAAGTTATAGTCTCTGAAGAGCATGAATTGCAATGATTCATTTGTATGGCCCTGTAGCACTCCTTTGCTGTTTCCCTCTGCTGATTTTCCACCTTTTACATTTCAGAGTTTTGTCCTGAAATCAGTAATTGAATATAAAATGCATTTCATAAGCAAAGGTTGATTTTATTTCAGTCCAAATCCATTATTTATATAGCCACCAAATTCTACCAGTGCACCATCTGGTAAGGAGACAACAGGCGTGAATTACACATGATGTAATTATGATGTGAAAACACAGCCATTTCTGTTATTTGTTGGATTGTATTACTAAAATACTTAGTAACAATTAGAATGTAAACTCATAATACTTTTCAGTATGCCTATAAAAATGTCTCTAAAGATTTTAAAGTATATACATCTGTTAGGAATGTGATTCAGAATTCATTGAAATCATAAAAGATTGACCAAAACAGAGTGTCTTTTAAGCATTATTCCTGAAGCATAGCTTCTTAACGCCATTCTAGCTTCCCTCCACTTCTCCTACGATCTTTGTGGTTTTTAATTTTAATCCATTCATTTTAATGATGTATCTACTATTAACACTGACACATGACACAAAGTAAAACATGGATGGCATTAATTTCTACAGAAGCGACAAAATTTGAAGTTCATAGTTGGAAAAATATTGTTTGAAGGCATTGATCAAAACATCTTGGGCTTCATGGTGCTTATAAGTGTTGAAATTTGCAGCGCTCTATTCTACTTTGTGTCCTTCAGTAATGAAATAATTAAGGTACACAGGTACTCTTAGAGTTTATGCTGAGTACACTTGCTATCTTGCTCTTTACGCTTTAAAACATGCCTTGTGGGATTTTTCTTTTTTTAGTCTATGCAGAGTTTTCCCATGGTGTATCAGATTGGAATCTGGAAACCTGCATTTCCAGATGATTTTCTTTAACTAGTCAGAATTTTGGACAAATTTTCACTTAGGTGTTTTTCTAAATTCTGGTCAGAACCAAAGTTCCGGTGTGCACCTCTGCAGTTATTCTTAAAAACCATACATGTTAGTTTTTGTCATATAATCCCTGTGTTTATCGTCAGCAAATACTGATTGCAGGTCAAACAAAGCACAATGACTGTTGCTCAGTAGCATCTTCAACAGCATTACTATATAAAAAATTTCAAGCATTTTGCCAGTTGTGCTGCCAGTGTGCAGATATTTACTAATAACAGTGAAAGTGACAGACTGGGTCCCGAAAGTGACTGTAAAAATTGAACATTTATGTATTTCTACATATTTATTTAATTTGAGCAGAGCTGGGTGTGAAGTAAACACATAAAGATCCTGTAAACATAAGATTAACAGAGAAGCCAGACATCCAGCATATTAATGGGTTTACTCGTTCTTTTCCATGCGTGCAAGTATGTTTGCACAAGCCTCCCTCCAGATAAAAACAATAGAGAAGCCCTACGCTCTGCTTTCAATGTTTATTCAAACTTATAATGTAAATTGTATTTCTGCTATATATATAGAAAATCCTTACCGTAAGTGTACTTACATTTTAGACTAATGTGAAATACAGAAAAGTTAGATTGTATGAATTAGACCTTACTCACGCACGAATTTTATGCAGTGATAAATAATGCAGGTCTAAATATTTAGTAGAAGGAGCCATGGTTAATGTCCATTTCAGCATTTTCATCTACAATTGAACAGATTTCCTTGCTAAAAGAGGCTGGAACAGTGCACATCAGTTTACACTTTCATATATGAGGCTTATGAGTGAGATTCTGACAAAGACTCTGGTTTGTTTTCCTTGCTCCTGCCTGCTACTGAGAACAAAAAAACCCCATTAGAAACAACTGAAAAATAAACAGTGAGAAAGTATATTGGGATGGGATTTTTGGTGGCTAATTAATTAATTAATTACAATCAAATTAAGGTTCACTTGTAGATAGCTGTGTGTAAAGGGAATTAGTGGAGTAGTGAGGAGGAGGGGAAATGTGAGGTGCGTGCCTTGGGTCGTCTGAGCACTATGAGTCTGGATACTAGGCTGATCACCTGGTTTGATTTTAATAATATTTTGTGAGTTGTTGAGAGGTGACTTGCTTTCGCTGTTTTTGTGTACAAGGTCCTTTTAGACAAGATAGATAGTCAATGACTGGCGTAAGGGTTTACTGAAATGATGGTCAGTTGTAATTGCTGGCAAGCTTTCTGAAGTTGCTTATTTGGAGTTGGGCAGGTAATCTTTTGCTTCCACAGTCAGCCATTTTCCTACAGATCCAATTCATATCCTCAAATGTGGGACATCTGCTTTGAAGCAGGGTAAATGATGACTGGACTACAAATTCAAGAGCGGAAGAAGTGGCCGTTGATTTTAGCTCTTCTGCAGTAAAAGCTACAAATACCAAACCTCTGCAATTCTTGCAGAGGACACAGAACAATGAGCAGGGATGAGTGGACCTGAATATATCCTGAGACTTAAAACTGCCCTTGTTAACAAAATCTCAATATATCATTGGATATGTTGAGGAAAACATGAATGTGTGGTGATTTTTCTTCATATGACTGGGTGTACAGACAATATAGTGAGCTTTCTTAGAAATAAAAATGTAATTCTTCTATTAATAAAGGAAATCTTTGGCTCTGTGACTGATTTTTCTTTTCTGAGAAGGGCAAAAGCCTAAGCAGGCTCTTTTCATAGTAATGTTCTCTTTAGTAAGGAAAAGTTTGATTTTTCAAAAAACAAAAGTCTCATTTGAGTAGAATTACTGGGCTATATCTCACAAGTATGAAGTGGCTCTTGATTTGAAGTGATTACTTCTCTGACCCACATGCTTAGTTTATTCAAATTGCCTTATGTCCATGGCCTTAGTTTTCAGTAGCTGAAGACTCAGCTCACTGGGTCTGTTCTTGTTACTGTTGAGGTCGAACTATCGGAATATAAAAAGAGATGTAAAGTTTCACCCAGAAAAGCGTATGTTTGTTTAAATTCTGCTAAGGCTTTTTAGTCATAAATATTGCTGGCCTTGCAAATGAGTTGTGTGGGAGTAGGATTTCTATGTGTTCACATTGCCTGAAGAATAATTGAAGATGATGTATTTTTTTAAACTTCATATCACCAAATGTAAATGAAAGACGCATGATAGGATTCACTATCTTGGCTACAGACAAGTCTTTTTTTTCTTGGTGTTTTTCCTCGAGTTTGATGCAAATATGTATATGAAAGGTTGGTATGGAGATTCTTGTCTGTTTTCAGCTTCAGCTGAGAATGTCATAATTGTGAGCCTGTTTGAGTGCTTAAGTCCCAGAACCAACCTTTCTCTCCCGCCCCTCTTTTTTTTTCTTTTTGGTTTTCAGGGCATATAAAGCATTGAGAGCGAAAGTCCAGCCTTTCTGTGCTTCCCTGGCAGTTGTTACTTGAAGGTACCATTTGTGTTTGCAGGGGTAAGTTGTTTACTACCTCAGTTTCAGTGTTTTTCCCTTTCACTAACTGCAGGTAAACCTGGCTGTTAATCTTAGAGTGGTGACCTGGGTGATGTGAAAAACGTTTTCTGTAACAGTTGAACCAAATCTGCCAACTTTCTTTACAGCATCACTCAAAGAAGCAGCATTAACTTAAAAGTCACTGTTAGTCCGGGAAAAGTGCACAGCTGCAAAAGCTTTTCACACTGGTACCCTGACTCATCCTGTCCCTCTGCATTTTCATGCATGCATTTTGCCTTCAGTTTTTGAGGGGTTATTTTTCACACAGTCTTTCAGAAAATTACTTTACCTAGCAACAGTAAATAAGTCAGATGATGAACAAAGGTAAAGTTACTGCACAGGTTTCATCATTGCTTCTATGCCTCTTAACAGAGTTTGATGGGTAGAGCTAAGAATATATTTACTTAATCTGAGCTGTAAGTCAATTCAGATATGAATGTTGAGATACTAAGCACAGCCTGATCTCTCATGAGCTGTGGAGTTTTGATAGCTGACTCAGGGTTTAGACTGTTCAGCATCAGCAAAAGCCTAATATTTACAGCGGAGCTGACATGAAAAGACTCTAACCAGGGATTTAATCAGCTTGGTATTTAAATGTTTGGTACCCACAGGTACCAAGGCCTAAGGCAAGAAAAATAATTCATCACAGCGTCATTTTTAGAACCCATTTTGTATTAAATCACAGGGTACATCATTTATGGAAAAATCAAGAGATTTTGAAACATATATTCTGGGGTTTTCAAGGAGAAGCTGTTAAAAATAACTCTAGTATGACCTACAATATGTGAAAGAATGGAGAAAAAAAAAAGACACGTCTTTTTAAGGAGGGACTCCTCAGGTCTTACCTTAGGATGAGATAAATGATGCCCTAGACCTTTCCTGTCTAAACCCCACCTACACTGTTCATTGTGTGCTGTTAAATACCTCATGCATATTGATAATTGTTATTTGTTATTTTGCCTACTTTAGTGAAAGCATTAAATTAGTAGTCTCAGACACAAGGATTGTTGTTGAGAATTTCTTCAGTATTCTCTCAGGCAGAAGTACTCTTACAGCAGTTTGTACTGCCTTCAACTTTGTGGAAGGTTAATTGAGAAGGAGAACAAGAGTGAAGGAGATTAAATTTATTAGGCTAGCAAACAGAAATGTATGTTAAATGTTTGCTGTGGATAACACCATTTATTCAGTTCAAAACTTTGGAGAGCGCTTCAAGCAGAACTTTTTTTTTTTTTTCCAGAAGGTAGGAATATCAGATTATTTCTAGGCAGGGAAGAAATTGCTTGAACCTGTAATTATGCAGGATCTTCTGCTGACACATGCAGATAAATAAAGGCAAGATGTGCTGTCAGTAGACAAGTTATTCCACCAAAGAACTTCCACTCAAACCAAGGCTTCCTTGGTTTGGTGACCAGAACAGATGGGTCCAAAATGTGTACTCCAGGTTTAGGTATTATGTTGACTGCTGTATCCCTTAATCCAGTATGTAAGCAAATTGGAAGTGCAGGATACCCTGTGAAACTTCTTTTGGTTTTTGAGGACACAGATACAAAAAAGAGATGACACACATTTTTGTCTATCCTTTGTACATAATCTATATTCATGTCACATGCTTATGTTAATTGCTTTCATAGAGGCTGTAAGGATCAAGGTATCAGGGTGCTGGTAGAGGAGTTGTTATGAAATGGCAGGAGGAGAAATGTGCTCTGGATGTCCCATCCTTCTACAAAATATGTGGAGATGGGATGCACTGGGACACAGACTGGAAAGCAGTAATTGCTGTAAAACAGCCTTTGTAAACAGTGGACTCTTGTTGTGGGTTAGTTCCTTCTCGCCTGGTTTCAGTTTTAATGATGGTTGTGGATAAACTATGGATCTGGCTCTGGCTCAACAAGCAGCAAGACAGACTCTGGATGAAAAAAGGCAACTTGGGTGTTCTAAAAGTCTATAAAAAGAAAAAAAAAAACAAAAAAAACCATAAAAGGGCCTTCTGGGACCTCAAGCCTCACAAGCACTAAAACATGGCATTTGTTATATCCCCTTTTAGCAGTTAAGGTGAAGGAATAATATAGAAATAAAAAGGACTGCAAGCTAAATAACCTAAACAAGCCACGTGAATCTCTGGTACAGAGCTACTTAGAAAACTCTCTTAATAAAATATTTGCTTTGCAAGATAAAACTTAGACCCACAAGAGAGTTTTCCATTTATATTGTATCATCCTCAATATAACTATGTGTATGTTTGCACATAGACATTTTGAAAACTTGGTCACTGTGGAATATGCTGAGAGGCAACTCGTGTATGTTTGCCTTGAGAATAAGATTGCAAAGCCTAGAACAACCTTTTTTTTCTTTAATCTTCGAGATCAAAGGTGGAAGCCCTATTTTATGAGTGTGAACTCAAACTTATAATAGTATCTTTCAAAGAACCAATTTAAATCTTCACTGTTTTTGATGATGCTGAAAGGCAGGTCAGACTAGCAGGAGGCAGAAAATGCAGTTTACGAGATGCTAGGTGGAAAGATTAAAAAATGAATACTTAAAAAAGTAAGAGAAAGACCTTGAGTGTGCAGAGGGGCCATGTGAAAACCTCAGAGAGCAACCAAGTGATTTTTCAGTGTGATTAAAAAAACCAAACTCAAACCCTTCAAACATCAGTAGCACAGCACATTTCCAAAGCATACTGCTGCAAATACATGTATGATAGACCTACTTGACATTTTGGGGATAGCTTTTATTTTTTTATAAATTGTAAAGGCTCCTACCAGGTTGATCCTCTGGGATTACCTATTCAGGTTTGAGAAGACTACATTATTCAGGAGATGATTTGGAACAATTGGTTTTCCTATAACTTAGGCAGAGAAAAAAAGGAGAAAAGTTTTTAAAATGCAAATGAAACACCATCTTGTTATCTGTGCATTTTATGATGCTCAGCAAGACTCTGGCAGTCTCTGCTATGTCTTCGTAACATATATAATAGTGAGATGTTGCAGTGAAGTCTTATTATTTGGACTCTGGGATTTGGCACAGAATTTACTACACTTCATTTACCAGAACTATCCTCTCAATTATTAACTAAGAGAACTTCAGGATGGCTATCAGCATTAATTAATAAAGTATATTATGAGAAGCTTTATGTTTGCTTATTTCATGTATTTGATTATTCATCAGTTTTAAATCTATGATAATTCACAATTCATCTGTCAGCTTTTAGTGTGAATTAGTGAAATTCTGCTGCATGTATTATATCTGTTTACTGCACTTGCTTGCAATATGAAAGGGAATATTGTACAGTCAATTGCCTGATATGTGCCTTTCTAGTGATGCACATCACTAGAAAAAGGGATAAGCATGAAAGTCGTGGATGTACTTAAGCATCTGTCTTGAGTATTGTTTTTATTTTATGAGCCTTAAGGGAGAATCTGTATGAGAGTTGCCTTTACATTTCCTTTCACTGCTAGAAGTAAGGAGATATGGAGAAACTAATGAATTTCTTCTTGTACAATCCAGCTGTCAAAAGGGAAAACTTGGTAAAGTTCTGTTATTCTTTCTTTAAACCAATTAACTGTTCTTTACAGATGTTGGAAAAATGGCTATCCACCTAAACCCCTGACTCTAACTACTCACTCATTTAAATAACTAAGATTTGTATTCATTACTTGACTTAATATACTTTGTCTTGCGTTTGCATATTTTATTTATTTTATTTTATTTTATTTTATTTTATTTTATTTTATTTTTTAAATTTTATTTAATTTTATTTTTTTAATTATTATTTTTTTTTTTTTTATCTGCTTTAGCAATAGTCCTGTAAATTTGGGCAAACTTGAGGAATCTTTGTTATAGCACAGATATCAAACTTCTTGTTCAATTATTGAAAGGTATTTTCTATGCTTCCCTTAAACCCTGCTAGGATTAATGAGATGCAACAGTAAATGTTACAACTCCAGTCTGGCACAGCACTGATATAGTGCTTATCCTGAAGTGTAAAAGTTAATGTCATTGGACATTGTGCTTTATTTGATTAAGGCTTAAAAAAATAAATATCTGTTCCACTAACTGTATGAGGTTCTTCCAGAGCTTGAGAATCATATACATTTTATGGCATCATGTTGTACAGCAACATGCTCTCAGATCGGCAGGAATCATCTTGTTTATAAGTAATCCTGTGTGGATGTGTGTGTGTAAAATAGCAAATGCTATTGTTGCTCTTAGGTAATTCAAGCTTGCACAACAGCTCCCAATGAATATCATTGCCAAGCACACCTTCACAGAGCCTCACAGCAGTGGGAGAACTGTTGTACTCCAGAGTATAGCCTGGTCCCCTACAGTGGAGCACAATGGAGTCTTTCTTGTTGTGAAGAAGTTTTATGGTACTTTGAGTACAAAATGATCTGGATGTGGATAGGCTTGCCTCCACTCAGTGGGAGGAAGCTCTTTTTTTTTTTTTTTTTTTAAATTAGGTTCTCTACATAACACCTGCTGAACACCCAGTGAGCACGGAGGTAGAGAGGTAAGGAAAATGTAGCCTGGTGAGCTAGGGAGTGGAGCATCTCCCTTATGAGGAAAGGCTGAGGGAACTGGGTCTCTTTAGCTTGGAGAAGAGGAGACTGAGGGGTGACCTCATTAATGTTTACAGATATACAAAGGGTGAGTGTCATGAGGATGGAGCCAGGCTCTTCTCAGTGACAGCCAATGCTAGGACAAGGGGTAATGGGTTCAAACTGGAACACAAGAGGTTCCACTTAAATTTGAGAAGAAACTTCTTCTCAGTGAGGGTGACACAGCACTGGAACAGGCTGCCCGGGGAGGTTGTGGAGTCTCCTACTCTGGAGACATTCAAAACCCACCTGTGTAACCTCATCTAGATGTTCCTGCTCCAGCAGGGATATTGGACCAGATGATCTTTCAAGGTCCCTTCCAATCCCTAACATTCTGTGATTCTGTGATTCTGTGAGCTAAATCAGAAGGAAATAGGGTTACATGTATCCATTGCACACTGATCAGTCAAAACCACTATTTACAATCAGTGTTAACAGTGATTTCAAAACTTTCCTTAATAAATGAGAGTTAACACACAGATGTGGAATTTTCCTATTCCTACACTGCTATACAATTTACTCTGCGCAGGTAGCTGATTCTATGCATTTCAAAATTGGCTTCCTGTATTTTATTTAAAAATTACTGCATAATAAATTCTGCAACTGTTTGCCACAAAATCTATGAAACATTAGCAGAAATTTTCAAATGAAAATTGCAGTCGCAGCACCTTCAGGTAGGTCTTTTTGTCACTGGTCTTTTCGTCAGCTGTTCTGTCTGTTGATTCCAACAACAACAACATACAGATCAGTAAGAAGGAAATTAAATTTTGAATATTGAGTCCCTATAGGGAATGTCTCCTTGTGGCTCCCTTAATCAAAATATGCTCCATTTCAGAGAGGAAATTAAATTAAGGTGGCCAGCTTCCCTCCCCTCCCTTCCCTCTCCCCCACATGAATAGTAAGCCAGAGCCGCACTGATTTATTGAGGCAAAGAGTGATTTCCAAGGGGTAAAAAGTGCATTTGGAACAAATGTACAGTGTACCTGTCAAGCAGAGCAGAAGACTATTTCTATTCCCAGACAATTCAACTGTAGTAGAAAGTCTCATTGCAGTATTACCAAGAGTGTTATCAATCTCCCATGTGTAGGATAAACAGTCTCCTTTACAGTGTGCTCCAGGACATGAGCCTAACCAGGTGAGCTAATACTTACGGCAAAAAAAAATACAGATGGATACAGATTAAAGTATGTTTTCTGACATTTGCAGGGCTCAAGGTATAAAATACGAGGTGCTTTGAATGCCCCTTGCCTTTGAGGGTAGTTTGGACACTCAGCACCAGTTGAGGGGGGTGACTATAAGTCCCGCTCACAGGGAGGTCCCAGCATGGCTCACTCATGAGAGGACAAAGAGCCTGGGAAGCAGCTGCCTCGCAGAGTGTGTACTGGGTAACTGACCCAAAGATGAACTAAAGTACCAGGCCTGACATCTACCCAGATGGTATACATCCCTCCAAAAGTTTTATCTCAGGCTGATAACCACCAGCTGTGTATTAAACTCTTGTGGATTGTTTTCTCTTTTACCATTTCCAAGAAAAAGAAAAGGAAAATCTCTGACACTTGGAGCAACATTTTTGACTGATTTTGTAAGAGAAGACTCAGATAGAATAATGAAGTTCACAAAAGCAAATATTTATTGAGTGCTTAATAGCAAGGCCTAGTGGGAAATGTTTAATGTCATGTAGGGGAATGAAGCACCCAGCTCCTGCCCATTTTCTGTAGGACTTAGTCCCTTAGTTGTCATCTCTGCCTCCAGAGTCCAGCCCTTAACATTTTCATTTTAAATCTAGTTTACAGTTAAAATAGCTCAAATTCAAGGTAAGTGATTATCTAAGCCATTAAAAAAGCTTAGTTTGAAAACTGTGGCACCTTTTGTTCAGGTTCTGTCCAAAACCACCATTTAAACTAAATTTAGCAGGTTTTATTCCCCAACTTTGGATGTATACAGAAAGACAAGGGGACCTATGTCTGTGGATAAGATTAGAAGACTGGAGACAGGATTTCTTTCAAAAATAGCCAGCCCATGAGCTGAGAGCTGATCCCTGGAAGCCCTGCTTACTTTGTTTAGCTTATTCAATAGAGCCTGAGCTGGAAAAAAGCACTGTGCAAACACTAGACTAATGTCTCACAACTAAACCACCACCTAGTGAATCAACAATGAAGCATATGTCTCCCTGTCAAAATAAAATCATTCACCAAACATTACCTTGAGATACTGTGTGCTGTACTGTTGGTGACTCAGATAAAGTTGGTGATTCAATGACCTATGTGGATCTTGCTATTGTTAGATTGCTATAGCTCCAGTTTCTTTTAATTGCCTCTCTAACAATGTGGCTGATTAGGAGAATGAAGCCTTATCAAAATAAAGCTATAAAAGGCCTATATTTTGCATGTTTGTTTTGAAATGCAAGCTAAATCTTAAATCTGGAGCTTAGCTCGGTGCTGAAATGTTCAACTGATGTTTTGCCCAGCAGCAAAGTGGTCTTCACCCTCACCATTGCATATTAGACATGCATCCACAAACACTACAGAACTGCACTTTGAAAGTGTACTTTTCTAGAAGCAATTTAGAGATTTAAAAAAATGGCATCTGTCACCTGTGCTTGTGGAAAGAGTCTAATTTACTTTCTTATCCTTCATGCTGTAGAGGAAATAAATCTAACCTGTTCTGGGATTTTCAGAGCAGTTAAAATGAGAAAAGGATGATGGGAAAGGAAAATGTGTCTGTTACACATGTGTGCATGAATGTTTATCCTTCCTTCTTCTAGTCCTATGCAGTAATTGGTAAGTTACAACATGGCCACTGCCAGTACAAGAGAGTCTCAAAGCTGCCATGTGTTGCTGCTCAGTAGTATAAAGCTCTATCAGCTTTTCTACACATTTCTGAAAAATGCTGTACTGGATTTCTTGGTTATTGGAAGAACTGTCTGCATCTTCATCAAATGTTTTTTTTTTTGGGGGGGGGGGGTGGGGGGGCGGTGGAGGGGGGATGGGTGTCACTTTATGGCAAATCGACCCAATTGGATAAGACAATAGCCTCAATATATTAACTCACACTTCCATGCAGAGAAAACTGTATGGATAATTTTGTGTCAGGAAAGATTTAACTACACTACATACAGCTGGCTTACCTATTCACGTTCAGTTCATGTTTGTGTTTAGTCTGTGCTGTTTTCCTGGCCCTGTCTATCATCACAGAATAGAGCTAAGTTAAATTTTGGAGACTTTTGTCTCAATCTTCTGTCTGACAATGGAGCCCAGACAATAGTCTGACACTAAAGAGGTACCTGAAGTATGTGACATGAGTCTCATTCATAGATGATTCTATATAAAAAGTAGATTCTTATATATACCATCTTGTCAACTGGTTGTGGCATCTAAAGTGTTCCTGAGAGACCTGAAAGCATTGACACATGACTGAATAGCTGCAGTAACAAGGTTTCTTGTTGCATACTTTTCAAGGGAGTGGCTAGATGCTGTGAGACAGACTCACAAACTAAAAAATATATATTGAAGAGAAGTATGAAAAGTCACTCAAATTGCTCTGTGCTGGAAAAAGTTATAGGCTTCCTTGCAATTTTCCATTTATCCTGAAGCAGGAGTAGAGAATGGCAGTGATCAAAATAAACAAATGTATTTTTTATTTCCGATGTTAACTTCCCAGTGGGTATGTGGAGACACTGAATGACAGACACAGGTTTTCTGTAAAGGACCACAAAGGTCATCTTTCTTTCATTGTTGTGAAATATAAAGGCGCTCTTGCTACAATATCCTGTAAAGTTGCTAGCTTGTGATTACTGCTTACAGACCTAACCACAACTCCTCCAAAATTACCTTTATATTTTATATAGGAATACATTTTATGTTTATAAAAAATAATTGGTTTTGAGCAGAGTTGAAGGAACTAAAGAGGTTTTACACCAAATTAAACTCAGATGTGATATATTCACTGAGGACATAACAAAACGGGTTATCACAGGGTAACAGATCTTTATACAACATGATTGCAATTCATGTACGCTTTATATTTGCCCTGCAAAACAGGATGTGACTTATGCAAGCACGGCTTCTGCAATAAAAGCTGGTTAAGTTAAATCAAATAGCTTTTCCTTTTCTGCCTGCAATGCACATGTTAGTTGAGATTTGCAGGAGATCAGCAGGTGTATAGTCAATTATTATCCCATGGTAATGCTTGCATATTTGAGCTCTTGATTGTTACTTGATATCCTAGGCAAGCCAATGTTTGCTTCTCTGGTAGGCCTGACTGGACTGTTTCTAAAACTGGCAGCTGTCATTGACTTGAATGGGTTTAAAATTCAAGCTAAAAATGTCTCTTTATGTAAATAAGCGGCACATTTTATATTCTCAGCCAGTATCCTCTAGCAAACTCTGAATGTGTTTGTGAACAACCCATCATTATATCTTAAAAAAAAAAGTCTCAACATTTGTTTGTTTATGTAACATTTGTTTTAACTCTGTGAATTGTTTGTGCTTGGTGGAAAGTGACTGCAAGGTCCGGATGATTTTGGATTATTTTAGGGACATCTATAACGGTGCTGACTCTTGATTTCTCTGTACTTGCACACGAGTCACTCCATATTTCTGTTTTCCTTAGAACAGGGTTACAATTATTAATTTTGATCTGATATCTGATGCTTGTATTTGAAAGCAGTAGAATTGCCAGGGCTATTGTTATTGTCATGAAAGTTTTTGGTTTGTCCCACTTGCTGTGGGTAACATTTGCAGTAAGCTTTTCCATATATTGATAGTACTTACACAATGTTGTCCATGAGCAAGATATTGTGCAAGTATTAACTGACTAACCCCGGCAGAACCTATGTACTGTGAATAAATATGTCATAATCCTCAGAGGTGAAGGTAGGAGAGAGTGAGAGGAAAAGGACGGCTTTCCTTCCTTCCACTGCAAAGAACAAGAAAAGTTTTCCCTCCTTCAGATTTGCATGAGATGCTTCCCTTGTTTCTTGGACTGTGCAACAAAGATCACTTTTTCTGCTTTCATTGACTTGGGCCTTGTCTCGTCCTTGGTTTGCAGGGAAAACAACTGAGGGAAAAATGGAATTGCAAAGGCACTGTGTGACGAGTCTCTGACATGGCTGTTTTCAGACCAGGAGCACTCACCTCTACGTCCATTGCACTGCACCTGTCCACACCAGTGTTCCTGCCAAAATGCTTTTGCTCCAGATTACATGGGTTTAGTATGTTTCCTTGAGGTTTTGTAGCATTTCATAAACACTCCCTGTTAAGTAAACAGTCATAGATCCAAATGTCAGAAGGAAAAAGAATGAATTCACATTTGGCTGCTGAAACATCTCTATGATTACTTGAAAGAGAATCCCAGAATTTGCATGTAAAACTGTGTGCTGTCACCTTCAGGTACAAGAAGCACTTTGAATACACAGTGTACTCTTCTGATTTTCAAAGGCGAGCTCCTCTGTTCTGTAAATACAGCTTGTCTGCAGTAAAGCTGTCCTGCTGCAGGGCTCAGTGGGTAACGCTTGGCCCAGCACATCAGGAGGACAGATTTTATGTTTTCATCATAGGATTTAAGAGGCATTTATGTTTCTCATATCCTGGGTGGATGTGGGAATATGGGGAAAATTTAAAACCCCTTTCTCTCTCTCTGCACCTTAAAGTTGCTCCTACTGGCTAACACAATATAAACACAGGGAAGGTAGGACACTTGTATAGGTGCATTGACATGACCATGATTCCTCATGTGCTCAAAAATAAGCGTGCTCTGATGGTCACAATGCAATGGCTGAATTACATGAAGGTCAGAGAGGGAGAACAGCATTTCACATACACGCATGCACACATTCTCTGTTTTCTTGTTCCAAGTTTAACAGGCTGCAGTCTGTAGTGGCTGAAAATGAGCAAAATGACTACTCCACAAGGCAGAGATGTTTGGCCAGGGATTGCCACATCTATCTATGTATCTATGCCAAGCAGAGAGATATATCAAGGAGTTGCTATGTGATATATTTTAAGTGATTGACAAGATGGATGCTGCAGTCATGCAACTCCCACAAGTGCTTATGATCAGTCAGCTCTCCAACATGCAGGCATCTAATTACAATGGAAAGCACCTGTAGATCCTCAAGGCTTGGTCAGATTTTCCATTCAACTTAGGCTCTTTGTTCGCTGGTGTGTGCTGGACCTTTGTCTGCTGTGTCCTATCCTCTTCCCATTGAAATCAACCAAGTCATTGTTTTTCTGATGTTGCGTAGGTTATTGAATGAGGCCTCAGCTACAGCCTGAGTTGTTGTATTTTGCTTCCTTTGTTGCTGAGGCCTTTCCTGCTCTGTAAACACATTTATACTATCATGGCCTATATGACTATCTTGATTCTAAAACAGACGAAACAAATACAGCCCATCCTCCACTTATTATTAGCCTAACACTTTCATTCAAATATGCAGGTTAACATTTCATGTGTTTTCCAATCTTTTGCAGTGGGTCTGCTGCAGAAAGTGCCAACTATAAAAATGGCAACAGGAAAAAATGACTCATTTTTCCTTCAAAAGTGTAATCTCAAAAGACTGTGTCACCTGACTAAGGTCTTTGTTTAAAATCGGGATTATGATGGCAGGGAGAGGAGTACTGAATTATTATAAGGAGGATTTCTGCTGTTAGTTCATTAGCGTTTTCAGCCAAAGGGCTATAATATTTGTGTTCTTCCAGCGAAATACAGAAAGGACTGTTAGGAAAGGAGAGTTCTGTTAACATCTGCTTTGAACATTCAAGGCACATCAGCTAATGCTTATGGGATGGTATTTGCTTTTGTGTAGAGTACAAACACAATATCTGCTCACCAGTTACCATCCAGGCTTACATATTCTAAGAGGTACCTATGATATTTACAGAGTGTGGCACAATAGTAGATTTCAGCCAATAAGTAACTGATACTCATTGAATACAGTTTCTGTGAAGCTCTACCTGAGCAAGTAAGTCATGATAATGATTTTTTTTTTCCTGCACAAATGCAAAAGCCAGACTTCTTGATCAACAAAATATTGTAAATGCTGCCACAGGATTTGAAAGAATCTACCCTCTTGCAAAGCCATTACCTCTGACAAAAAGGCATAACCTTATCATTTGTTGTAGAGACGGACATAAAGGTAGAAATCTGTCATCCTCATCTTAGAGACAACTATTGTCTATGTGTTCCAGGATGTCACATTTAGCTGCTCCCCTTGTTTGTGCCTCTGCTGGCCTTTGGTTGTGTGGGGCACAGGCAGGCGGTAGGCACCACCACAACTGTTGCTCATGGCAATGCCACCATTAATCCTCCCCATTTAGTTGTTTCAAGGCCACCTCAGCAAGAGTTTGAAATGGATTTGTGACAGCAGATAAGCGTCACGGTCCTTTAAACTACAAAATTAAGTAAGTGGATCTAAAGCAGGTGGCTTAAATCCTTTCCTGGGGACCATGATGAAAGGAAATGCCTTGGCAGACCTGTAGGGCTGTCCTGGTGATTGGCATCCTGAGGTATTACTGGTTTTGCAGCTTGTTAGGACCTGAAATTTCACATCCTAACATGTAGTTGACTAATTTTAGAATTCTGAGGGTTTGACAGTGAATACTATGAGCAGAGGCAGTGGGAGAATCAGCTCCTAATCCACCAGTGATCCTGATCATTGATGCTGGTTGGTTGTAAAGGACAGAAAAGACCTTTCTAAGGGAGACACTTGTCTCGCAACTGTAGTTGAGAGCTCTATGTTGAATGAGGATGGAGAGTTTGAAGAGATAAGTTTGTCTCTTTTGTAAAGAGTTGTATGCTGCACAAGAGAGCTGCTGCTTATCACTATCCATATCGCAGGGTTAGGAAAATGATGCTGGTGAGATCAATAAATCTTATGTAATATAAAGCTGTTAAAAGCTATATTTGTCATTTAGGCTTCCTATCTAGTCAATAGAGATAGAAAAACCCCTCTAGGCAACTATTTGCTCCAGATGCCCAGGTGTAAAGTGAGAAAAATTCTCATAATATCTCACTGGAGTGCTCTAAAGGCTATTTTTTCCATGCTGGAGAGAGGCTTCCATACACTTGTCATGAGCTCTATACTTAAGTCAATAAGAAAAATAAGAATTAATTCTTCAGTCCTGATTTTGCAATGTAGGCTGGGGCACAGATTGAATTACAACAGTAAAAAGAAACCGTAGAGCAACCCTTTGGGTAATTTTCATTCTTTTTGTATATCAAATGAAATAGGGCTCCCATGGGGAAGAAAGGAGTACATGACCAGGTACTTATCATCGTGCATGCACACGAAAAGGCTTAATTGGAATTACATAGTTCTGTTATTTCCTTGCACAGAAGGACTAATTTTGCAACCTCAGTATTTCCCTCACCCACTTTTTTAATGTGGACATATTATTTTTTCACTGTCCATGTGTATAGGAAGGCTACAGGCAGCAGTACGTGAGTTGTGACAACTGATTTAGTGGATGGTTTAATCATCTGAAAGGTTGAAACTGATGTCATACTTTGAGTGTGAAAGTAAATGTAGAGAAAAAAAGAATGGTCAAGAAATAGGCATAAGTACCTGGAATAAAGTGTTCTACCAGAGAGTGACAAAAATTGCTAGTAGCTATATAAACCCAGAAGGCTGACAGGCAACAAACTTGGAAAATAGGAGAGGCATTAGGAAAGCATCAACTCTCTCATTAAGCCTTGTACTGATGAAGTTTTTCCCATGCTACTAATTTAAGTTTTATGCAACAAAGCCAGAGTTACTTCATACCGTAGAAAAATTAATGTTCTATGAAACTTGCTGTTGCTTTATGATTTTCCTATTAAAGTGGCGTAAAATGATACTACATAATTTTAACAAAATGAATGTTGGCCAAATTTTTTCCTGATACTTGTCACCAACTGTTTCTGCAAATTGTAGAAAAAGAAAATTACATTTTGTAAAATTATCTGATACAGTAAGAGTCTGGGAACTGTGTTTCTGAATGAACCTTGCCCTTCAGTTCCTGAGTGTGGCCATGAACAAGACACTTTGCATTTGAACAAACCTTGGAAATTCACCTTCTCCCATCTAGGAAAGGTCTATGGCTAAAGAGGGGCATGTTTATAGTATCCCTCTTACACATCTATAAGGCTTTTATAGTATCCCTCTTGTACATTGGTTTGAAGTGTCTGGAGGATCTAATCATATTGCTGGATCTTTGCAGGAGAATCAGTGAGCTTGTGGGAGAAATGGTACTGATGACCATCAGTGGAGCTGTGCATTGTCTATACATTTCTGCACAAGTCTATTACCTGCTACAGAACTCAAATTAAGCTGTCATTTGTCTTTTATGTGAAGAAGCTTTCAGTCTGTTATTGGCTCATGTGTGGGTATTCATCTGGTCTTGATGAAGGACATTTCTAACAGAAGTCCTCTCAGTGCCTACTGGCTATTTCAGTGTTTACAAATAGAATGGGACAGCTTGCTTTGAAAATGAATTCTAGGGTTTTCCTCTGGAGCCTTTGGTGATGATAGAAATGAGACTGTTTGACTTCACGGTCTGGATGTACATGCAGCCTAACTTGAGCCTCTTCTGTCAAACCAGTATGGTCAGTCACGGCAGAGTAAGCACATACACTGGACATACTGCACACACATACTGGACCAACATACTGGATTATTACCTTCTCTTTTGTTGTAACATAAACATTTTATCTAGTTACAGCCCAGTGAGGTTTGTTTCCCATGAACTCCAGGTAATATTATTCACTATGATGTATTTTAACCTCAGTTCCACCATTCCTCAACAAGGTTCCCCAGTTAAAAGAGAAAAATGGAGTTCAACAATAACAAGTACCAAAATGTGTATTTTTAAGAGGGGATGTCTGAGTTATAGTATGAGAAAGTGACCTGAAAAGCGAATGTCACCCAAAGGCAGGACTAATACCATCACTGCTAAGCTCACTTTTCCTTACTTGATATTAGTAGCTCTCATGTCTGCTCGGGGTCCTAATTTCTTGCCTGTGGAGGAAGCTTGTGTAAACCTTCTTCAATTAAAGGTCTTCAGTGTCAGGTAAAACTCTGCCATAATTTTTTGCTTAAAATATACACAGGGTGTTTCAGGTTTGTGCATAACAGTGACATTCATCCGTGCCCAGCAGGTGGTGATGTCATTGCTGAATACTTTGCTTTCACTGCGACATCATTGGTTTTTGTCCCTGGGTTCCCACTGATCGCTGGGGGCAGGCAGGCTGGTGATGTTGTGCAGCTGAACAGGCACCCCCTCTTCACTATCATGAAAATGTAGCCTAGACTGTTTTCTATTGAGATGATGTCACTTATTCTTCATTTTACACAAAATATTAATATGTATCAAATACTGTCACAGCCTATGTTTCAAATTACTATACTGGCATCCTGAGCCCTCATGCAAAACTCACTGTTATCTTTCCAGTGATAAAAATTGGGTTTAAATTAGACTCATGTTGAAAAGGCTGTTGTACACTTCATTTATTTGATTAAAAAATCTGCCCCATGTTACTCTTAAATCTTCAGTGCTTGCGATTTGTGTCAAGCAGTCTTGTGGCTTTAGCTTCATCTGTCACAAATGCATTTTTTTTGTGCAGTAGTTCATATAGACATGGTGTAATAGCCTTGTCCACCATTTAATTTTAGAATTTCATCTTAGATTTTCAGAGTTTTTTTTTTCTATTTTCTCCTTAAGACTCAGTGTGTTCTAGAAATTGCAGTATTAAATGCTTTCTGAGTCTGTCAACTCTCTGTACATTTTTCCCTTACTGCAGTAAAAATACTTGCTGTCATTTTTCTTTGGTTGCAATTTAATGAAGCCTAAAATATAATTTTGAAATATTAGTCCAACCATCAAGACTTTTCACTTTTGTATAAGTAAAGACCCTCTTCATACCAAACACAGCCATTTTAACACTTTCTGGAGGCTGGTTTGGGTTTTTGGGAGGTTTGATCCTAGGCATTTTTTTTCTCATTTTCTGGTCTAATCCACAGTGATTTTCTAGGAACAAATAGGAAACCTTTCAACCACTTCTAATCAGTCCCAACTGTATCCCCCATCTGCGTTGCCAAGAACTGTATTCCCTGCTGTACAGTGAAGAATCAGAAGCATGCACTCAAATTTTTATAACAACGATTTTTTAAACACTACGAAGCGATATCACATAGCTGGTTCTGTTCTCTCACAAACAACTCTTGCTAGAGCTGCTCTATTCCTGTCAGAGAAGTGGTACTAGACAAGGTTAAGGTGCAATGTCCCATCTCTTCCTCTAAGCAGGTTTGTTCAATAAGAACACATAAGGGCTCTGCGTGGTTTCAGAAATGTCTGTACACTATAAACAATGCATCTTTTCTTTGTCAAGCAAAAGAGTCAGCTAAATCTGGGAGTGAAAAGATCGCCTGTCTATCACTCCTCCAAATCAGCCCTGTCAACATTCCATCAGCGAAAATCATCCGCAACACTTTACCAGACATTTTAGTTTAGTACCTCTGGAACATGCAACCCAGTGATTGCATACAATCACATTTGGCCCTAGTCATGGAGAAACACAGAGGCAAGGCCAGCTGTATAGACTGTCTGTCCAATAGTTGGAAGCATGTTCAAAACATTTATTCGCCCCTGCCCACCACCCCGTCTTCATTTTCAGCATCTTGAGATGGAGTACATCTTGGGCTTGGATTATTTTTCTGTGGATTTTTTTTTTTTTCTTAAGTTTCGGACTCCTGATAATTTCTTTTAAAAACAGGACCTTACTTGTGTGCCTTTGATTTCCTCAATGCCAGCTCTACTTTTAATAGACTGGAAAGTTTAATCTTTTTTTAATGTGAATTGAAGACTAGCTGTTCGGCTTTCAATATTGATTCAGTCCTTGGTCTTTGTTCTGTATTACAACAATGTTTTATGCTGAATCAAATTAGGTTTTGTACTTGACAACTGCTAAATAAAAATAATAATTTGAAAAAATATTTCAAGGGAAATGAAATTTGGAGAGAGTGGAAAAAACCAGTCTATTGAAAGCCAACTTCTTGGAAGTAAAACTAGGGGACAGATAAAATTTAGGTGAAATGCAAATTATAAAGACAGCTCCTTTGCTGAATCAGGCAAGTGTCCAATTCACTGTTTCCATGAAACATGGTGCTGTGTTCACTTGTCACAGACGATTTATAAATACCAGCAGGTCTCCTGCTTAGTCCTGCCGTTGCTTCAGCAGATACTACATATTTGCTGTATTTTTTATATCATACTTAAAGAAATTAACACAGATTGCAGGCTGGCAGGAAAAAAAAAATCCCTGGGGACCTGCAAGTTTCTACCCTGTCTTCAGCAGATGAGTCAAATCCCAACACGTCTCCCCTCCAGCATAGGCTCTTGGAAGCCAAACCTTTAGCTCACACCTGCTCAACGGGACATCTCTGCTGGAATGACCTGGTCCTTTTGCATCGTGTTGCAAGATCTGCAGACACTTGCCAGCTCCTGGGGTTCAGAATTTCTCCTTCACCCCCTTCAGCTGGCTGCAGGCATAAGGAAAGCAGCTACTGCTCTGCCGCACAGCCACAAAGCAGAAATCACAGCTCGGTTTTGAAACTACAATCCCTACTTATCCAGGCTTTCCCTCTATCCCCTCTGTCTTTTTCACACTTTGCATTTTATTTGAATTTGTTTTCCAACCTTGAGCTTATGTCCCCTGCTCCCAAGGTCTCTTGGCCTGTGTGAATGCAATCTGACTGGAAATTGTGTATTCTCTCCCATGCGAAACATACAGACTTTCTTTTTTAAATCTGCCTAGTGCATGGCTGCAAAAATCTTCCATTGTCATTTCACATTCTAGGATTGAACAGAAGAAGTAAGAATTTTGCAGCCTTCACTTCCTGTTTGTTGTAAAGAGGCTAAGGGAATATTTTTGTCAGCCATCCAAAATAGGTGTGTTTTGGATTTTTTTTGTTTTTGTTTTTTAGTTTTGTTTTGTTTTGGTTTTTTGTTGTGCAATGCTAGGCACAGAATTTGTGAATTCATTTCTGTGTTCAATCATTAGACAGGTACTTCCAAGTTTTCAGCTTGGGATTTGATAGTATACTGAAACACTAGATGCATTTTATTACAATCATATGCTTTTTAATGAGGCAGTGTATGTGTGATATTGCCTTGCATTTTGACTGTCTCGGCCTGAAATAGCCATTTGAACTCTCTATATTGGACAGTGCACTAACTTGGCAGTCTCAGTTTCAGCTGGATGAGGTATGAATCCCAAAGTGCATTTTGTTAAACTAGACTGAGTGTATGATATGGCTTTGTGCCAGATTTAGCCTGGATCTGGGGGCCCGATTATTTCTGGTCTAGTATAAAGACAGCTGACACAAATATACTTTCCTGAAGTACTTTTTTAAAAAATTGAGCTCAAAGAGTTATATTCTACTGACTTGGCTGTTTGTATCCCTTTTTTTCTTTTTGCATTTTTGGTCTAGTTCCTATATGGCCCACAGTTCAATGGACTGTCATGGAAATAAGGTCTTCACAGCACTCTAGCTATAGGCGGGTTTGATTACAGATTATTGATGTGATGTGATACAGAATGGAATCAGATGTTGTGTTTTGTATATCTTGAAGCTCTTGAACAGAGCTTGTCAGCAATTCATTGAACAACTCTTATTTCCTTTTTCATTTTTAGTTGTTATTTTCTGTTTGTTTTTTGTTCCCCCCAAAAAATTCCAAGCCCATTCAAAAGCCTATACGATATTAATTAGTAGTCTGTCTATAACTGTTTTGGAAAAAGCTTTCAAAATTACCAACACTGTATCACTGTATTTGACTATTTTGACCCAGAAAACTTCATTTTTGGGATCCTAGTGACTATTCTCTCTCTTTTTTTTTTTTTTTTTTTTTTTTAACATAAGGTTCAAGCACTAACTGGAAAAAAAAAAAACAAAACAAACAATAAAATTAATCAGAAAACCCCCATTCTAATAACTCAGAAGCTACACAATGTGAGTCTAGTTGACTTTTTTTTTTCATTTTTTGAGGTTTTTTTTTTTTTATATTGCTACACTGTGCCATGACACAGGACAGACAGATTTTTTAAAATATCAAATATTCTTGTGGTACAGGGAAAACACTTCATCCTGGTCCCAAGCTTGAGAATGATAGACTTCATTAGAAAAATCTTTGTCCTAAAACATTCCTAAGGAATCACTCAAATGTATTCAGCCTCTCAGTTGCCCCAACCAGAATTTTTGATGGCCAAGAGCAAACAGAATTAATTATCAGCCTTGCGTGTGTGTGTCTTTGATTCACTGTAGAATAATGCACTGTAGAATGAATCACTGTAGAATAATTCAACATTAGTCCAGGACTAAAACAGTGAAAATATCATCACAAAATCTTCCTGCCCAATAAGAGCAATGTGAGGAATTAAGCCTAACCAAAGCTGGAGGTGGAGCTGGTGTTGTTATGAAACTAAATAGGAAAATGGGAAAAGTGTTCTTAAAATTCCACCCTGTGATATGAAGCCCTGGCTCACTCAAGCATGGGAACCAGCCTCACAACCTTACAGGCAGAAGCCCATTAATGTTGTGGGCATCGCACGGTGTGAGTTGCACATGTCCTCCCCCTGCATGGTGCAGTCCTCTTCTGCACATCGCTTCTCGCAGTGAGGGAAGGGGTAGAGCCCATAGCTGGAGCTATAGGCTTTATATGCAGAATTTTAGCAGGAGCTAAATATAGGCTAAGTATAGGCTATAATGCCTTTTAATTATTAGTGCGGTAGATCTGGGGCACTAATATAGGTTTTCTGTTTCTGAGAGGACCAAAGTGTCTCAAAAGGGAAATGCTAGAGGATTATACCCTCTTCCCTCCCAGTGTCTGAGGGTTGTGAGAATATGGTGCAGAGGGAGAGCTGAATAACTGAGGAGGCAATTTACCTGGTAACCAATCTCATGTTTGCTAAGTACTGAGAGTAAGAAACCTGTGGCTCTATGAGGAACAAATATATCCCATTAACTTTGCTGCCAGAGGAAATCAGATTTAAATTCAACTAGTAGGTGCTTTTTAAATAAATCTGTGATTCTAACTTCAACAAGTGCAGCTGAGTACAGCAACCTCAACAGAATCTGCCCACTCTTTTCTAGGCTTTTTGATTCATTGGACATGTGGGAACATGCATGTGTGAGTGTAAGGGGACTGGAGGCCCATATGTGAGGAGATCCTCTTGGCAGCCAGCATCCTTCTTCGGGAACGGATCCAAGACATTCTTGATGCACTCTTAGGGATTAATAAAACAGAGCAGGATGGGAAACTGCTAGATGGGATATAGATACAGTGGACTGTTGCAAATGATGAGTTGCTGATTATCCCTGTAACTTGGCAGGCAACTGCGGAAAGACTTCTTTTGAAATACTTTACAAATTGCACATGCTGTGGAGTGATGGTGGTCTCCCCCTGGTCACAGAGTTTATTGCAAGTGGCCACAACCCATAGCACAAATGAGGATGGAGAACATAATTATCATATTCCCTCAGCATCTATGCAGGTGAGCTAGCGAATGGAAGTGTTTGAGGGGAAAAAAAAAAAAAGTAAGGCTGACAAGTTTAGGAGACAGTGGCAGAGAGAAATACAAGAAGAGATATGAATCTGAAGAAGGATAAACGAGCTGTTTTGGTCTGTGATGAGCCCCCTATGGGGGCAGGTCAATGACACCAGTAGCTTAGGTTCATGTTCCCAGCACTGCTGTATACAGCATGGACACTATTTTTATGTTCTGCAGGCTGTAACCATTTCTTCATTTTAGATTCTATAGAATTAGTTATCTGTTCAGCATGGCATCCTAGCTACACTGGTACTTCGTCGGTGTGGTGTGTAAGGGATGCCAGCCTTGGGAAGTGGGACAGTCTATCTTCTCAAGCACAAACTGCCAGAAGAGATGGAGGACTGAGAGGACTGTAGTCCCCCAGACCACTTCTTGTGGCTGGAATGACATGCTTGCTCCACTCCACACCACAGCAGGACATGAGTTTCTCCAGTGTTTCAGGAATATCTTCCTGCCAAAGTACTTTCACCTGAGTGGAGAGATGAAAAAAGAGAGCAGGACTGTCAGTTGAGGCTTGAGTTCAGGAACCCAGCAAGGACTGCCTGCTGCAAATAAGATGAGGACTTTGGGTCCGCACCAGAGCAGGGAGCACCAAGAGGTAGAGGAGGAGTTGTCTGTTGAACCAAGCACAGGCAGCTCTGTTGCTGTGGGATGAAACAATAGTGAGAGGAATGAAGATGGTACATACCACTTTTTGATGGATAGTTTGGGAACCAGCTCTGTTTTCTACAGCATTGGACCAAGCCACTTCCAACAGGACCACAATAGATGATTCCAGCCTTTGCCACTATTTTCCTACATAGTCCTGGAGTTGCTCTGCCTCCGTTCCCCCTGTCCCTCCAACAATCATTTCAGATTAAATTCACGTTTTACAGCATTTTTTCTTCCAAGCAACTGTGTTATAGGATGACACATTGTATTGCCAATGTGTGGAGGAATTAGGAGTGAGGTGAGGTCAATCTGCATGTCAAGAGGCGAGACTGACAGCAATTTTTTTTGTCTGTGTTGGCACACAACCCACTATATACTGTTAGAAATAAGACCCTGCCCAACATCTGGTTCAAGATTGGACTGAGACCTGGGTCCCTTTTTGGGGTTATTTGGAGGCCTACGGGGGATTGCAGGGTTTGTGGGCTAGTAAAATTGCTTTTCTTTGCCTCCCGACATAGGGTTTTGTTGAATAAGAAATATTGCCTTGAGCAGTGATCTAAAGAGCTTGAGCAAGACTCACAACCTCCTGCTGCCCCAGTGCCTGGGAAGGAAGCGTGTACACAGGCTTGCAGGATCACATCATGGGCAAGAAATTGCTCCACCAGGCTGCAGCAAGAGGACATCTGCTGGCAAGGGTACCTTGGGCAAGGAATGCTGGCAGAGGCACAAGAACCACAGCTGCATGTGGTTCTCTAGATTTTTCTCTTTCATGTCTGTTGTGCTGGGCACAAGTGATTGCAGGTGTCCTATTGACCTGGTAGAGGGAAGTACTACCCTAATTGGGATATAAATGCAGGTGAATGTAATAAGGAGGCACATTAGTATTCTAGCCCTTTGCTGGGACCACTTGATTTTTCCAGTCTGGGTAGAGACTGTGGCTTTGTCCTGCAGCTACCCAGATTTCAGGTGCAGAAGGTGTAGGGGCATGTTCTTGGCATGGAAGTCACATAACCCACATAGATGAAGGAGGCATTTGCCCCAGAGGACTGCCTGCTCTTGTATAGCCAGGACCAAACAGCATATGTCCTAGCAAGAGACTAAAGTGAGCAGAGTACCTTTGACTGACAACCTAAACATGACCAGGTCCTTGACTGCACTGAAATTGAATAATTCCATCTGCGATAAATGAGCCGGGGACTTTGTTTCATGTTACATGCATTTTTACGACTTTGCCACAGCATATCTTAGGCTTAAACCCACCAAGACCTACACATCTGAGAAGGGAGATGAGACAGGCAGATCTTTGACACCAGACTTAGTAATTTGTCCTGTGTTCGTCATATACATAGCTGGTTTTATATGCTCTTAAATCTTCGGTCAAGGAGCGCCTTCAGCAGTCCACATCTCATGTTCACATTTGTCGACAGTGAATCAGTGGGATGGTTCATCTGTGAGAAAGGGCAGTAGTTTTTTATCTGAGTCTGCACCTCTTGTGAATTACACTATATACTTCTTCATGGTTCATGTATAAAGGGCTTCAATCCCACCTGGCAATCAGACACTGAGTTAGATGCTGCCCCAGAACTGTGACCACATCACAGGGATACAGCTACAACTGAAGGGACTGAGAGAGGGGACGAAAGAGCAGAGACATTGTATAGAGCTGGCCATAGCACTAGGTTCTATCAGGACACTCATAGTTTCTAAGATACTCAAACTGGTGAGTTTGGTGCTTTGAAAACAGTGTTCAAGGAAGGAGAAAGTTCTATGCTTTTAAGTTCTTATAGCTGCAGGTGCACTGTGTTTCCTGACACTGATTTATGCTGCTGGGGAGCAGACAATGCTGCAGAATGCCCTAATAGAGTTTGGTTTTGTTTACAGGCTTTCATACTCTGAAGTGCTCCATGCAACCTTCACAAATGGCAAGTTAAATGCTAACAGTTCAGTGTGTAGCACAGTTCCTTGGATGAATTAACCCCTGTAGCACTAAAGGCTTTCTTCTTGCCATCTTGTAGCCTGCCCTCTGCTTGCAGCTCTCACCCTTTCAGCTAAGCTTCCTTGGCAGTTTCTTCCAGAACCTTGGTGACAGCCCGTGTGAGGCTCATGCTGTTGCCCTCATGGTGTGAGCCTCAAGGGCCCTGTAAGCCCAGATACTGCTGTTATGTCGGGCCTCTGTGGGAACCGATGTGTGCCATCAACTGTGAGCTTGGCCAGTAAAACTTTGGAATGTAAGCCTGTCTCAACACACCGTGTGCAACAAATGCCTAAGAAGACAAAATTCAGCAGCTGGTTATGGACTCGAAAGATCCTACCTAAATTTGTGCATTATTAGAGCATTGCCAGCTGAAGAGAGAACGTGCTGAGCCAGGGTATTAAAGATCACAGATCGTTTTTATCAGTTGTTCGTCTTCCCCCTGCTTTCCCTTGTACTTCTGTCAGATGCACAAATCAGATATCAGAATCCCAGTAATATATTCCATCAGAAGCAAGTTGCATGTATTTTTCTTAGTCTGGTTTCCAAAATAAATGAGTTTGGTATGACCCATCTGTCAGTCAAACCCCCTCTCTCATCTTTTAAATCTGTTGGGCAAATTAACCTGCTAGTAATTAAAATAACTAAAGTTCTGGAACTTTGGTGAAAATCAGTTTCAGTGTGTGTGAGAGACACCCAAACTATTGCCCCAGTGTGGCACAACTCACCACTGTTAATCGATTAGCTGCTAACAGATGCTCATGATAGCCAAAATATTTACAACTAACTGACCACATCTTGAGCCGTGGCTTGTACTTGTACCATCCACGCTTCTTCTCACATCTCCATGTTAAAGGAGTGTCATACATGTTAGAGCCAGGGTATACCAGAATGAAGGGCTCAATGTCCAAGTGGAGACCAGTGATGAGTGGCATTCCTTGGGGGTCGGTACTGGGACTGACACTGTTTAATGTCTTTGCCGGCAACATGGACAGTGGGACTGAGTGCACCCTCAGTTTGCTGACGATACCAAGCTGTGTGGTGCAGTCGACATGTTGGAGGGAAGGGATGCCATCCAGAGGGACCTGGACAGGCTTTAGAGGTGGGCTTGTGCAAACCTCATGAAATTCAACAAGGCCAAGTGCAAGGTCCTGCACATGGGTCAGGGCAATCCCAAACACAAATACAGGCTGGGCAGAAAATGGATTGAGAGAATCCCTGAGGAGAAGGACTTTTGGGTGCTGGTTGATGAGAAGCTCAACATGACCCGGCAATGTGCACATGAAGCCCAGAAAGCCAAATGGAACCTGGGCTGCATCAAAAGAAGAGTGACCAGCAGGTTGAAGGAGGTGGTTCTTCCCCTCTACTTTGCTGTCATGAGATCCCACCTGCAGTACTGAGTCCAGCTCTGGGGCACCCAATGTA
Organism: Patagioenas fasciata; assembly: GCF_037038585.1. NCBI lineage: Eukaryota > Metazoa > Chordata > Aves > Columbiformes > Columbidae > Patagioenas > Patagioenas fasciata. The sequence continues at coordinate 94,436,854 of NC_092520.1, forward strand.
AGAAGGACATAGATCTGTTGGAAAGGGTCTGGAGAGGCCACAAAGATGATCAGAGGACTGAAGCACCTCTACTCTGAAGACAGGCTGAGAGAGTTGGGGTTGTTCAGCCTGGAAAAGAGAAGCCTCCAGGGAGACCTTATAGCAGCCTTCCAGTACGTAAAGGAGGCTTGACAAGAAAGATGGAGAAGGACTTCTTACAAGGGTGTATAGTGATAGGACAAGGTGTAATGGCTTTAAACTGAAGGAGGGTAGACTTAAGTTAGATATAAAGAAGAAATCCTTCATTATGAGTGTGCTGAGAACAGGCTGCCCAGAGAAGCTGTGAATGCCCCATCCCTGTAAGTGTTCAAGGCCAGGTTGGACGGGGCTTTGATCAGCCTGGTCTAGTGGAGGGTGTTCCTGCCCATGGTAGGGGTGTTGGAACTAGATGACCTTTAAGGTCCCTTCCATCCCAAACCATTCTATGATTATATGATTCTGTGACTATGACAACAACCAGGAGAAGGATGCATATCTGTAGGAAATGAATTTGATTAGTCCTGCTTCACATGGAAAAAGTTAGAAAGTGAGATTCACCATAAGCTCCAAAAATGGTCTTTGAGTCTACTCTTATGAAACATAGTTTGTTTTGACTTTACGATTGTTTTAATGAGCTATCTCCCCTTCTACTCTACTAGAGAAAAAAATAGCATTCAGGTGTGTAATTCTCATATCCACCTTACCTGCAGTTGACAACCTCACCAGTTCTCCCTCCTTTATGTCTAGCAAGCTTTAAACACTAATTATTGTATTGTATTATCATATCTGTTAAGTTGTTTCTGGCAATATTTGACAAGTTCTTATGTTTCTCCTTGCCAATCATGTTGTTTTGGATTGTGTGATGAAACAATGTATGCTCAGAACAGGCTGTGACTGGGAAATTATTTCTTGATAATGCTAGTGACTTTCTTTTCCCCATTATTGCATTTTAGGCTGTTTATGACAGACTGTCTGACATATTAGACATAATAAAGAAGTTAATAAAGAGTATTATTGAAATCCATATGGAAGATAGGTCAAAACTCCGTGAAGAAAACACTGTTAATTATAGATGGAAGGCTGGCTTCTGAAAGTGCTGGAAGGTCTGTTTTAAGGATGTTTATCTCCAGTAGGTTATGAAAAAGTCAAAAGAACACATCCTTATCAACAAATATGTATGAATTAAATTTGGAAATAAATATCTGTTATATTACTTTATCGAGCTATCAAGATAAATGAGATGCCAGAAACTAAAAGATTATCTGCAGTGACATGATATTTTTCTTTTTTCCAGTTTTATTTCCTTCCTCAAGTTTTCTCCTCCAAGCTGAAATGCTTTTTCCTTTCCTGTGGCTCAGCTGAAAGTAAATGAGTCTTTAAATGGTTTCTCGATTCTTACTGATCCTTTCTACTTCATAGTTTTGTAATAAAAAAATGTCCTCTCAAGTATAAGGGAACAGAGTCTTCTAAAGAAACTCCACATGCTCACTTAGGAGGGTATGTTATCTTTTTCTATAACTTACTTCTTTTGTCAGCTATAAGATATACTAGAGCTTTAGGAATTCTTAATAGGCTAGCAACGTTTTGCCTTTCACAGTCACTTAATAGTGGGTGATGGCTTGGGCTTGTAGAGCTTAATTTCATTTTACTTGGCCTGGATTGTCCCCAGGTAAGTGATAGTGGGCATTTTGAGAAAAATAATTATTCCACAATTTAGAAGCAATTGCACTTTATCATCTCTGCAACCAGAAGACTGACTGTTCCATGAACAGGTAAGTAAGAGGTGCTTTCCTCTAAATGTAAGAGTCCCTTGGCATTTTTCCATCAGGCTTGGGAGCAGCTTCATTAAAATACTCTTGCAACCAACACCCACCTATGGATGCAGACAATTCCATAGGGATCCTTGTGGGGGTTCTCATGTATCTTGTGCAAAACCAACAGGCATGGTCTGTAGAAATGCCTGCAATGAACTCTCTGTTTTGAAGACAACATGATGATTCCAGAACAGAGGCAGCATTTCTATGTATAAATAGAAGCTATCTCCATAATCTAATACTTTTCAGATTGTGTCAAATAGGAAGACAAAGCAAAGGGACATGGATCTCTGATACAAGTCGACCTCTTGCTGAACAGTTTGGGGACACACTATTAAATACTTGTGGGATAATTAGCAATGGTTAGAAGCCACCAGACAGTGTACAGGTTTGTGGGAAAGTCTGAAGGGACACACAGGATGAGTGAAGACATCCTAGAATTGTTTTAGGAATCAGTTTATGATCTCTTTGAAGGTGTCTGTAAAACAGAAGCAGAACGTTTATTTACCTGTTCAAGCCAGCCAGAAATAAAGCTATGCAGAAACTGTAGTGCACTGTAAATTAGTGGCAATTACTGCTACTTATTGTAGCAGTAGTCTCCTGTACCTGCCAACAGCTGCATGTGGTGTTTGGTGGTGGGAGGTGTATGGAGCAGACAGCTGGGTGAGAATCTCACTCCACTCCTGTTTTGTTCTGTTGATATGGAAAGTTGCAGATTCTCAGTCTGAATTCAAAGAATTGAACCTTTCTGTGGCACTTCTTGTGTGATCTATAACTCCCTACTGCACTAAGGCTCCCAGATGGTTTTGTTGCACCTTCTGCTATTCCTCCATACTGTGCAGATGTCAAACAACCCTGTTAAGTCTCCTGTGGTGAGTGCGAGATCTTTTAGCACTTGTCTCCTCACACTTGCCTGCTGCCATGCCACACCTCACACATTAGTGCTGCTGCTGCTGCCTTCTCTCGGGGCTCCCCTCCACACATCCCTGACCAACAGCTCTGCAGTCTGTTCCCCAACTGTGTCTGGTGCACAAGGGCAGGAGGAGCTGTGGCACTGTGCTCCATACATCCCTATGATGCCCTCCAGCAGCCAAACCCTGTGTCCTCCTTTGCTCGTATAGTAGCTATGCTCCGTCATTATGTGACCGGACATCTCCCAGCCGGTGGCCCCATGTGTGAATCTCACATCATGGGACTGGGCTGGCCTGAGGGGCCTGTGGAAGGAACAAGTGCATCTGTGGGAATGGTGGCATTACATGGCATTTTTAGCATCTAAACCTGAAAAGCCTTCAGGAGAGGACATCTAAGAAAGCAAACACATTGTGTTTATACTCTCCAGCCCCATTTGTATTGTTTCACACGTAGTGTTTAAGTATGGTAACAGCCCCTGTAAATTGTTTTGTTTTGTACGCATCTTGAGGAGCAAAGAAGCAACCTGCCTTTCCTTCCTCTATATAACTTCTGTGGTTGAAGAGGGAACTGAAGATTTAAATATTTTTTTGAATAGCAGAGATTTATGCATGCCAGCAAGGTGAAAACTTAGGAGTGACCTCACTGGAGAATGGGATAGGGACTGAGCTGCTGGTGGGCTCAGACCACTGTTTATGGCCAGAGATATCCCTCTGCCCTTGACTTTTCACTGTGGGGAGAACAGGAAAGCAGTCTACAAAATTATTGACTATATTCTGCTTGGAGAGCCAAGAGAGGCTGTATGGGCATTTTTGTGATGGAGAGGTGAAAAACGGCAAGTATCCCCACAGCTGTCTTGAGTTGCCCTTGAAGGACAGTAGCCAAACTAACCATAAAAATATTAGTTTATAGTCCCTTAGAACTGAGTGGCTCTAGGAACTCTGCATATGTCTACGTTGGTTGATACTAGGGTCAGCCATTTCCTTCATTCCTCTGAAATGTAAATACATTTCTTTATGTGCTGAGTGATTTACTTCAATCCACAAAGGTATTTCTGAAAGGATCCAAACACTGAATATAAGTACTTGTTGAGTACTGCTTTCCATCTAGCCTTGTGAGTTATACTTCCAAAGAGAGGGACCAGGATTCTTGAAGGGAATTCATCTGTGTAATGGTGCCTTAATAAAATAGGCCACGTGGAGCTACTGAGATCATGTTGACTGGGAAGTATTGAGAAATGGTACTAATACATCTCTTGGGCTGTGAATATTATGTATTCTTCAGAGTTATGTTTTGCTTGCAGTTTATGGCATTGGTGTTTTTGCCTTTGATTAAACTGCATAGGTATCCGAATTTTGCAGTGGAAAAACTTTGCTTTCCAAGGAATAACATCTCTTGCCTTTCTGCAGTGATTTGGTTTTGTATTTATTTATATAGCATTGTTTTTTCACAGAAGGGCTAGGTAGAAGTCACTTTTGTTTTTGTCTTTTTTTTTTTTTCTTCCTATTAGGTGTTTGAGTTTAAAGAATTCATAATTAAGTTCTTTATTAGCTAATTTGTATTGCAATTTAATTTCACTGAGTTTGTAAAATGTTCTGTTAGTTCTGAGAGCATTTGTGTTATGTATGCATTTTTCAGCACTTCAACAGAAAGTACTATAAGTACAGGAGTTAAAAAACTGTTTATCTTAACACATACCGAGTATAAATTCACATTTCTCTTGTTATTTAAATGATTATAAAGTAGCACATAATGACTGTCCTATGTAGATGCAGTAGGAAGTCTGGCACTATGCTTTATTTTTGGATCCAATTATACAGAATGATATTGATTCACAAAGGTAAAGTAGCCAGATGATTTATGAACACAGACCCTCTTTCTTTTTAGTAAGCAAATGAAATATTCACAGTTTTTCTCAACTACTTATTCATTTGGGGGGAAAAAAAATGCCCTTGATAAAAACCTATTATTACTTGCAAACTGCTGTGGATGGTACAGTTCCTCATGAAACTGAAAGAAAGTAAATTGGTGCTATAAGTGGAGGTGGAACAATTTGATGTTATTCATGTTGTTTAGTACGTCCCACGTAAGAGTGTGTGTTTATTTCATATCTGCATACTGAACTTGAATTTCACTTGGATGAAACTTTTCCAGACAAGTGATATTCCTTAGGTGGATATTTTTGAAGGAGAGAGGAGACCTTAAATAATTAACTCGTCTTTCATAAGAGACTCAAGGAAAAAATGTGATTTTTCTCTCCAGTGAATTACTTGATAATCTTTTATTGAAGTAAATCTTCACCCCATGTGCTTGGACCTTAAACGTGGATTTTAGCAAGAGGTATCCTTTTGCAATTTTATGTCCATGAGCATGTTCCAGCTGAGAGATAAGCTGATCAATTTCTTTCCTGTAACTACAACTTCAGACACCTTCAAGCTATTCAGGGTCCATGCTTCTTTGGGGAGAGAAGCAAGATGTTCTCAGGGGCTCTGCTACTGAATCTAGAACCTATTTTCCACAGCTGAAAACAGACTCAATACAGTGGGAATTGCAACAGAAATTGGACGAGGAGCCTAGAAAAGGAGTGTGGTGGATGATATCAGGACTTATCAGCCACAGAGGTTGCCTAGGCAAGCGTACTTGGACTGGAAGCAGGCATGAGAAGTGAGTGAGGGGAGATTACTATGGATCCTTGATGGAACAAGTCATGGGATTGCAATGCAAACCATTAATATTACAGTAAAAATACTGAAATCTTCCAGACATAGAGTTTCCTATGACATAAAAGAAATGCATAAAACACTGCAAATTGTAGTGTTGTGATGTAGAACATTGAACTATCTGAAGCTTTGTATGCAGGCTAAACTATTTCAGCTGCCACTGAAGTTTATTGTCTGTCTGAATCATTCCACACTGCTCTGAAATCGTTTTTACTTGGTCACTAGATACCTCTACACTGTTATTCAGTCTTCCCGTATTATAATGGCACATGTCAAAACGTTTTGTACAGCCTTACCAAGATACTAACTTTGTTTTTAATTCAATGATTTCACCATGACTTGAAAGTAGAGGTCCACTCAGTTTTCTGCACATAGATGAATTGAAAATTACAATAAAGCTTTTACAATTTAACTCTCTGCCCCCACCAAACTTCTGTTGAAAGTGTTCCTTTTCTTGCTGTCTTCTAACATTATACTCACTGAATACTAAGCCTCAACAAGATCGATCTGGTCAGTCATTACAACAATTTATATCTTGCCACTGAATCCCATGGAGGTAAATACAAAAAAATGACTAAATTAAGTCTTCTTGCAATGGTCTAGTCAATTTTAATTGTAGCAAATAAAAACTTTCCTATTCACCATTTGTGTCTTGCTTTGTAATAACATCTCTATCTATGAACCTGCAGTTTTAGATAGTTAATATACTTGTTTCCTTTTTATTTAGTTGACATGAGCTGACATAGGGATTCTGTTATGCTTGTAAGTGATGTTTTTGAGAGTGTGTTCACTTATGTCAGGTAAAACATGGAGTAAGATAACAATTGTATATGAGGATGCTGAAGATTTGTGACCCTAAGGTCCACTGTGAAGTACTTCCGCAATCCATGTAGGAGTCAGCAATGTGACAGGAGGAACTCTCCTACGCAGATGCTCAGAAAACTGACTTCAGAATAAACAAGTTACCCTCAGCCTATTCATTTTCATAAAGCTTTTACAATATTGAAAGATGATCTCTGAAAAGAGAGGAAGATTATTGTCTCCTGTTACAGAGATCTGACTCCAGTACCATATATTACTTGTTTAAGAACCAGATTAAATTATCAAAGTCCAAACCAAATTTTAAATTTAAATTATAAATCAACAAGAAAAAAACCAGATTAGATTATTGAAATCTTAGAGCAGTGCTACTCTTACAGAAATTAATGGAAAATGGAAAATCACACAGGATGATTAAAACACGCTGATGGTTTCACAAAACAGAAGCAAAGAATATTAAATTAGTTTCATAAAATATTAAATTAAGCTTATAAATTAAAAATACTCAGGTGACAGATATGCTTACCTCTGTATTACATTATTATTGTCTTTTAATGTTAATCAATTTTATCTTGTCAACTGTATTAAATCCTGCCATGGGTAAAGAATTTCTCAGGATACATGCAAAGTTTGTTTGTTCATTAATTTTTTAAAGAATCTATCACAGCTTGACCTTAAACTGGAATGCATTAGGGACAGGTGGATCCAGAGCTGTCTGGCAGGTCTAGCAATAGAGTCCACCCTGCTGCTGGAAATCTTATGCAGAGGCTCTGACGGTGAGGGTATATGCTGGAGGACATACATTAGCACAGTTAATGCCATTTACCGCCTTGCTAACTTTTCAAGATAAATAACCCCAGTGAAAATTATGATGAAGACTCTGCTTATGAGGATGGATGTCTGCATTCAAATTATTTTTTTTTCCTACTTTTTGTGTCCTTAACTGTTTAGATTTTGGGTTCTTCAGGACAGGTACTGTTTCTTGAAACTAGCAGAACAAGTTTACTTTTTTGAACTGAAGTTTCTAGGCATTAGCACAAATATGTGATGACAACAACAATGATGACTTCAGTACAATAGCAATAAAAGCAGTGATGATGTCAGTCATGGCCATGACGATACCACTACCGCTGCTTCTAATGGCAAGAAATTTAAGAGAAGTGAAGAGTTGCTGGAAGAAATGAAGGAGAAGGAGACAGCCTGACTGAGAGTTTGCTTATGAGATCGCCTACAGACCAAGAATAAGGAGAGGATAGGAGACAGACATCCAGGATCTGTTTGCAAATTGTATTTATGCATGTTCATCTGAATTGCTGGACAGAATATTATAACAACCCCTATTTAAAGCAAAATGTGTCCTGGTAGTTCTGTCAATGTGAACGGTGCAGTGTGGACATAATTTTCATGTAATATATTATGCCAAAGATTAAACCTGTGGCATCTAAGCAGAAAATTATTTAGTTGCCAAAGTATAAGTGTGTAATGCAGTTTGAGACACAGCGGGAATACCTGGAGAATCCACATGAGGCCAGCAGAAAAGATGCAGGAGCCATGAGAGAGGCAGAGACCTTCTGGAGAGGCATTCAAACAGGACATCACAGGCAATCTCAGCTGGCACTGGAGATGTAGGTTAAACAAGTGTTTCCCACTCCAGGTGCCTAGTGGAGTCCTGCTCTCTAGGCTACCCATGAAGAGAGCTGCAGGTGGTCATTCAGCCAATCTGTCTGATACATTTGAGGATGGGATGAGTTGCCTTATGGCAGTGCCTTGCTTTCTGTTATCTTTGGAGGGAACGTGAGGAAGGACCCTAACATCTAGACATTAAATGAGTTAGATGATACCCTCTTGAAGAAGCTACCCAGGCTTAGCCACAGAACCCACCAGGGTACTCTTGTTTGAGAGTGTCAAGGAAACATTTGAGAATGTCCCATGTGAAAAGTCATATCATGGAGAAAATACTGAGAAGGTGTTCTGTAGTAACAGTCTTTTGTTTTTAATATGCAATTTTCAAACGACAATATTCTTGAGGGCTTCCCCAGTGGGTCAGTCTTTAAAGGCAGTAAAGTGGGATTAGAAAAGAAAATTTGCAGTGTATTGCAATTATTGCATTATATACTGGCAAGCAAGAAAACATTAGCTATGTAGACTAAAGAAATAGGATGACATGAATGGAAAAAATAATGTGGGGACTTTATCCCCTGTGCAGATACACTGAGAAACCTATCGTTACCTTTGAGGTATATTTATTCAGGTAGATCCTTTGAGGCTAATTCAATTTGACAACAGTGAAGAATTGAGCCCACCAGTTCCAGAAATTACTCACTGTTTAAGTTTTCTACCAGAATGAAAATATGTCTGTTCTGATAAAGTCTTTGTGGTTGCAAAGGCTGCATACTTCCTATATTGTTTTAGTAAAGGGAGAATTTCCTCATGAAGAAACTACCTGAAGGTTATCAAAGGTATGCTATATCTTCTCTACGGCCCATTTTCTATCTACCCTTGTTGCATAAGCTCTTAAATTAGAATGGTTTATTTTATCAGCGCAGATTGGATGTGTCATGGAACAGCCAAATCCCAGCTAGGTGGTCCCAGCATGGAGCATTTATGCAGTTCTTCATAAGCAGGTGAGATTTGGATCTGCATGGACTCAATACCTGCCATGTCAGCATCCATTTTTGGAGAACAAGATTTCCTGGATCACAGGGAGCGTATTGCTGCTTCACAACAGTTAATGAGAGAACTGCGATTAGCACTGAATCTAGTTCATCCTTTGATGATGTCTGGTTGCACTGGATATCAACTTTTTCAATTAATGAAAACAGTATTTATGGCAACCTACATGCACAAAAGTATATCCTATTGGAGCTTGCTTTGATAATGGATATATTTTTATTTAGGCTGACTTAGTCTTGGTCAGTACAGAGAAAATATGCCTAGAACAATGGAAAACATTTTAGCAAACCATTCTTCTAGTAGAACCTCCATGCCTTTTTGTATACTTTTGAAAAACACACACAGCTAGGTTTTTTACCATACTTTAAAACTGTAAGTTTTGAATGTTCTTTGTATTGTAGCTGTTCTATTAGATTTGTAATAACTAGTAGAATTGCAGCTTTGATATAAATTGTTTTACTGCTTAGTTTTATGCTTACCATGAGAAACCAGTGAATAAAACATCCTTAAAAAAGGAAATTGATAAACATTGTCCATGTCATATCTGTCTGGTAACATTTTCTAATATTAATAACCTTGGCAAGTCATGAGAGCTAAGCAAACTGCACATTTTAATTTGGAAATGTGTTTTGAATTTAGTGAGATTCTTAAATCACACCAGTATTTTTGAAAATCCCATGTATGCAAGCTTAAAAGCCTAATTTTAGATTTGTCATTTTGAAGATGATAGTCTGTGTATATTAAAAAGTCTAGTCACCCTCTTACTCTATTGAAAGCCTAATTATTTCAGTATTTCATAGTGTTTGTAGGCCAACAGCCTTAGTTGTAATATTCCGGTTTTAGCCCGTAATAGTATTGTGACATTACCGTGCCAGATTTTGCTGGTAGTGGCGTTAAAGTAAAAATATAGGCTTGTTACATAAACATTTTAGTCTAAAGTCACAATGGCTCTATGTGACCCAGGTGAGTGATGAAAACAGAACAAAGTCCTAAGTTGTTTTGCATTTCAAGATGCTGCTCTTAGTAGGGGCTGCAAGGCAGGACTACAGGGCAGCAAGCAAGGCATAACAGCCTCCTTTTGACATTTGCCAGTGCTTTGTGGCAACTCATCCTTCTTTGGGACTTACTGTATGACCAAGACCTCCTTACTCTGGTTTGCGGACTGCAGAGCTTCCTGTTCTGGAGAAGGGCACATAAATATGCTGGAGACAATGAGGTAGGTTGAAAAAGTAAGTGGGCTGGAGAACAAGGAGACATAGCTCTTGAATTTATTCTGGGAAGCTCTGGAGATACAGAGCTTTTAGTGCAAGAGGTTTGGGAGGAAACTCTCCGAATGTCTTATTTTGTAAAGACATTTTAGAGGATCTTTCTCCTCTTTCCCATTTTGATTTTTGTTGTTATTGTTGCAGGTTTCGTGCGAGCCTCTGGTACACATGTTGCACACTTGGAGGAATTAGTTACTACAGACATTGTAGCCAACCTTCAGGCCCTTACTACAATCAAGATGCTGAACAACATAAAAGGAAGTGAGGAAAACATCCTGGTGCTGATGTGTTTCAAAATGTTATAAAAGCCTAAGCAGGGAAAAGAAACAAAAAGAGTAATTGGTCATGGTTTCTAAATGGACAATTTCAACTACTCAAGGAAGGTGCACATCTCAGAGTTAGCACATTCAAGTCTAGAAAATCTGTCAGGGTGCAGCAAGAGCTGGCTGCTCCTGAAGGGCCAAAGTGATCCTAGCATCAGCCATTCCCTCTCCAAGGAGCACTACCCTGCAGGGCCTTGAGGTCAGCAGGCAGAGCTGAGGGGCGACGAGGTCCATTGACTACTCCTAATGCAGTAAGGAGATGAACCAGGGCCAGGGCCCATCCTGTGGCTCCAGAAGGTTAATGAGGACAGGGCCAGAGTGAGAGACAAGCCTGGAGACAAGATGATGATGCGAGACCAAAGTTTGTCCGGGGCCAGAGACAGAGTGATGAGCTGCAACATATGTTCTAGGGATCCAACCAGGAGATGAACTGCTATAGCATAGGGCTGAGGTCCACCCAAGAGGCAGGGACTGGAAGACTAACTACAGCATTACTGGGGCAGTCAATGATTTTTCCAAGCTGAGCTAAAATGGGGCTCCTGGGCCAGTGGGTGGGAGTCCTGCTAAGGCTGGCTGTCAGGCCTGCTGGGATACTCAGGTCCATGACAATGTCCATGGATAATGGAGAAGTCATCTCACAGTGTGACTCTTTGCATAACTGATAAGCTAAATTTATTTTTTCACTCTTTGTTCTTTTATTGTGGAATTTTCTTGGCAGCTCTTCCACCCTCTGATTTGACTAAATTTGAATGTTGTTGATCTATGCTGCAAAAGAGTGGTTAGTGCTTAATGGTTGTCAGACATCACTCTGTACATTTATCAGACAATCTATTTAAAATCCAAAGAAGCTGTTGGAGACAAACAAGCAGAATTACCATGTAAAGAAAGTAGAGTTAATTAATCTCAAACATTTCCAGTGTATCAAGATAAGAATTTGCAGCACCCAAAGATGGAAACAATGAGGTTTTTTTCAAATTGCCCAGGACTGAACACTCCCCTGAATGAAGCCTTGTTGGTTGAGGCAGAATCTGAAGATGCTGCTGGCCCTATGAATGAGATATTTGTAATATCATCGTTACTATAATAATACAGATTTGTATTTATTTTCATTCTGTTCCAAGCCTTGTGGTTACTTTCAAATACTTCTTGCAAATGTTATCATTCTCAGGACTAAGTGTGAGGAAAAGGAATATTATTCCATCTGCCTGTCCATGTTCCAGTGACAGTAGGATTCTCAGAAAAGGCAGACTTGGCCTTTTTTAAGTATCCTGAAATTAGGATCCCACAGAACACTCGTTGTTTCTAAAAGCACTGAAACGATTTGGAATGATGAAATGGGCTACAGTTTGAGAACAGTACACTCTGAGTTTTGATGTGAATTCATTTGACTTAATACAGAGCAAAGAAGATGAATTGACATAAGGCTGGAAGAAAGATGGTGGGATGGCTCTCTTTGGCATCCAAATAGATGAATGACAAATCTGGAGGCGGTGCCAAAATGGAAAGACAGAGATATGCCTTGTGGGATGTAATGTCTTTTTGCCTTTTTGGTTACTCACATGGAAGACCCTCTTTTGATGCCAGTCTAGTGGTGTTACTTTTCTTTATGGAACATGATAGAAGCACCATCACAGAAAGCTGATCAACTGGAACAACGGTACTGTACATTTTTACTAGATTGGAAGCACTGTTTATCCTGTTCAGTGCTAGTGGAATACAATGTGAACTTTCCAATGAGTTTAGTAAGAAATTAAGAATGACCAAGATGCTGGAAAAAACACCCCTCCCCCTCAAAAAAAAAACCAAAAAACAACCCAAACCCCACAACCAAAAGAACAAATCAAAATTTGTCTAGTGGAAAACGCATATGAGTGGGAAGTCTGACTAGCCTGCATGATGGCGGTTGAACCACTAACTGGCTGTATTTCCCCATAGACAGGATCAAACTGCTCATTTTCGATATGCAAAGTAATTTTTCTCTTCACAGGCAAAAATCACAGAGACATCTTGAAAAAACTTATCTGTGCTAACTCCCTCTGTTTCTTTTCCTTCTTTTTTCTTTCTCCCTGCAAGGATTTTTTTTTTTTTTTTTAACTAGATATAATCATAGAGACTGTGATCACAGTGATCTATTTTCCAGTTCAGAAATAGGAAAAGTGTAACAGCTTTCCCCCCTTCTTGCTGGTAGCAGTACCAGAAAGTGGATGGTTGTCTCCTTTCCCCATTTCCAGGCTTTAACCAGCACTTGTATTCTCGGTCTCAGTTTGGTGTTTACCTCATTTGCCCCACACTTGAGATAGTCATGGCTCAAGTCCAGCAGTAGTTTCATTTTTGTTTCCTGCTTAGAACAAATGGACATAAACTATGCCAGTTCTAGTTTGATGAGCTCTGGATAGCAACCCAATAACATAGAGGTGCAGAGTTAGCAAAATCCACAAGCCTCACGCAAGCAGGGCTTTGAGAACAGCCCAATACCTTAAATTGTATCAACTTAATAACCTGATACCACAATTCATCTTTATTTGTATGATGCAGAATTGGTGAGTTTCACATCATAATTTATTTCTGAGTTTATTTTTGTTTGCCTGTGTGTGAGAGGGGATTTCTACTGTAACTTTTTTTTTTTTCTTCCCATTAGAAGTCTTTTTTTTCAGCTGAGGAACTGTCATGACAGAGGCTGGCGATAAATTTTTACATTCTTGACTCCTGTTGACCTAAAATTACAGTTTCAGATACATCATGGTATCTTGCTCTATGGTGTAAAAGAGAGGGTTACATCTACTTTACAAATCTCTTTCATTTTTCTCACATCTTCTATAAATCGTGTGCTATTTTTCTTCCTGGTTTCTTTCTTAATTTACAACATTTCCTTATAAATACACAAAAGGACAAATGTTTACTCAGAATTTCAGCTTTTGACAGAATTTCTGTACTGTGTTTTGGCAGTTTTTATCATAGACCAAATCCATCCTATACCCCCTCACCTTCAAATCTGAAAATCTGTATTCATATTCTTGTTAGGTTCTGCTGTACTGCATACAGGAATATTGGCAGGATGAGAGATACTTATTTGAGGTTGTCAGTGAATTTGAGAACCTTTCCAAGGAAGCCTTGGGGGAAGGGAGCTTGTTCTTAAATTTATAATTTCTGGTGAGTGGTTTAAACTAGTTTTATTAATAACTGCAGACTTTTTAATAAGGTGACAGCTGGTAGAATAATTTAATGGAAGCTTTTTCTTTTCTTCTTCTTCTACCAGAAACAAACTGTTCAAACCGCAAATAAACACTAGTGGGTACAGAATCACACATTTTTGAGATGTTAATGTGGGCTTTGCAATTTGCATATTCAATTAGGAATGGCTAAGTAGGCATTTTAGCTGTTGCGATTCGCTCGGTGCTGCAGTCCTGAAATACTTTGGACAGCTCAGGATTTCGCACATCGCTTCCCACTGCACGGCCAGGACCGTGAAGACAAACTGGCTCAGCTGAGGACTGGATATGTTTCTAATTTCCAAAATTTCACTGCAGGTTGGAGTTTAGTGGTTTATTTACCCCTGAAGCAAATGGAAATCTCCAGATTTCATAGGTAGAGAAAGCTGAGTAGAGTCTGTATAAAGGCTCAGGCTCAATTTCATGGGCTAACTGAAAAAATAAAACTGCATTCTGATATAATGAAATAAAATAAACAGTGCTCTTCAAATTGAATGGCCTGCTGTGCTTTCTAATGAGATAGTTCAGTAGAACCGACAAAAGTTTAAAATCACATGCAATCAACGAACATGAGTCTTAATCTTCTTCCTCTCTGGGACACTAATTTAGCAAAGGATTTAAGCATGTGTTTATCTCTATTCCTGTTAAGCACTTGCAACACTCGAGTTGGTGGAACTGAACTTTGTTTAAAAAACTAAGCATGAGTTTTGATAAAAAGAGTTGGATAGCCTTACTGATGCCATGGGCAATCCAGAGCTGAGAATCAGTGCAGCAGATAGGGCCTGATGATAATCAAAACTGGCTCAAAATGTTATGTTTTGAGTATATCAGCCAAATAATTGTGTTTTCCTCAAACTGATGTAAAAAATAGGAACACTGATTGAAGCTGAAGATGGAAAAGAAAGGGTGTATATCCACCAGTATTCAGCAGTGTTGGCAGAGTCCTCAAGTGTGCTCCATGAAGTTGGTGGAAGAGAATCCAGAGTGGCTGATGAGCATGGACTTGGTCCTCAATCAGCAAGTGCAAAAACCAGGTGAAACGCCTGCATTTCAGATACAATACCCTAGTCACCCAACCACGAATATTCAGTATAGCCGGTGTTCACTGGAGGCTCAGGCTGACAGACTGCATGACATAAGACTGTAGTTCCTACCATTAGCAACAAAAGGATGAACAGCCAATGTTCTCCTTGGAGTAAAAGCACTCACCGTTCAGTGGGAGTCCTGGACTCAGGCTGGGGGGAGGTATCAGACACAGTGTCCTCTTCTGGAAATTAAACTGTCTAATAGTCTAACTCATAAAGGGCATCTGCTTCCACCATGCAACTGTCCAAAAGAGAACTCAGCATCTTTAATTGCAAGGCTTACCCTGTGGGGTCACTCAATCATTTTACAAGAAAGTGCAGACTCTGCACTGTCAATCTAAGTTTACTGAACTTCCCTCTGAAGGCTTTTAGAAGCACCTGACACTTTCTTTTTCCAAGATCATATAGGCATCTAATTTAGATAGTCTGAATCACCCTGGTAGGGTGAGAAGACTAAATTTTAGGTGCTGCAATGCTGCACTTAGGTGTACAAAAGGGGAAATCTGAATATATTAATCTAACATGTGAGTTAGACACAAAACACTATCAGGTTCTAAATTACAGTGTGAAATTAATTTCAGGCTTCCATCACCTCAGACTAATTAGTGCAAATTAAATTTCATTGTTGTCAACTGGGGAGAGTAGTGCAAAATATGCCAGTTCAGGATTTGTTTGAATATCTGTTCTACAAAAGATCACGCAAGGCATAGACTTGACTGTAGAGACTGTCCAGAAGCTTTCCAAGTGCTACAGCAAACGTATGAGGAAAGGAATACAGTCTTGGCTTAACTTGAACTTCCTGATATCTAAATACCGTCTGTGGCTCCTTGATTTGTATGACAATCATTTTCATCTTATTCTGTACAGAACAACCAGAAAGAAATCCTCAACTGATGTTCAGTGTCACTGCACAACAGTGGAAACTTGCAGATTTATAATGTGATATGTCTTAGGATGCCCATGAGGAATGATGAGGTGGTGTCTCACCTAACTTCAGTGGAGCTGGAGAAGTTGTGTGGGTTTTGTTCTTTTTTTATTTTTTTTCTTTTTTTTTAACCTGATTAAGTCACCAGTATATGTTTTATCATGTAGTTTAACTGTAGTCCTGTGCATATATATAAAGACTGTGGTTACACAGTGCATATCCCTATCACTTCAAGCAGCTAGAGTACTGCAAACTCTGAAATAGAAGTGTGTTATTTTATCCTTGCCTAGGGAACACTAGAGCTGGTTGTGGCGAATATGCTATCCAAAAGAAAAGTAAGTATGCACAAAAGAAGCAGGAAACAGTCTCCAAGCTTGGAGCCTACAGCTCTTTTTTGTGTGAGAGGATTTTTTTATTTTTCAGGTGGTTATTTCCTCACATGAATGAAGAGACCACACAGGTGTCTCAGTGAGACAAACAGTACCAGAAAGTCCATGAGAGATTTTGTCCAAACCTCAGAAATCATGTATATGCTTAGTGTCCTCAGGCAGAAGTGGTCTGAGATGAGATGAGATATATCAGCTGGGCTGAACATTTCCCAGAAGTTGTGCCAAGCAGAGCCGGAGTTGCTGCATTCAGAGACAGGAAAGAAGTGTGCTGGCTAAACGACTGAGCTGATGGCAGATGTGTCAGGCAGTGGATGGTCTTGGGTTCTGTTAGGAACCCACCACTGAGCAAGACTTTGTTGAGGTCTTGTTCTGAACTTGTCTCTGCAGAACAAGTTGAGCAGAGTTCCTATCACCTCGTGTGCACATAGATGTACACACACACATGTGCAGTATTTACAGTCTCTTTTGCTTTACTTTAGTGATCATTGCTTTGATGGGGAGAATTAGGAAGAGAGCAAAGCAGTACAGAAGTTTGTGCTAATACATTAGTTCATTTTAGAGAGCTTTGATTTTTTGAACCATGGTATCTCTGATTGAAAAAGAATAATTTAGGACACAAGGGAAATCTGGGCCGGGTATTAACTATTACTAGAAGACAAATGCACAAGGATAAATGAAGGAAGCTACACAGAGGGGGATCAATTTGTGTGAGGAGCATTCTTTTTGCACATGATATTTTTGTCTCTATTATGTAATCTTAACCTTCCTCCTTATATTCTGCCTTCTGGGGACAAAAGTGGAGAAGGTGATAGAAAACAAGATCAATATAGAATAGTCTGTGATAAGTGAGTTTAGTGAGGACTTGAATATAACAACCAATATGCAAGCCACAGTATGCACTGACCTTAAATCTACAGATGCAAAATCCTATGTGTATAGGGCTAGCTGATGCGAGGGGGCAGGATGAGGCCAGTGAGGGACTTCTCTGGTGCTGACTCACTTGTTGTGGTTGTGGAGAGGTTGTGCTGCGCTGGGGAGACGGGCCTGCCAGGGACGGAGCAGCTGATGCCCCAGCACACTGGGTCCCCATGCACGCCAGGGGTCTGCAGCCCCTGGCTCCATGCACATTGCCTCTGGATACACACTGTAACATCACCCCCTCACCCACCCTGTGCTAAGGGTCACCTCCAGGGATGTTGGCTGTGGGGAAGTGGGGCACAGAGAGGTGGAGGGCAAGACCTGGTTACAAATAACCGTGATTCAGTCATTTAGTACTGCAAGGCAGGACTTCTCTTCTACTCCCTCTGCCCTCAAACACTGAGCAAAACTGATAAGCATCCCACTTGCTGCATTTGTGTTAGTTGCAAAATGCAGCTCCTTCAACAGCCAGAGAGAAGGTTAGCATGCTGCCTGGCTCCTTTTTCTCTCCTGGCATTTTACTTTGTGCTGTTTTTTCAGGTGGCCTTGGTCTCTCCAAGACAGTCCTGTCACTGTCCAGTGTTTCATCTGTAATGAACTGCAATGTCTCTGTCCTTGCATTGGAAATGATAGTTTGAGGGAAGCAGAACTTATACCTGAAAGTGTCTTTCTTTTTTTTTTTTTTTTTTTTTTTTTTCTGATTATATCTGCAGTCTAGTCAATATTATAAAAATAACAATAGTGATGGTGGTGGTAATGACAATAACAAGCCTCCCTGCAATGTACACCTTGCTTTGAATAGGACAGTGATTTTTAAGGTATTTTGTTGCTAGTCTCTGCTTTTCTTGAAAGCTGTGGGATGCAGTGTTGATGTGAAAATGTCATTGCATGTTATTAAGGGAAAAGTGAGTTATGGCAGTGACAATTAAGAGAGCCTGAAAATGTGTCTATTAAACTCTATTTTACACTTCACATTTGGGTGAACAGCTCTCAAGGGTTCCATCTGAGCAAAGTAATTAAATTTGTGTCTGAGTTGAAGGTTGTGCTTCAAGTTATAAACTTAAAAGAAGGTGTGTGCTTAACAGATGTGGTCATTTGCCATTCAGAAGAAACTTGATTTGAATTATTTGAACTTGAAGTTTCATCCTTTGCATTTTCTTAGTTTGTTTTTATTATCCTGCTCTGTTAAAATCCTTACGCCATCCCTCAGTACCACAGTACTCGGATGCTTTCCTTAGTTCATTCTGACTCTCTTCTTTGTATAGTACTTTGTTAACAAATTGTTAAACAAATGATTTTTAAAGGTCTATATTGCTGTCAGTTCACGGTTATGAATGACAGGTGGAAGAAATTTGCTACGTCTTCAGCCTTATGAAGGAAATGCCATTGAGCTGGAGGAGCAGAATTTCTTATCAAAAGCTTCACCTGCACTTCACAGGCTGAATGCAGATGACTGATCATCCCTTTTTAAAGGGGACCAAGATTTTTAATGTGACCAACATTGCACTGGGATGCCAGTGGAGAAAGGCCAGGGCAGGTTTGATATGCCTGAAGTAGCCTGTCAGGAGAGGATCTGCAGCATGCTGGGGATGCACAAAAACCTCTTGCTCAAGTGCTGGGGCAGTGGTAAAGATGGACAGACACAAAGCCTTTGTCCCCAGGTTATGCCATTATTTAGACAAGTGAGGAAATGCCTGCTCACTTATGGACTCTGCTCAACGAGGATCCTGGAAATAGTTTGTTGTGGAAAGACATCCCCATCCATTCTTTTTTTCCTGCAAACAGTAGGGAGCTCTTACAAGGTTGCATGATCCAGAGGGGTGTGTTCCTACAGTAGACCTGGTTTTCTCACCATGTTCTCTGTGCAGTGAAAACCTTTTACGCCCTGTTCTCAGGGCACTGGGGGCTCTTCCCCCCTGGCTCCCATATGGTGTTTTTATCTTTGAAGGAAAGTACTTCTCACTAGTACTTCATTGTGGTAGTGAACATGCACATCACCAGGCAATAATATCTTCTATCATTTTATAATGCACTGGGAAAATAAGCTTTAGAGGAAGTTCAGTGTGTTCATTCTTAATGTATTGTACTAGGTCCAAAAATAGTCTGCCAACAGGAGTAATTCTATCACTTCATTTTACAATCAGGGCAGCATTTTTATAGCACTTAATTAAAAAATATGTTGAATATACTGGTTGTCCAGTATTTCATTTTCAGGTTTTGCTTGCCTAGAAGCCAGTGAAGAGGCAGTTCTATCTGGTGAGCTGGATGTCTCTCGCCTTCTTGAGCATGATCAGTTTGGATAGAGGCATAAGAATTTGCAGTGTCATGTGTTTGTTTCATTAACATGTGAACAAAGATGTGATTATTTCTTCTTAGCTTAACATTGTTTTGATGTTCCTTGCAATTATTGCCTTGAAACTGGGTTGTTGTTTTGGCTTTATAATGGGATCACATTGCCCAGAGAGTTAGGGGACCATCCCTAGAAATCGCGAGTGTGTGGATCCTGTGGCTCCAAACCAGTTTTGTACAGAAGGTGCAAAGAGGCTGTGATCAGTCTGGCAGTCTTCAGAGT
Source organism: Patagioenas fasciata (assembly GCF_037038585.1). Taxonomy (NCBI): domain Eukaryota; kingdom Metazoa; phylum Chordata; class Aves; order Columbiformes; family Columbidae; genus Patagioenas; species Patagioenas fasciata. The sequence goes on from NC_092520.1 coordinate 94,456,493, forward strand.
GCAGTGGTGATACTAGAGAGACTGTGTAACAACCTGGATAGCTATCAAGTACATTTGTTCCCTCTGCAACTCTTCCTAGGGTCCTACATAAAAAATTGACCTTGTATGAGGGACAGATTGCCGACTGAACTCTGAAGCATACTCTTCTTGTAATGTCTGCCTAGCTAAAACTTACCAGAAGATTACTTTTCATCTTCTGTGTTTCTTGGCTAAGGGCCTTTCATAGCATGGCGTTTTGACGGGTAGTATATTTGGGTAGGCATGATACAAAGGACAGGTTTTGTGAGGTTTACTTTGAATTGAAAAGACATAAGGTTTTTGGTCTTGTTTGTTCTGCTATATTAGTAAACCCATTAGGTTCTAAATCAAGCGTGAAACAATTGAGCTTTAAAGTTACAATTAAATGATCACTTTATCTGTCTTTTCTGTGGCATGATCCATGAAAGCCTCTATTTGATAAACAGTACAACTGTTAATAATATAATGAATATAAATAGGAGTGAGAAGAATGACAGGACAATGTTTTCGTGCATGCTAATGAGCATGGACTGTATGAGTAAACTTAGGAGCGGGTGAGAGTGAAATGAAACCTCCACACACATGACATCTAAACTTTAAAACCTGCAAAGATATAAATGGCACTTAGTAGCTGACTATGCCAATGGCCTGTGGATGGTCATGTGCTAGCAGAAGACATGCTGTCACAGCTGATTCATGTCTGCTTTTGCTGGCCAAGAGTCTGTAATGCACATTATAAATCAGAATCTGATGATGTGTTAGACTGATGAAGGAACTGTGCTGTCAAGTATATTTGGACAGAGTTGGATAGAAGCACATAGAAAGCCAAAAACTGTTTTTGTGCAGAGGTATAAATGTGGAGTTATCTAAAATGGGAAACTGATGGAAGAGCTCCAGGTTTACACCAGAGCAGCTAGGAGCATAACGTGTCCCAGAAACATTTTGAACAGTGGCTCGCCGTTTCTCATGGATGGAGGGAAGACAGTAACGGGGGCTGGGTGACAGTCAAAGAAATGCAAGCAGCATTGTTATGAGCTGCTTTCAGACTATATTTAGATTATTATGTGTATTGCTAGAAACATTTCCACCTGGGATAAACTCTTAACTGCATTTTCCTAGATGGCCAGAAGAGGAGGGAAAGGGTGAAGACTGAATTTAAATATTTTGGTGCCTTGGAAAAATCTAGGCTTTCATTTTGGTTCAAATCTCACAGTTTTAATAACTACTTCTTCTGGATTCTTGGGGCAGGATTGTTATGGTCAAGGCATTAGATCACAAAGACTTCTTTAAGCTCTGTAAAAAAAGTAAATGTAGCCACTGGGATCACTAGTATGAATATCAGCCTATCTCCTCAGAAAAAAAAAAAAGAAAAAAAAAAAAGGATTAGCCTCAGAAGAGAAGGATATGTCCCAGACTCAGAAATCCAGACAGGGAGTTCACATTTCACTATCTGACTGTCTAGGTAGTTACAGGGTTCTTGCCATCAAGGAATCAAAGCACCTACAGACATTTTTGCTGATTGACAGTGCTCTAAAATTAGGCTGTGCCCCAATCATTAGGAGCTATTTAAAAGTCAGACTTTCTGAGTGTTCCTTACCTGGGTGCATAGGCTAAATTTGACACAACTGTTCCTTCAGCTTTTTTTGTGTGTGTGCCTTATAACAATAATAACATTATAATGAGAAATATGAAAGTTGTTGCATCCACAGCAATTGCCAAAGAGCCAAGAACCAGCTGGTTGTCAGGGTAACGGTAAGAGCACGCTGAGCAATACCCGAGGAAAAGCTTGTGCTGACTCTTGCTTTGCTTCTTTTTAATGGGTAGTTGATGCTCAAGTTAATTTTCAGGGGCCATTTAAAATATCTTGCTGATCTAATTGTCCAAATTTTTGGAAAGAGACATTAAAGCTACAAATTTTTTGTATATTACTTCCCTCCCCTTCACTGTATGAATATGAAATTGCATTAGCTATTGTTTTCACGCTGTATATTATTCTAAACATCAAAGAAGTCTTTTGCAAGTCTTCCTCTGGAGATCATTACTTTCAGACTCTCCTGTGGGCCTAGAGCTGGTCAAACCAAGTGCTATTTCCATTGAGCTGTTAGCCTCTGGTGTCAGCTGCCACGGCATTGTAGTCAGCTGTGTGGGAGCTGCAGGGGAAAGCCAGGGCTTTTGGTCTTGCCTGTTGTGGACAGAGGGGAAGAGGTGTGAGGGACATCTCCAGGCCAGAAGCATGCTGGCTGCAGGCAGCAGCAGAAGAGGCAGCAATTCCTTGCTTCTCAGCACTATGCCTCATGCAGCCCTGGGGAGCCTGGTCTGTGTGAAGGGAGCTTAAGTTGCCTTCAGCATCATAAAGTGTCACGTGTGTCAGAGTGGTGCAGTACCATTGGCTGACCAAGAAATTTGCCTCATCGTGACTAGAAGGGGCTTAAATGAATGCTTACAACTGAAATGGCACTTATGATAGGGATAGAAACATGAAGCAGCCTTTGGCTGTTGTACAGTAATGTGGATGATAATGGAGGTGCTGTGCCTTTGAAGGTGAACTTACATTAAAGGTTGATGTCCTGTTCCAGGTAGTATTACCTGTTGACGTATGTTGCTCAATATCTGGCAGTCTCTGACTGCCAGCTTTGGAATATTGCATTGCAGTTTTGATATGCTGATAGTAGCAAGAAATTATACGATTCATGGCATCCAGCTCCCTGTGTGGGTTTTGGTCTGAGGGGCAGAAAGAGCCCCAGAGACAGTAGCCAGACAGGTTCCCAATCACAAATACAGGACACACTGCTTTTTAATCTGTACGGCTGGTGCCCAAACCCCAGAGCAGCTCTACCTAGTGCTGTTGTTATGCCTAAGTGCTCTCAGTGCCGAGGTGGTGCCTTATGAGAAGTGCTCTCCAGCTTCTCCTCTTGGAGGTCTCCTGGAGGATAGGACATTCTGACATGATGAGCCTCCTGCTTCAATTCCCTTCTCCACCTGGGCCTCAGGACTCCTGCTTTGTTTTCTGTTTCAACCTTATCTCTACCTCTCTCTATTTTGCTCTGGACTCCTCTTTAGGGAGGATTTAGTCACAGTGATCCTAATATCTGGCCCATTGTGGATTGTAACACTTGTGGGTGGGCACACAGCAAGACAGAAGATCTGTGTTTCCTTTCCTGGTCTGAAAATAATACATCTGAAACGCAAACACATGCTTAAGAGAAAGTTGTTATTAAAAGTGATATGCAAAGTATTTTTGGAAGATTTGGCTTTCTATGTCACCTTACCTTGTTTAAGAAATGTCTGGGCATGTTTTTAAAATATATTTTCTCCTCTCTTGCCCCGTTCTTCTCAATAGCAGTGTGAGTGGGAGTGTTGAATGGATTTGATCTCATTTTAGGAGGAGAGTGTTACATCTTTAAAAAGGGCTGGTTTCCTCCATAAAGGTTAATCAGTCATTGAAGTTAAAGCAGTGCTAGTGAAAAACAAATTGTAAAGACTGACTGTAATTTTCATGAGGTGTATTAACAGATCTGGTGAAAGAAATTGTAGTCACGTTGCAATTTTGATGCTAATATTTATTCTGTGACATGACTAGAAAGATGGTTGAAATGCACGGTGGTTTCATGTCATCTATACTTGTAGTTTTAAATGGAGGTGGAAGTATCCGTTGAAACAAGGGTTGAAAATAGCCTTATGGTGATGTTTGCAGCAAACCTTTTGAACAACCCCATGTCAAACAACCTTAACACTTCTCACAATTAGGCTACCTTTCTCATGTCCTCATAGCTGGATTCTTAAATTGTGTGTAAGAGTATATGATGGAAAGGACTCCTAGCTTGTGCTTCAACTGTTGAGAATAAAATATTTCAGAAATCTATGACATTATCTTATGTAGCTTATGATATGTTAGAAATTGCTCTAGTAACCTTCCAACTTAGGTTTAATTTTTATTTATTTATTTATTTATTTTTATTTATTTCTACTCATGACTCACAAGTGCTTGATGGGAGGTGGGAGTATGCAAGTACATTATTCCCCAAAGTTCATTTGTTCTAAAATAACTTACTGAGAAGAATCACTTGGCTTGACTCTGTCCTCTGCTTCCATGCATGACTTCAGCAACTTAAAGGGACAGACTTTCTGGTAAGAAGGACCATTTGCGCTAGAAAGGCCATTTTAGGGAAATGAAGTCTCATTTTTGCAAAGCCCTGATGCAGTTTTATATTGCACCAGATTAAGACTGATTTGTAGCATACAGAATTTTCCCTCCCCTCTGCTGTGCTGATGTGTGTGCTGATGGCAGCCCTACCAGACAAAAAGAAATGTCCAGTTATTTACTATCAAAGTTAACAGCTAGACTGAATAAAGCATGTGTTAGGATTTCTCTGTCCCAGTTTTTGCAAAAACCTGTCAGAAAAGGCATTGTTTTCTCAAACGACTGGTTGTCACAAAAGCAATAAGATGGCACACACAGTCTCTATGACTCAGCTGTCAAAGTATTATCTTTTATGTATACAAGAAATATTATTCGTGTAATGAAGATAATAAGCACGTATCAGAAAGGTTGTATTTCTCCCAGAGATGAAGTAAAACAGTTATTACAACATACACCATGGAAGATGGCTTCTGTAAAAATCCATGCACAGCAGAAACATTTCTTCTATGAGACCACATTTGTACGGCAGAGGAAATGCCAACTGTGCTGGTTGTATCCAGGCCCTGAAGCCAGATCCAGCTGTAGAGGAGTTGTTAAAAAAACAGGTTATAGCCCAAGGAAATTGACCTCGAGGCATATAAAAGGAGCAGGAAAAAGAGAAATGCCCATCTCTATACCATTAAATATCATGCTGTAGCTATTACTCTTCATCAATGGCATGAGTGACCTTCCCTGTCCTCATTGCAGATTGAATGTTTTTATACTAACAAGAGCACAGTGAAATCAGGAAACTGCCATGCTTACTGAGAAAAAGCACTGGGAGCCACTGCCCCTAAGAATGGGGGAAAGTGGTGCTGGGGAACATCAAAGCCTCATGCTTTTGGACACTCCTGCATAATCCCTCATCCTGGGAGAGGCATCACTTGCACTTGCACTGCAAACATAGAGAGCATGTCATTCATGTCTGTCATAACATAGACCATGGACAAACCCAAACAGTCAATAATAAAAGCATAGTAGAAAGATATGTCTCAAACCTGGGACATAGATGTCTCAACCAGCACTACTGAGAGATGTTTCTTTCCTGGCTCTGAAAGGTAAATTCAAATGTTTTTTCTCTTGAGAACAAAGCAGAGCCATGATCATCCTTGCAAGTGATAGTGATGGGTGTGATGCCACTACTTGTGGATAGGAAACACAGCCAGGAAGCAGGAGCTATTTGTGCTTTCCATATTTGCAGGGATTCAGACTTCCAGCTCCTCCCTTGGAGCCCTCCCAGGCTACAAGGTAGGTTAAGATGAAAGGAGTTCTTTCTTTGTTTGAAGCTATTCAACTTGGCAAAGGAGAACAACCAACTTGGACCTGTGTGCTTGGGAGAGCTCAGTTTTGGTGTACACAAATATTATCTCTTTGGTGTGAATACACAGCTGCAGCTTCCACTACCAGTGTCATTTCTGGTCTATTACTGTAGCATTCCAATATTGATGTGATAATGACATTTTATTCCTGGTAATTAAAATTTAAGCTATGTTGCCCCCGATTTCATGTTCTTTTTTAACACATTTTTTTTCTATTTAGGAAGCACTCCATCAGTGGGTATGCCTGTTTATAAGAGCAAATAATTTGTATGCCTGTATTTGAAAGGCTGAGGGAGCTGGGTCTCTTTAGCTTGGAGAAGAGGAGACTGAGGGGTGACCTTATTAATGTTTACAGATATATAAAGGGTGAGTGTCACGAGGATGGAGTCAGGCTCTTCTCAGTGACAACCAATGATAGGACAAGGGATAATGGGTACAAACTGGAACACAAGAGCTTCCACTTAAATTTGAGAAGAAACTTCTTCCCGGTGAGGGTAACAGAGCACTGGAACAGGCTACCCAGGGAGGTTGTGGAATCTCCTTCTCTGGAGACATTCAAAACCTGCCTGGATGCCTTCCTCTGTAACCTCATCTAAGCGTTCCTGCTCCGCCAGAGGGATTGGACTAGATGATCTTTCGAGGTCCCTTCCAATCCCTAACATTCTGTGATTCTGTGTTTTAATTTCTTTCTGATTTAATTGTGTTTGTCATCAAAAGCAGCACACATAGATACATGGGTTTGTAGCTACCCACAGTGTTTGTTCTATGCAGTAGTGCATGGCTTTGAACAAGTTAGATAAAAAGATAAGGATCCAAGTGCATCAGATTGTACCTCACTGCACAGATAGTGCCAATGGAGTGACCTGGACTTCTTCACTATGTATTCAAGTATAGGACAAAAGACTGAAATATGGAACTTGAAATCAGGGTATGATTTTAAGTTTCACGTTCTAGGCCACAAAACATGAAAAACTGCACATGAGAAGTCCACAAGGAATTGGAAGATAATTTTTCTTTTTTTCTTTCAGAAAAGGTCTGCATAGAGCTGACTTGCTATTACGAGGCTTGGGAACACGTGGGGAAAGGGGGTGAGTGTCTGAAGAAGTGTTTGTGAGCTAGCTATGACTACACTGACTGTTTCTCTAATACTAATAAATTTATCAGCCAGAAAGTCTCTGCCTGTCAGCTTCTGAGAAACTCTCATAAGCAATTAAAAAGAGCTAACTGATAGCATCTTTTCCCAATTTCTGTCCTCCTCTGGCTTGTCCCAGACAACAAGACCCCTTGTCATGCAAGGTGAGACAAGGGGCAAGCTAGTGTTAATAAAATTGATCTCCTGCAGCTGTGGGCAGTGAGTCAACTTTGAGAATGGGGAGGGGGGGTGGAGGGTCAGTGTGCTAACAAAAGAGAAAACCATCCAGCTCTAGAGTCATCTGTTGGTGAGTGTAAAGAAGGATTGAATCTTTCTTATGTTGCTTTCTATCAGTGATGGCTCTAACACAAACATCATCTACATAGGAAACAAAATACATGTATATACATGTGTGAGGGTGCAACCTGAAAAACTTTTATTCCTGGAGATGATTTCAATAACCTCACATGGAAGAGTTAAGTCATGTGAAACAGCATTTTTTACAGGTGTGGATAATTATAAGGCATAGATGTGGTGTAGATAGGAAAGAAGTAGTGTACATTAGGGAAGGCCCAGTCCAAAGGGTGCGTGGCCTTCTCTGCTGTGCAGCAAAAGAGTGGGTGTGCAGAAAGCTTATAGAAAATGTACACTGCATTTACACAGGCTAGCGACAAACAAAAAAGAAGAGTAAGTTGGTGGAAAGTAGGCTGTGAGAGGATGAAAAAACACACCAAGGGTCAGCCTAGCTATTGCATGCAGTAGTACCGTGGGGAGGAAGGGACCTCTCTTATTGATCCAAAGCTGAGAACCAGCACAGCAAGGCAAGCAAAGTGTGATTCCCAGCACGGCCAGCAGCAAAAGACTTAGAGAAAGGCAGCTTGTTTATTTGAACCTTTCTGTCTAAATGTACTGAACAGGCCTCACTGGATAATGAGAAAACAGATCCAGATACTAGGGGTTGTGAACTGATAATTTTAATGAGCGAATGTTCTCCAGCAGCTTGATTAGCTGTCTTATAAGAGTGCAGTGGGTCCGGTGTATTAGGAATACGCTTTCTGGTGATACAAATAAACATATAGTTCAAGGACTTAGAATTTGTTCGTATCAGTACATTTCGTCTCATTTCATGAAGTAGGCCTGGGATTAAAAAAATGTGTGGCAGACAGTGTTTCATTCTACTCAGAGTGTTTTCAGACTCCGAGCTCACTTACTTTGAAATAAACCAGCTGTGGTTTTATTGTAAAGCAGAATCCCACTAAGGATGACTAATTGATTCACCTTTTAATCGGGATGCATGGAAGATGATTGTTTTTCAGTTCATTGCCAGGAACTGTTTTGGCACCTTAATAAATCTACCGAGCAGCTTGGATAAGAGGTAAAGAGATGTTTTTGGTTTATCTTCTTATGACATCAGGATAGTTTATGCCTACTCCCTATAGCAAAATAATGCAATGCTGTGGGCTCATTTTAGCCATATTCTGTTCATTTTAAATGTCAGACTCATGAACTGTTAACATATTATACTAGTTCCATTCTAGTGATCCAAATCACGGAAAACTTGCTCAGCATTTTTCATTAGGGAAGTGATTACAGAAGTTAATTCACTTACAGTCTGCAGTGCTATTCCTGCCTCTTTAAAAGTTAAAATGAATGCACAGTCATAACCTCAGAAGAATCAAGTATGATCATGAGTCTCCACTCCCACTCATTTCATAAGCCTATCTCTTCAAAATATTCTTTTACTCTCTATCAAAATGCTATTTATTGTCTCGCTCTGTAGACATGGTTATTAGACATTTCATATATAATGCCTCATACATTTTCCCACTCACAGGGGTTTAAGCTGTCAGCTGAGGAGTTTGACTAGCAAGTAGAATAGATGAATCTAATGACATCAACACTATACTGGCATAATAAAAAAATTATTAAATGCCTTAAGATGTAAAGCTACATCAAATACCTTAATGTGAGCTGAACAGAAACAGTCATTATATTTTAAAGCTATTGTTTTATAAGCCAAAAGACCTCTTATTTAGCGAATTAGGCTCTACAATGATTTGCTGTACCTGGTGATTTCTTGTATTCAAAAACATTCAAGCAGCCTTTTTCTCCCAAGTCGTTTATGTGAACTATCAGACTTCAGTTTCCTAGATGTGTTCAAATGAAGAATATTAGGTACTTGGCCTGAATTTTGGGTTGTTCACTGCTTCTCAAAAGTGGGTCATTCTGGCTTGTATATTTAAATATTGATGTAAGAATTGAGCAGGTTGGAGTATTTCAGGTTTTGGAAGTGTTTTTGTCAAATGTGTGAAAAACTGGGACATTTTCGGGCATGTACTGCTTTCAGAAATCACACGTGTTCATCAGCCTACGTATCTCCAGTACAGAAAGGAATCTGGGGGATAGAAGATGAGGTAAAAGGGAGGATATCAAGAGAAAGATACATCTCTTCCTTCCAAAGTATCCCAAAGGAGGGGCTTAGGCTGTCACTTGGGAAAAGTAGTGTCTACTCTAGAGCATATACAGTAGAGGAGGAGGTTGACCTCCATTATTCTGCATCCCACAGCCACCAATTAGCTGGGCCTCCTCAAAGGACCTGCTCTCCCTTCTGTTTCCTGAAAGACTTGAAGAAACCTGGTTTTACACTGCTACAGAATGAGACTTCAACATGCACACAGTTCTTAAAGGAAGAACAAATATTTCCATGCCCAACTGTAGGTAGCAGGATATTGCTAGGCACTCAGGTTTTAAAGCTTTCCCTGAAGCAAATGAGCTAAAGCAAAGAAGTGATGCGACTTAGTTTTGCAAGTTGGTTGTCTTGCAAAGTGAGAGATATTATTTTGGGGAAGCAAGTCCTAGTCAAAACCTAACTTGGTCCCTCTGGATCACCCTGAAAAAAGCTTTTCTTCCTCCAGTAGTTCCAGGTTGGCCTGAGAAGACTAGACAGCAGGGATTGGTGCCTACAATTAGGTACAATGAAGACTCCCCAACACACCTGTTGTTATTTCCCAGTGCACTAAAGGTGGTATTTTAAGCTTTCCAGCAATATCAGATACTCTACGGAAATCTGCGAAATACATACCATCAGTTTTGAGGTAGAATTTCATTTTAGTGAAGACCTCTCTTTATAAAAGGATAGTACCATATGGCCCAGCATATCAGATCTAAGCTATGTAAACTTATATAAGCTTCTGCTGTCAATGAACACCCTTAGCTAAAGAACAAGATTTTGTTCTGAAAGAATTTACCTAGATACCTGACTGACACTAATTTTATCAGAAATTATGATGATAATGGTTACTGAGGACCCCCATCTGTCAAGAACATATCTCTTAGTAGAAAGACAATTCTCTGAGTTCAGAAAACCCCAAATGAACAAATCTAAACTCCTGGGGGTGCATTTTTCTGAATTTGGCAGCAGCCATTCCTCAGTTATTATGAATAAGTAAGGAGGAAATTATTAGTTTGTGAATTAAATATAGGCATGAATCCATTATTTATCTCCTAAGCAGAAACTGGTGTTTTGTTACACTGAATTGATAATGATCATCACTGTATTTTATTAGATCTAGTAAGTTCTATTTTCCTGATTAAAATGGGGATCCATTTTCTTACTCAATGTAGTATTTTTCATGCTAATCCTGCTTTTTTTTTGTTTTTGTCATCTCTTTGTTATGGAATATATAGCTAAAACAAAGCATGGAATGAATTCAAAGCCTGCAGGCCAAATAATCAAGAAGTACTGGGATGTTCCCTTGATCCTTTTTTCATGCTGAGAGCTCTATAAAGGAACCTGTAGGAAAGAAGAATGATTTTACCCACCATTACCCCTGCTCCAGGACCCAACAGCAAACATACTTGATACCCATCGTGAGTTCGTCCTGCTCCATTTGATCACTCCAGTTGTTTAGCATGACACTGGCACATCCAGACATGCAGAGAGGGAGGAGGTCTTATGGCTCCCCCAGCACATGAATCATACTGGAGGTCTGTAATCACTGATGTCTGTGACTGTGAGCTTGCGACAGAGGTGCTGATTGCTGGAGGTCACCTCAGCCCTTGCAAGCCTGTCTGAACATTGAGGAATCTGGAGAAGCAGGGATTGAGACAGGCACCTACCTACCCTTTCATCTGTAGAAAATGAAGGCAAATATGGATACTGGTGAAGGTTGTGCAGCTGCTGCCTGGACTAGCTGAGGGCAGACTGGGCAGAAAAAGCTGGATAGAGCTCATGGGGGAAAGAAGGAGCAGTGACAGGAAAGCTTGGACAGGACAGAAGAGGCGTTTGGTATGAGGGGGATGTTTGTATTCAAGGACTCCTGCTCTGCTAACATATGCACATTTTTTGATTTATTTTGCAGCTTGTTTCCCACAAATACATTTCAGGAGTCTCCAGAGCCTGAGACCTTGACTGGAAGCTGATGCATCTCCTCTTGTCCTCTGTTTGATCCCAGTGACATCTGCCCAGCAATGCACTATAGCACAGCTGTGCCCACACTGCTGAAGTCCCCCATCCAGCAGAACTCCTTCCATTGGAGAGTGTGATGGCAAAGACATTACCTGAGGAGAGAGACAGGGAGGGCATTGGTGACTGCTGCCTGTCTTCCACTTGCATGGGCCATGCTTTTCTAGGCATGCATTGAAAAAGCATGCTCTGTGAAGCTAACCTCCCTACAACATCATTTTCTTGATTGTGTTACCACACTGAGAGGATACAGCTATTTTGATAGGCAGATTCAGCCGGTAGAGAGTGCAGTGGCTCTGTGGAAAGTGAGCAGCTTGTGTCCTCTTGGTGTTTATGGTACAGGACTGCCAGCAATCTGGTATCTATGTCCTCTCACTGCTGGGCGCACACATAGCCAAATTTCCTTCCAAGGTCAGAGTCCACCTGCAAGAATGTTCCTGCTCTTTTGAAGCACATAGTTTTTTTTCTCTTCAGTGTTTTTATGAATTGAGCATGCCCCAGATAATCAGTGTGTCCACTGAGCTTCCGAGCAGTGCTACCACTCTGGTTTCTGTAGGTTTCTGTAGGACCTTTTAGGCTTTAACTTCCTCTGTGTACACAGTATCCTTCTCACGGTTCCTCAAGAGGATTTGATAGAGGTGAGAATTCATAAGTGGGTCTCTACATTGTATACTTTGGCTGCAAATCTTAGACCTTGTAACCTTCTCTTATGTCTGGATCACAAATACACATGTACTACGAACAGCCAAGACGAGACTTGCACAGCTGAAGTTGGTGAGCTGTTCCCTGCAGGAGAAGGAAGATTTCAGAACAGACTTAATCACCACCATGTATATGACTGGTAATCTTGTTCCAAAATCCTTATTCCGCTGGCAGTTCTGGAAATTGCAGCTAAATGACAACTGCAAGTCTTGGGCTTCACTTTAAACTGTCACCTGTTAATTTACTACTTCCATTGAGATGCAGCTGCTGAGTGCGTGAGCAATCCTGGACAGTATGAACTAGTGCTGAATTTAGTTAAGCGGATTGAGTGGTGCACTTGGCTTTGGATATATGGCACTGTTTCTCACTGCTTGTTTTGCTGCTAGCTCCAGTCTTCATGTCCTGAGTCTCTGGATGTCTTTTGTCATTTTGCTTTGTTCCTAGACTGCGCATTGCAGGTAAGATAAGTTCACCCAGAAGGTCTAAGTAATCTTTCTTCTCTGTGGGCTACAGAGATAGTCAGCTCTGATCAAATAGGACAAAATAGCAAAGGTCTAGAGAAGGTCTGCAGATGCAGTCTTGAAATCAGGGCAGGAATAACACCTAACATAGCTTTCTGGCCAGCAGCGTAGTGTCAGATACTAATCTGTGATCTTTTGGAAATCATCTTCATCTCCTGATTCTTTGCTGTGATGCTGCCCACTCACATTTCTAAGAAAGGGGCTACTGCTTCTCTGCAGGTCCCAGTACAGCAGGAGGACCTGCTTGGACAACTACTCTTAGCAGAAGGGGAAGCCATGGCCTTGCTGAGCACCTATATGCTTGCACCTCCTAGCAGGACTTACATTTAAAGAAACTGCCTTGATAGGTACCAATCTCCTGGCTTCAGATACATGCCATGTCCTCCTCCTGATGCATGAGAAACGCGTCTGTACCTTCCCTCTCCTGCTGTCCCCTCTACCTTTCAGCCTCTGATCTTGCAAGTGGAGCCCAACCCATGCCACTGCTACAGGGGTTGAGTGCTCTGGCTGACTGCAACCACGCTCTCTTCTCTCTTAAGCACACCTGGCTCCCTTTTCTCTTCCTTCCTCTCTGCACATCTCACCCTAACATTTCACCTAACATTAGAAAGCTGCTCAGAAACCATTATGGTGAGCATAGTGCTGAAGTTCTGGCAACACATCCATACTACTTTGTGGTTTTGTTTTCCTTGAACGCTAGAGGACTGTAAAGTAGCCAAAGGTATAGGCTACTGACTGGTTTCCTTTGGAGCACTGTGTCTCTGAATCAGAGAAATCCTATTTTGAACCTGGATATTAGTACTGTGAATGTGGATCCTGTCTACTAATTCCCTACCTCCCTACAGTACAGTGCTTTGTCACAGTGGGACATTGTGTTAATCACTACTGTATTTCACCTGGAGCCTCATTTAATAGGGTTTTGTTGAATAAGTCAGAAAGCAAAACCCAGGTAGCTTTCCAATTACAAAATGTCTAAATGACATGCATGCTAGCTTAGCCAGTGTGCACTTTCTTTCCTTTCTTCCTCCTTCTTTTTTAGCATGGCATTTGGTTTTTTCACAGTACTTAATTTGCCTTCATCAAGAGAGATGCTAATTGCCAATAATCATTGCTTGTCCACATGAATGAACAAGGAGAACCATATTGTATGCTGCTGAGGAGCCTGTGGGCTTGGCAGAAAAATGTTAGGCATCCCTTATTGAGGAAAGAAGAGTTCATGTTGCTGCAATATTTGGTTTGCTTTCATCCCCTTGTTTATCTGAAATGTTTACTGAGCATAACTATTACCTGTCATGGAGTCCAGAACTAGTTCGTTTTCATCTCTTAACTCTCTTTCTTGCAATTCTCCTCTGCCAGCTTTGTCTCAGGTATCACAGCACCAGAAAAACAGAGTAGTGTTCACAAGATTCCACCAGCCTTTAGATTTTGTTTGGTTGTTTTCTCATAGCTGACTCTATCACAGTACAGGCAGCATGAATTTCATTGATCACCACAGACTATAGGTTTCCTTTACAGTATTATTTGAAAGGAATAGCAGCTTTTGTGTAGCAAATATACTTTTCTGTCCTGGATAGCAATTCCTTCTCTGAGAAAGGGTTAATGATGGAAAATGAGACCTGAAACTTTTCAGATGCAGAAACACTTTGGGAATAACAAGGCATTTGGGGTCAGAGTCTCTGCTGCTGCCGAGGTCCACTGGGGCTGGGGTTGCCAGGAAGCCAATTATGAAGGATTTGTCTTTGGTTGCAGCAGCCTGGGGATTGCTCTAACCTGAGCTCAGCTGGCTCTGCTTCCCCAGGGAGAGCATGCCCGCTTCAGATAGGGCCAACACACGTGTGCTGCCCATCCTCCTTCTCACCTAGCTGTTCAAAGCTGTGTGGAGGGAGTTTAGGGAGACAGAGGGGGAGAGAGAGGAACTCGATTTGCCAGAAAAAAAGCATTTTCAGGCTCTGTGTGTTTGCCACTGAGAGTCAGACTGATCTTTGATGTATGTCATGCAGAGTCCTTTGAGATTACACTTACACTGTCTTTGGGCAAGTTCGGTTTAATTCCTGAGACCCCTGTGACTCAAGATATCTATATCCACACTGTTTTTATGGGCTCAACTGCAAGCCCAGCTCAGCCCCAGACCTCCCCATAAATGGGCAGCTTGGCTTGAAGAACCCACTGTTTTTCTTTTTACTAAGGTCAGAGTAAACACATAAAGGCCATGAGAGTGACTGAAGAACAAGAATTTAGATATACACTTGAGATCTGTGTATTTTTCCTAAGGAGAGCCCATCTTCACATCTGCTCTAAATGCCCAGTTGCTTGGCACCACATCAAACATTGCAACAACCCTGAAGAAGTAGTTTGTGTGATATATCATGGTTCTCAACAATTCTTGTTTATGTTTTTTGCTCTAATTAAGTGGCTTCTTGGTAGACAAATAAGAGCATCAATATCCATATCTGTTTACTTTGAAATAAAGATTGAGTAGCATGCCACAGTAAAATATAGGGTTATAACAAAGCAACATACTTCTCCAAAAGAAAGAGCACTCTAAAGAAAGTAGAAATGTATTTGAAAACCATTACAAATATGAAATATGCAGGGAAACACTCTGATGTTTAGGGAAAACCAAATTTCAGAACATCAGCAAAAGAAACTATGGTAACCTGCAGGAAGGTGTTATTAACGTTTAGAACTGATGGCTGATACTTCAAAAGTCAACTGCATAAGTGCTGCACATCAAGATGCATATTTACATGTCATAATTGAGGGTTTGACTGATTGTCTCAGGTAGGCAACATGACTGAATTGGTGCTCCTGTAGGACTGGGGCTTCCTCTGTTTTCTAGACTCTGTTTTTCTGGCTTTGCTTCCTGCCTGTTGTGAAATTGTAGGCTTGGATTTGGTTTAATTACTGTTTTTAGACCTTTCTTCATGAATAAAAGCACATTGCATGGCTTTCTAGAGTACCTAGACATAAGGAAGAATGAAGGAACTCTAAAAGCAATTTCAGGGGAGGCAAGGACCTACTTAGATGACATAGGAGGTTGTACAAAAATCGGAGAAAAGAGAGACTCGGTACTGAAGATAGTACGAAAAAAATATTCTTTGAATGCTGTAGAAATAGATTCTGAATTTATATGTCATCCTTGAATGTTTGCTTGAGTTTAAATACATCCTCATTATAGTTGTTTATAAATCATTAATGCTTTTTGTTACTATATATGGATGTATGTTTCATACAAATACAATGAAAACAGTGGAACTCTGAGGACATGAATGCACTTGTGTAGCTGTAGCTGACTGCAGTGGTTAGGCAGGTATATAACCTTCTGTACTGATTTAAGCAGGTTGTCAGCACAACGGCTGTATCCATTACATCCATTTTTGTATGACTAAACTTAAAGCTGAACACTGGGTCACACAAGGGAAATCAAATCACTTTAGTTATCAACTTGATAATACATGTATTGCTCTGTTTCCTTGGTTTAAACAGAGCTGGTAGGCATGCAAAATTATTTAACAGTGTATCTGAAATGCTGAATTACTGCAGCACTTGAATCTATTCTCTTAGGCAGGACACTGTCTCCTGTATAAATGCCAGTCTGCTTAGAGACAAATTTGCAGTTCTGCAGACGCACAGCATCTACTTCATAGATTTCTTAGGCTTTGCCTAATCTATGTTTTGAGGCTGTGTCACACAGCCTGTGTGCAAACCCTCTGTTGAAGACTCAGTTTCACCTTTCCTTTATTAGTTTCGCTCTGATGTTCAGCTTACCCATCAGCTTCTTGGGATAAGCTAGTCTGAAAGTTCAAGACCAGTGTCCATTTATTCTGGGTGATTTGTCTTTGAAGTGCCAGCTTTGGCCAAACTATCCACAATAGTAACTTACAGAAATCCTGAGCATTTTCCAGTGCTGGCAATGCAGATACTTCAGAGAAAACATGTTCGGTTTTCCTTTAGCTTTCAGTCCAAAACGGTACTTGGAGCTTGGTTCTGCTCAGCTCTGCTGCAGGAGAGCGTGATTTTATTCCCTCTTGATTGCTCCCAAGCCAGAATTAAATCAAGCAGGTAAAAAGTAATATGGTTTTGTCTCATCTTCCTTATTTGACACATATCTTTAACTATTGATCTGATACATAAAATCAAGCTATGTCCCACTTCCCTTGGCTAAAAAAGTGGAGCACAATTTCCAATAGGCAAATAGAGTTCGTAGAAAATCTGCCACATTCACTGAGCTTGGCGTTCCCCATCCCCCAGACCCTCTGCCTAGTATAAGGACTTGATTTTAAGGGGAAATGAGTCAGGTCTCTTTCTGCCAATTGCACCAGTACACATCCCTGCTGTTGATCCCACCCCACCGACTGCAGCAGGAGCCAGCCTGGACTCGCTGTTCCCTCAGGATGCTTTACCTGCTGTGACAAGTCCCACCCTTGGCAGAACTTTCAGTCATCTTCATTTAACCTGCTGACAGCCGTGAAGTGGTTAACAGCGTCAGCCTCTTAAGTTGCTCAACCCTGAAGGGAAAAAATCAGTCCTCTGTACACAGATCTTGTTGTGAGCAATGTAAGAGAAGACCTCTCTCTTTCTGACATTGCGGCTTGCTGCAGCGGATTGTAGTTTTTCAATAAAAGCTGCGTCTCTGCATGTTATCTGCTTGCTGTGCTGTGTGCTGTGCTTTCTTCCACCGTACTATATTTCTCTGAGTGATCCAGACTGCTTTTAAACAAAGTACTCAGTCCTACCGCAGTCTTTCAGTTTAGGAAGTGAAAGAAATAAATTGATATTTTAGCTGTCTGCTCTAGACAACAAAATACTTTTTGGGTTTGTAGCATGTAGGTTTAAGCTGTGTCCATCCTATTATAGAATATTTTGTGCAAATGGAGACATTTCAAATGGGATCAGAGCCTGTTCCCTGGATAAATCTGAGCCTGTGCTAGGTTTGTTCTGGAGTCCCCAGAAAACTGAGAGTTTGTGGGAGTCATAAGACTTTGCACCTGCCTTCCACAGAAGCTCTGAGCCAGCACTATGATATCTGTTTGCTTCTTTACATCTCTTTGATGACACAAAACCCTTCACAAAAGGGACTTGGAGGTTGGCAAGTAACTATGGCACTGATGGAAACAGCCAACAGTCCAGCTGCCCTAAGGTCAGCAGGAATATAACCATAGTCTTCAATTACTTTCAGCTTGCCCTCCAGCTATGCTAAGAAGCTGAGGCTTCACAGGTGAACACTGAGTTAAGTGAACATCAGTTGATGTTTGCAATCGACTCAAGTGCCTTCACTTCCTTTTTTCCATGAAAACTGGTAGAAAATGTGTTCATAGTCCCCAGGGAATGCAAGAAATTAGGACTTAAAATACAACCATCTTTTAAATGTCTCAAGATATATGAAAACTGAAGAGTTTTCTATATGGAAATAGTTTCTGCATGTAGCTTCTGTTTTTCAGCCCATATTTGATTTCACAGGTGTCCTCTTGTTTAAACAAGTCCTTAATGAAAATCTGTGTTGTCAGTGCAAGGGCTTATGCATGTAATTAATTGCGCCAGGGGATGTGAGTGGTTTACAGATATCCGTAAGTTGTGCCTTCTGAGTGTCTTTTCTCTGCAGGATAAAGAGTTTCTTCCCACAACCACAGGGAATAGTTTTAATTACACCTGAGGATCCCAGAAGAGGGGAGGAGACTTTCTGTGAGGCTTCTTAAGATCATAATTGTCGGTGGGATTTATCTTGCCCAATTGCAAGGTATGTGTCTTGTGTAAGGCAATTATCTGAGTTTCTTCCATGAGAGAGAAATTGGCATTTCCAGTGGGATTTCCTCCCATTTCTAAATGAAAAACAGACAAAATTAATTTCATTTTAAAGGTATTTCTACCTGTCTAATGACTAGAGAAAGAATCCTGATGATTTTAGGCACAACTAGGTGAGGTACTATTGGGTGGATGGATAGGATGTCTTATCTTTTCAGATATGTTTGTGCTCAGCTGTGCTTTGCGCAAGTGCATTTCCTAGCCCTGAAACTGGAGGTGATACTAGAGTTATTTCTTAGTGGCCCAAGAGCTCTGGTCCCCTTCAACCCACTAGCTGTGCAAAGGAGCACCCCAGAGCAAGGTCTAAACTGGCCCAGGGCTCTGAGCACCAGAGCATTACCCTGGGAGCTCTGTCAGACACAGGCTTGAAGGGCTTGTTTTTCATTCCAAATAAATTGGGGCTTTTCCTCTGTGTGGGTTGGGGGCAGAAGATGCACTAAGCTTTAGGACAATGTCCATTGTAACACCTCCTTGCTCAGCTACTGTTAAAAATCATGTTTTAAAATGTTCACAGACAAGTTCTGCTGCTGCTCTCTCCCACCCCCACATCCCCACCACACCCCTTGTATTTATAGTCAGCTAAAACACTGAATTTTTAATTGTCTTTCCTGACATCTATACATTTCTGTGTCAAGTTTCTCATTTCTTGCCTTATCTTTAGTTTTCCAGGGTAATGGGAAATGGTGGGCCCAGTCTTTCTAGAAAATATGCTTACCTTTATACAAAACACAAACTATGTTAGAGAAACCTCTATTTAATTTTTCACAGCAGCAACTGGAAGAGTATTAGTCTGGGGCTCTTGGATGAGCCAAATGTTCCTAGCTGGGCTTTGGAGTTTTATTTTACTCAAGTTTTGTTTGGATTTGTCGGCTTAGGTTTTTTCCGTACAGAGAGTAAGAGGAGAAAAAACTACACTCTCCACTGGGAAAACTGGTAAATTTGAAGTGGGGCTGATGAAAGATAACAACCATGGAAGCCTGGAATGCAATTTAATTGTGCTAATTTTCAGATGATCGTGTATATTTCTTTAAATAGTTCTGCAAAGTTCTCCCTCCATCCAAAATGAGTCTCTTCTCTTTCTTGGAACTTGCCAGAAATAAAAGTAAGAAAGCAATAGTAATCCTGAATATCCTTAAGCTGTTCAAATCCAGATCTGTTGTCTAGGGAATCACCTCATTTTCTCCTAAAATCTTTTACATTATATCCAATCCTTCTGGTCCAGTGTGATAATTTAATTCACAAGTTATTTCAGAGGTATCTGGCTTATATCCTGCAGATTTATATGATGTTAACAGAAAGTCACACTGGACTGAAATGTGAATTCAGTAACATAACCCCATCCACCTTTCACCCTTTCTAAGCACAGGAGTCAGAGCACGAAGAGGTACTGGTGAGAGAGAACCTACCAGTGAAGGCTGGGTGGCCTTTGGACGATTCACATCTTTCTTCTCCCGTCATTCTGGTCCCACCTTGCTCTTCAGACGGAGGCAGATCTTGGCCTCTGCTGCACTGGAAAAGGCTGCTAAACACCAGGGGGAGTCTGAAATCCCATGAGTTTCACAGGCAGCTCCCTCTCTACAAGAACATTCATCTGACTCTATTTTTTGAAAAAAACAGACATGACTGTAGCCTTTTGTTTCATATTACATGGTTTTCATTTTAATATCTGAACTAGAGAGTGACATGCTCATAAGAAATCTGGCTAATCAACCCAGATTGTATGATCAATGATCTGTCAATAGCAGGTTACACAGGGCAACTTATCCCCTGGGATTTGTCCATGTTCATGTATAAATTGGGTTAATATATCTCAGTAGATCAGTAAAAAATTGCTGAACATGAGGGTAAATGATTTTTGATTGCCCTTCTTCTTTTTGCTTTATTGTACATTGTTTGCTTGATGAGCCTAGCTGCCCTTGAAATGGACTCTAGATTCATATTACTTAAACATGGGATCAGCTCATAAAATCAGCACTCTGAGCAGGAATTTCATTGTAGCATCTCTTAGAACCATAGAATCATTTCAGCTGGAAGAGACCCTCAGGATCATCAAGTCCAACCATAACCTAACTCTAGCACTAAACCATGTCCCTAAGAACCTCATCTAAACACCTTTTAAACACCTCCAGTGGTGGCTACTCCACTACTTCCCTGGGCAGCCTGTTCCAATGCCTCACAACCCTTTCCATGATGAATTTTTTCCTAATATCCAATATGAACCTCCCCTGGAGCAACTTGAGGCCATTTCCGCTTGTCCTATCACTTGCTACTTGGGAGAAGAGACCAACACCCTCCATGCTACAACCTCCTTTCGGGTAGTTATGGAGAACAATAAGGTTTCCCCTCAGTCTCCTTTTCTCCAGGCTAAACAGCCCCAGTTCCCTCAGCTGCTTCTCATCAGACTTGTGCTCCAGACCCCTCACCAGCTTTGTTGCCCTCCTCTGTCCTCTCACTAGTGCTTCAATATCCTTCTTATCATGAGGGGCGCAAAATTGAACACAATATTCAAGGTGTGGCCTTACCAGTGATGAGTACAATGACACAATCACTTCTCTAGTCCTGCTGGCCACACTATTCCTGATACAAGCCAGAATGCTGTTGGCCTTTTTGGCCACCTGGGCCTCTTACATGGTTAGACTTGGAGAGTTGTTGTCATCTCCAGCAATTTGTTCCACTTCATAGCACAGACTAACCCTCAGTTGCAGGGATTATCCACCCTGATGTTTAGAAACTCTAGACTTTCTTGAAGATAGCATGTGAATGTGCAAAAATGCACACAGACTCTGCAGAGCACAATTCAAATATTCTTCTGATTAACCTTGAGTCTGTTTCTTGGTTGACTGCTGGAGGGCAACATACTGGTGCTTGGTTAAGTACACTTGTGCTTCAGTTAGCAAAACAACTGGAGGAAAAGGATTTGTTTATTTGGGAAGGGACTTAGAGAGACATACGACACAAGATACAGGTAGAAGAAAACAACTAAATCCATTGTAGTCAATACTGAAAACCCATTCAACTTTTGCTGATTCTCTCCAAGATCTGCAGAGTTTATGGGTGACACGTTTTGGTAGCAAGGCATGCTGCAGGGGTTGCCTCTGTGAGAAGAGGCTGGGAGCTGCCCTGTGCCAGACACAGCCCCTTCCAGGTGGCTCCAAAATGGACCCACCACTGGTCAAAACTGAGCCCAGGCTGGTGGTGCCTCTGTGAAAATGTATTTAAGAAATGGTAATTTAAGAAAAGGTAAAAAAACCCACTATGTGGCAGTTGTGAGAGAGAGGAGTGAGGGAAAAAAAACCTGTGGCTCCAAGAACAGAGAAGAAGGAGCAGGGAGAGCAGTTGGGTGGGCAGCGGGCAGCTGGACAAGGTCGACCACCAGAGCAGGTGGTTCTTCTGCCTGTGAAATACCTTTCCAATGCTCTTGTGTAACTGATGAGTTTGGACTCATCTTCTCTCCCACTTGTTAAGATTTCCCCTCTTTCATTCCCAGAAGCTATGCAAAGTTTGTAAGACTCCTCTCACTAAACCTGTTTCAGTCTGCCAAACAATGAAGAAAATTAATCCCCTACAACTCCCATTCTCAGAATCGGTATATGGTTACATCCCTCTGGAGTTATGCATGTAAAGATGTCTTTTACTACATTAATCTAGGGATCAGATCTAATTTTTAACAGAGCAAATCCTTCGTGTCATAACAAAGTCATGTGTGAGACAGAATAATTCCCTTTTGAAACTGATCTTGACTTTCTTCTTTACCATTCCATACTTAATTGCTGTCAATTCTTTTTTATGTTTGGAAATAAAATAATGCAGAAATTATCTCAATATCCTAGGAGTCAACTTCAAAGATACCCTTGCTAATTGGTTTTGTTATTTGTGTTTATTATTTCCTGAGGTGAGATTTTAGGGCAGAATATGAGCTGTGCAAAATCTCTGCATGACAGTGAAAAGGCGACGGCGAACCCTACGCTGTTCCCACCACATAACTGGATGTACAGCTCTGTTTCCCAACTGGCCACCTGAGGCTCAGCATCGCTTCACAGATTAGCTAAGGGTCGCCTTTAAAAGCAGCTATGATTTTAGATCAAATGTGGAAGTGAAGGGTAACAGCAGGCTTGTCTGCAGGATTCATAGATCCATCCTGAGTAATATTAAACTCATTGCAGGGGGGAGATGGAGTTTCTCAAAAGAGTGATGAGAAAAGAACAGAGGAGAGAGATTTCAGGACCTGAGGAACAAATGAGAAAGAGAATGATGTTATGAGTGGTGCAGGCTTCCAATAATCTGTCTGAGATAGCTTTCTTTACACCTCCCAGTACAAATCTGAAGGAAAACCTACTTGCTTTCTAATATGACTGTTCTTACTTCAAGTCTACCTTAAGTGGCCACATAGAGTAAGGTGAAAAGGTGGAAGAAATGCTAAACCTCCTCAGTGCAATGCACAGTCCAAGTTCTGTGGGCCTCATTTGGGAAACAGATTGGAATGTGATACAGCCTGGACAGAAGCCAGCATGACTCTCCTGATTCATACTGGGTTGAAATACACTCTGGGAGATTTTGCCATTTCCTCACTTGCTAGCAGAGATTTGTTGCAGTTGTAAACAGCTTGAACTGGCTTTGGATCCAGAGCCCGTGCTCGTTTGCTCTTCTCAATCTCTAAAATTTCTGCCCAAGAAAATGACAGGAATGCATCTTCTCTTCCTCTGCTTGTTTCCTTCTGGGCTGTGCAGTCCCACTGTCTCCTCCACTGCTGCTCCCTTATTCCCTTAACAAACTGCCAAGGAAAAGCCATGTACTGCCAGTTTTGCTTCTAAAGTGCCTGACTGCTGTGATTGTAGGTGATTGCTCCAGGGCAGGACAAGTCTGGAGTGCTCCAGGAGGATATCCATAGTCTCTGTTATACGTCTGATTAAACCAATTCAGCATCTTGGCAGCAAAGCAGCAAATCAAGAGAGTGCAAGGGAAGCAGCTGATCATAAAGGCACAGTTCTCTCATGTGTCAGGACTGAGCTTCAGCAAAAACCAGCTTCCTGCAGATTTAGGTAGACTATTGCATCAAAAATGCTTACGGGCCTGCTCATTTCTTATGTGGTACTTACTTCTTTCTGTGTCACAGGGGCCAGACCACAGGTCCCCAGTGCTGCCTTGGAGTCACCATGGGCCATTCAGCCTATCTGACAGGGTCTATGTAGGGCAGACTGGGAGTGGCTGTGGTAAACTTGTGTGCCAAACAATCCTTCCCATCTGCTGACTGGGACCTCTCTCAGCTTCCTCGCTTGTAGGAAGAGTCCAAAGACTTGATTTGCGATTTCTGAATTATGTAATCTGTGGCAAAATTCACCGTGGATGACACGTGCACTGATACAAAACGTGACCACTGTGACAGAAACAGAGCTGTGAGGGAAAGGACACAAATGATGAAGCACTAAAGACCTGAGTCACAGAAAACTTGTTGTCAGAATGAAAATGTTCATGCAGTGATAACTTATTATAAGTACCCTGAATCATCTTTGGATTCTGAAAGTGGTTGGAGCTCAGTGAGATCTCTGTGGAAGCACAATACATTGCCAGGACTGAGATGGGGGAAATGCCATTGGATGTCTGTGTCCTAGTCTCAGTCCTGCTGTTTACTTGCTTTGTGTTCTTGGGTAAGTTATTTATCTTCTGTACTTTCTTCATGTATAAAACATTGAGGATTGAATTTACCTCCTTTGTAAAACTCAGTGAGGTTTTATGAATATAAAATGCCATATATGTGTGCTACTGTTCTTAAGACTTCCAGTGTTGCCTCTATTAAAATGTGGGATTTGTGGGTGGGCAGGAATTTCAGTGAGAATTATTAATCTTTTTTATTTTTCTTATTTTCGTCTTTTTCTTCTTTTCTGTATATGTATTTAGCTTTGATTTCAGAATGTGGAAGTAAATAGAGGGAAGAAATTCAAACAGAGCCCCCATGGAATCAAGGCATTTCAGACAGCCCTGAAGTTACTTGCTTGTTGTCTATAGCTTCAGTGTAGTTGTCAAAATCAGAGGACTGGTCACAACATGCAGTGGTGACATGTGGCAAATCTGAATATAACTTCTCATGATACAACTTGTTCCTCACATGTTTTACACCATGAATGGTTACTGTTCCTCCTAATGGAATGAAATAATTTTCTGATAGTTTTCTAAGGCATTATCCTTAGAAATGGCCTCTGGAGTCAGAGATATGGAGCTCTAGGATATTGACGAGATCAAGGGTGATCCTAAGTAATAACAGGAAGACGGACACGAACTTCACTGAATCCCAAAGTTCCTATGTAATGTTTTATAACTTTGGTAACATCTTGTGCTGTTAGGGACAGGACATAAAAATACTACTAATGCTTTCCCACACAGAGGTTTATTATTTCAGCTAGGCTGTAACCAAAAGAAGAAGAACAAAAAACGGGAAAGCACAAAGCCTACTACACTGAAAAGGGAAGACAAGGCAGGAGAGTTATGAAGTGCTCTTCCTTCTTATTTGATCATAACTTGTTTGTCTTCCCTACATACAGTCATGGTTTCATTGCAAAAGTTCCACCTCAGTTTTGCAGCTTGCTTGGGCATAGCAGGCCATGCAAATTGTCCCACAGCAGGCTGCACACAGACCTTACTTGTATGGGGAAGTGTTCCAGAGGAAGTGCCAGTGTTGCACTGTCAGGAGTTTCAAGCTCTCCATGTTCCGTTTTGCTTTTTCTCATTTATCTGTTTCTTGTTCCACCTGCAGTACCTTCCTGCTGGCGCTGACAGCAGCAGGTGCTGAGAAACATCAAAAAGATTCAAAGGCTCCGAGCACACAGATTTTGTGACTAGTATAATGCTGGGTTCATAGTATTTTTTCTTTGTTTTTTGGATCAAAATAAGAAATTACTTTGGGGAATAATATGCATTTTTTAAGCAGTTCACTCTGTATGCCAGTTTTAGACAGATGGTGACATTTTCCTTCATTATACTTCTAATTTTTCTAAGGAATTGACCACCAAGTAAAAAAGTCAAAACAATTACAGTAGGATTGGGGCATAACTTTTCCTCTCAAAAGAACATACCTGAAATCTCCTGACATATTGTTTACTTAGAAGTAATATGCATATGAATGAAGAAGTTCTTATGCCTTTAACAGTATCAAATCAGCATTACCATCACAATAGAGATCCCTACAAAAGAAAGAGTTTTTTTGAAGTAAATGTACTTTGACCAAAGATGTTAGCAATATACTAGCACAGAGTAGATTTGCCAGGATTTCAAACTCAGCCCCTCAAGGTTGTAAACTCAATAGATGTATTTTTCTCTTCATACCTAATCCATTGGATCCTGCTGGAAGTAGTTAAAGTGATGGAAAGTTTTAGCACTAAGCTTGCAGACTTATCTTCCACCCTTACAGGTGTGTGAGCTTGTGGGAAGGAGTAATAACATACTCCATACCTATTGTAGCCCTGACGTTGGAATTAGAAAACAACTTGTTGCTGTGTGAGTGCTGTCTCCTCTGCACTTGAAAAGGCAGGTGCCTGTCAGAAGGACACCTTCACTTGTGTGAGAGGTGCTGGTCAGGTGAGGGTCACACTTAGGGTCTGAGATGTGCTGGGCGTTCCAGGTGCTCGCGGAAATCACAGCATGGAGGTATACAAAGAGATGCCTGAGGGGACAGCGTATGCCAGAGGCACATGAGAAACTGAAACACAGGCCCTGAGGCTTTCAGCCTGATGTTTCAGTAACTCAGTTGTGGTGCTGGCACCTGGCACCTGAGGTTTGGATAACATTTGCTCCTTATCACAATATTTTTGTTGTCGTTTTCATTACAATCTGCAAGAACAAGGAGACTGGGTCTGCCAGGTTTCTTGCATAGTATACAGTCCTTAAATCACCGGAAATTCTATGGTATCAAATTACATTTATCCAGTTACTTCTGTTCAGTATTATAGCCTGTGGCCACCCAAACATAGCCACAGTGTCATATCTTTGCATCTATATTTCTTTCTTGCCCTTCTTGCAATAGTAATGAGGAAGGTTACAGCTTAAATTCTTATTTGGTTATTACGGAATCTGCACTGTTCCTTGTGTTCAGTTCATTAGGGGCATTTGGTCTGTCTGTGTCTAACTAACTCAAATACTTTAAAAATACTGTGAATCTCAATTGGTATGACATATCAACTTGTTACCACTATATCCACTTTAGTGGTATCTACCATTGGAAGCCAATCTAATCTAATTTCTTGCACATTTTCCCAATTACAGCAGCTGCAGTGATTCCAGAAAAGTGCTGCAGAAACAGATTAATTCCCTAGGCACAAGTCTGTCTTTCTTTCACCAGCTGTTGGGCTGATGCTTGATGTTTCTCCTGGTGCGTTTGCCCCAAAAAGGTTCAGACAATTTGTTTTCCTACTTAGGAAGTGTTCAGGGAAGGTATCAGAGTGAGTAATTTAGGACCTGCATGAAAATAGATTGAATAGGATGAGATATGTATGTATATACATATACATATATAAAAATTAGTTTAACATCAGAACCCCTTGACTTTGCTGAGAAGAACTGCTAGTGAAGAGCAGTTCTGTGTGGCAGCCCTGGGGCTTTGTTTCTATCTGAGTTATTCTACCTTGACAGGTGAATCTCTTTCAAGTTTCTTTGGACCAGCTTCTCTTCTGTTAGTCTAGGTGTACTTTACTGGTACTCAAAGTATGTAAATAATGTGGTAGAGGAAAGGGGCAGGCACACCGTACATTAGTGTCCTTAAGAGTGTTCACCAAAATACATTCCTTTGGTTTCAGGATAGTGCTGTCTATCAGTCACAGCAGAGCTGCAGGTACTTTGATGAACCCACTTAACCAAAGGAAGGCTCCTGAGCCCTCCTGGTACAGCAAACAGATCAGCTATTGCAGACCCAGTTTCAGAGAGCTATCCTTGTTGCTTCAGACTCCTCAGTTTGGGCATTTATTACAAGTTTCAGTCTACACAGGTTCTGATGAGGCTGTAGTGCAGGAGACTTGAGAGGTCTGTTACAGCTGATATTTTGTTCATGTATCTAGTCACAGCCCAAACTATGTAGCTTGCACATGTTATAAAACAATTCTGAGATTAAATTTTGCAGTGTCAATAAATACCTTTTTTCTTTTTCCTATTTTTTTTCTTTTCCCCTACCATTTGACCAATGGATTAGCTCATAAGTATGACAAATCTCAAAAAATTGTTATCAGCATTATTGAAAAGATCACCCTCATCAGGAAGCACACCTGGAAATACATGTGCTGAAGTACTGGGAGAATAAACTCTCTGTCACCGGCACATCATTCATAGCCATACCAGTGTTTTGGAAATGATGTTTGGAAGGAAGATGCTCCAATGCCGCTGCTCTGTAGTTCTTTTGTGTGATATCCTGCCATAGGAACTGAGGTAGGCTAACGAAATGTTTGCCCATCTTTAATTGCTAAATGCTAGAATTATGTTCAATGAGCCGTGTAAATCCAGGAGGGTTAGATAACGCTATGGGAGCCGGAGATGTTTGCAGGACGGAGATGCCATCTAGTGGGAACAGCTGCTGGATCTGTTTGCAGGAAGGACGGTCTCACACGGCTCTGCGGGCACCCACTGTCCCTGTTCCACCACAGGTGGGAGGTGCCGGCAGCTGAGCCCCAGTGCCATACGAATCCCTGGCATGGGGACACACAGTGACACCGAACTAGGTCCCCGAATGCCAAAGTATTCCACAGAGTGGGAGGGAGAAAAAAAAAAAAAAAAAAGTGGTTTGTGCTTTCCTTCATTCCTGAACTGCTGATGGTTCTCCTGGAAACCAGCTGTGCTCAGGGTGCTTGAAACCTGGGTCTGGGAGGGGAATCCTGCTGTGGAAGGTCCCAAGGAAGCCCAGCCTCATGCACAGGGAGTCATTCTCTCCCTCCCTCTCCTGCTTTGTACCTCTGGGCTAATGACAAGTGAAACAGGTTCAACAGGAGCAAATCAAAGGGTGTCCACCTCAGAGCAGCCTGTCTTCTCAGAAAAGGTGATAGCCAGTCGAGGTCTATACCATGAGATATGGAGATGCTCAGGTTGGTTGTGAATAATCCACCCTCCAAATCTAAAGTGGAGGGGGAGAGGGAGGAGGTGGGAGGCCGTTTTGATTTAATCCTCATATCAATACCTGAGTATTGCACTTTTTTTTTCCAAAACACATTAGCAGCTGACAATGTGGTGCCTGCAAGAACAAATCAATCTCCATATAATATAATAAGTGTTGGGGATATAGCTCCTTATTGTGCTGCACTCTTCTGGGTGCAGGAGGGAATTTGCTGTCGTACCCCAATGGGTAGCAGAGATGTGGGAGTGGTGTGGCGAACTAGCAGAAGCTAGTGGCTCTGAGTCACTGGGTGGCTCTGGAGCTCAGACAAGTGCCCTGCGGTTCAGCTCTTCCCTCAGCAATCCCCCCTCCAGATTAGTCTCTGGGAAGCTGCTTCGTTGACTTCAGTTTAGAGCAAGACAGGATTTGCTCTGAAGTACTCATAGGGACCTTGCCAGTGCCTGGAGACCCAAGACATGAGAGCTGATCTTGAGGACAGGATTATCTCCATGTGATTCTTAGTCATTAAACAGGACTAGTGTTCTCTTCTTACATCAAAAGATGTAAGGGTCACCGTACTAGCAGTCAAAGAGGGCTTTGAAGATCCAGACCATTATGTATATACTTAATCTTTATTATTAATCCCAAACTGTGAATGAAGGGATTATAATGTCCTTAAAATTTCTTGATGAAATCAGATGTCTGAAGAACAGAACATGAGTTGCTAGCTCCAGAGATCACTTTGCAGGTACATAATTTAAAAATGAAAAATGTCACTCACACATTCAGCCAATTCCATTTTTCCTTCCTTTTCCTTGTTGCTGTTTTCTCTTTGTCTATAAATAGATACTCGAGTGCCTGGTCCCAAAGCACTGCTAGAGCAGCTCTTCTTATTATCAGCAAAGCCTGATCATTTTGTGTGCCAAGAGCTTGAATGTGCTGACTTGAGTTGCAGAAGGATGTGGATGTAGGGAACTGGCCCAGCTCTGCTGTTTTACACAAGAGACAGATCTCCAGGCTCCTTGTGCTGGGACTGGGGGTCCTGTGTGACTTCTCTGAGGCCACTATACTGGAAACTCCATTTCATTCAGACTCTGACTCCTGATACTCTGTAGGGAAGGCCCTGATACCAAAACTAGGGTTATAGATCCCACCTGTGGGAGTCAGGAACTAAAAACATTAAAGGCATTTTTGTCTCTAGAATGGTGAAGTTTCTTGTAGAACTTGACTCTTATGTTCTCAGGTTGACCAAGTCTCTAATCATCTCTGCAGTTTAATATATTTTGGTGATGGAAGAACTCCTCAATTCCTTTGAGTTCCATCCATTTTGCAAAAGTTATCCATTGTGTCTCACACCAGAACTTCTCCATCATGGTAAAACCATAGCGCCTATGGCAAGAAAACTGCTACCCCCCAGAGTTGCAGTAAAAAGTGTCAGTGTTTCATATGATGCTCCCAATGTCTGCTGAGCATGAATAAGATGCCTTATTGCATAAGATGGTGGTTGCAGCCAAAGGTCTGTTTGCTCTGTCATTTCACACAATGGAGTCCATGTTACCAATGGTACAAGCAAAACTCCAGAAACCAGCTGCACCACAGAATGACGTGTGGCTGACATGTGTTGTCGGCAACTGGCTTCACCACAGCTGGCACAGAAGAAACGTTTAGCTACTAGTGTAAGGGAGATTGAAAAGTATTAAAGGTACTGAGTACTGTTCTGCTAGGTGAGTCTCCTGCAATAGTGGTGAAAATTATTTCTGTCCCACTGACTCAAACAATCAAGTCACTGTCAGCACCAGTTGAAAAGAAAACAGTTGGGAGATATTCAAAGAGCAGGGAAAAGAAGGGTTTTTGATGCTGACATCTTGTCAGTAGCAGGTTGTTTTCCAAGAGCAGATAGACCTAGATTTTTTTTTTTTTTTTTTTTTTTTTCCCCAGTTCTCAGTTAAGAGCTTTGTTTTGCTTAGTGCCTGCTGCAGTTCACTCTGCAACAGACTCCTTCTGTGTGAGAGGTATTATTTATACTTCACTCTTTGCCTGAACAGCAAGGACTGCTTCTCTCAGCCTGCTTTGTCTGCTTTTGCAATAGTACAGCTCTTCTTTATTCCTTCTGTGTTGATTTCTTTTGGTCTTTCTTCACCCTTCTCTGCTGAAAACAGATCAATGCATGGCCTGGTCCTAAACTTGCCAAGATGTTTCTCAGGTCGTTTATTTAAGAACTGATCATTAGCACTTTGTGTACAGAGTGGGGGTAAAAATAACAAGGCAAAAGAAATGGATGATGGCTTTTTTCTTCTCTCCAGAAATTTTAGAGTATAAATATAAGGGAGTTGTTGTTGTTGTTGTTGTTGTTGTTGTTATTGTTATTATTATTATTATTATTGTTATTATATTATTATTATTGTTGTTGTTGTTCTTATTATTGTTATTATTATTTCAACAATATAGGAGTCAGGCCTGAGCTGATGCTGATGAAAAAAAAAATAGAAAAAAATACCTCAGTTTGCAAAATGACTGCAAAGCCAAAATATTTTCCAGCCTAAGCCACGTGTATGATTCCATCCAGTGTACCAGGTAGAAGAGCTACCATGAGCCATTGCTTTGAAACCTTAGCAAAAGACCCTAAGAGCAAAGGAGTAGTAAAAATAACAATACCCATAAGATACTGGCAAAATCTCTGTCAAAACAGTCTACTTTCAACCAGAAGCTGCACATGGATGCTGAAATTTTCATGAATCTGGAGGTTTTCAAAAACAGTTGCTTTGCTCCTGTTGCACTGCACTCCATGATGACGCTGATATAGACTCTCATAGAGTAATGCTCTTCACCAAATGGTGCTCCATCCATTTTTACACCCGCTGCTGATTAACAAAGGCTTGTTTTATAGTCACTGTAGCTTATATAAATTTCAAAAAACTAACAAATAATTTTTCTCATTCTCACAGCTTGCTCTCATAACTTGCCATCGAAACTTTGTCCTAGAGGTGAGCAGTGCTATTGGAGCACTCTGGATAGATTGTCTTACCTTGCGGATTTTGCTGTCTGACAAGAGCTCTGTCAGTGGTTACAGCAGCAATTCAGATCCTGCCAGCCCTGGAGTAGCAAGCTAAACAGCAGCTGGGTGGTGCACATAGTATTTTCATCCTCAGTCTGTTTCATTTACATAAACAAGCCAGGAAGAAAACATGGTAAATTGATTTTATTTATCAGATAGAAAACCAATTTATAATGGGCAAGCGATTGAGAGACAAAAGGAATATGAGACTTTATTGAAAACAATTACATATTTTGCTTTACTTACTTCAGATTTATTAACAGCGCTACCAGAACACTGTTACAAAGGCCATTGACTTAAAAACCACATATTGTTTCCTACAGCTAGGACATAAAATTCATTTTTTAAAACTGAACGCTGTTACCTGCACATGGATGTGTTGCTGATGGAGTCTGCTGTCTTCTTAATTTCTGCCTCTGTTTAGCCCTTACTGTCCTTTCTGAGTGCAGCGCATCTGCACAGGAGTAGTACAAAGTGGAAAGAAACAGCGATAGTCCCTCACTTGGCATCTGACAACTTTTGATGCCTCTGCTTCATATAACTGTGTATAAAGTCAATGAACTGCGTTGTCATGGGCTGGTGTGTAGGGCCGCTTCAGGGCTGAATCCTGACTTCACTCAAGCTGTAATGAGAAATAACTGTTCTGGAGCTGCAAATGATTCTTTTGGTACTTCTGTATCCTTTCTGACCACTGCAGGGTGTATTTCTGCAGAAAAGATGTATATAATGCATATGTCTATGTGATTTTTCCATAATAAATTCTTAAGAATGGATGCAAGAAATAATCTTATCCTCCAGCTACTAGCCAATGCAGAAGGAGGGAGTGTTTATGGAAATAGCAGGTTCTTCAGCCTCCAGATGATTCCACTAGCAAGGTAAGAAAAAAAAGCACTTTTACTAAAATATGAATCTTTAATCTCTCTACATGATTACACAGACTACTACACTTGCTATAGACAGATGAATCAGTAGCTAGCTTTTACATTAAAAATGATGGGAATACTTCATTCATCTCACTTACTCTGATTCCTGTTGAGCCAGCAGAGCTATGGAGGAGGACTTCGGGACATCCGTGTGCTGCTTTCATTTCTCTGTTTTGCATAGACTTTTTCATTTTTGGCACTGTTTACCATGTCAAAAATGGAATAGCAGTGCTTTAAGAGCCTCTCCTCACCAGAAGTCCTGAGAAGACTTAACCCTGTAGATGTTGAACAGGAATTTCTGTGGATCTTATCCAGTGCTTGAAGGTGTTAGTAAAACCTCACCTCTTTATGAATATTTGCGTGCCAAATTATAAGTTTTTCATAATAAAATATGCCATGGTTTTTCTGCGACTGCACAGAAGTCTGCTTCTGGTAAGAGGGGGGTTAGACTCCCGGTTTAGTTGCAGGACTTGTTCCAAATCCCAGTAAGCCAGTGGAAATTTAAGCTGGGAACCATATATACGAGAGCACAGCAGACCCAGGTAGTTAATTAGTCCATCCATGCTGGGTAACAAAGAGGGACAGTCATTTTACACATAATGTAACTATTATAGCATGAATGGCCAAGCCATACAAATCTCAGAGGGAAATACACTGGAAGCTTCTCAGGTGACGTTGGTATCTCTCTTTTTGTTTGTACTGAAGAGTCAAAAAATTTCTGTGTGCTTCAGCATCTAAAATTAATTTCCAGTTACAAAAGCCTTCTAGCCAGAATCTCGTCTTTCATGTGAAGAGTAAATCATTGGAAGGAAATTACGCTAGATGTTCAAGCTAAAAAAGAGGCAGAAAACATCCCTTTGAATCCAATTTGAGTGCCACTCTGACTATGTATTTATCACTTTTTGCAAACTCTTCTGTAACATTGCGTTTATGGCATGTATTTTATTTAGATTACTAACCATGTCTTTTTATAAAGGATACACCTCTAGAGCAAATTAAATAGTGCCAGGAAACATTGTCAGCTGCTGTAAATTTATCTCCTGTTCAGTATAACTTCTAGAGCAGTCCCTAATATGGTTTTTAGTATCAGACAGATAGGACTCTCACAAATACCTCTTAGTCCCTGTTTGGGAGTTAGTCTGTCCAAGAGACAGTTCCAAATAAACAGTTTGCAAGCAGCTGAGTTGACAGAGAGGCCGAGAGTTCATTAGTACAAATGTGGCTGCTCTTTCTCCTTTAGGCCCAGTGCCAAAGAACCATCCTGGGCACTTTGAATTTATCAGCGCAGATGTGGCAAGTATTTTGCATATACATATCTTCACCTTCTGATAATAAGAGCAGTATGATCGTTAACTTACAATCCCACATTTCCTACCAAATATTGGCAATTTTTGAACAAACTTGCTCTATGTAGAACTGCACTTGCCATTTGGCTCCACATAAGACGAAGACTTCTTTGTTAATTAGAGTGGCTTGAAATTAACATTGGGAGAGGTTCTCCATCTGGTGCATTTGCTTAATCCAGTCCATTTTGATACAAAGCGGGTATCTGACCCTACCAAACTGTATGCCTTGATAGAAAATGGTTCCCTGAGAAACAAAGCAATGAGGAACCTGATTCAGGAGTTGTCTTCCTGCACAACACCCAAACCTTTCCTTCCCGCTTATGCAAGAAACCCCTTCTTGCATTTGGGTTCCTTAGAGAACTGTGGCTGCTTAATGTGACTTTGATCTCTTTGGCTACCTGGATACAAACACAGACATTTATATGAGTGGGAATCTCCACTTCCAACTCATACATGTTTCACTTTCTCTTCCATAGTTCTCTAGCGCTCTGGGCATTTTAAGCTAAGAGAAAGAATAAACTGGGTTGAGCCATTACTTAAGCATATCTCATGCTTTATTTGGCTGCAGTGCATGTGAAGGCATGCCTGCCTCCTCAAAGGATCAACCCTTTAGCATGGGAACTTGGGCAAGACACTTGATTTTCTGTGTTGAGTCAGCTGTCACAAGACTGATGCCTTCTGCATGGGTCTTAAAAACATTGATCCCTGCTGCAGAACATACTTGAGTTAGCTGCACAGCTTTTTCATGTAGACTGAAAATAAAAGGGTATTCAGGGTTTTATAAGTAATTTGAAAACCTAGAGCAAATCTATTAGAGCTTTCATCCAAAAGCCTGTGGGTTATGACTTTAGAAATAATGAATATGCAACAAAGAAGAGACAGCCCCATTACTTAGACAGAAATTATCTATTAGCAATACAAAGTAAATTTGGGAGAAGTACCATAAATACACTGGACCAGATCATTAGATTAGAGATGATTCTTTACAGAACAATGCAGAGGGCTTAATATCAAACAGTCCTGTTTACAGTCCTCCTTCCAGAAGTTTATGACTCATTTTGTAGTGAAATGGATTATTCTTACATTTAGAGCAAAGAAGTCATAATGGTGGATTGCTGACTGGGACTGATTAGCTTTAGATAAAAACATAATGCAGAGCAGGGGGATTAGCATTATTTTAAGACATATAACCAGCCTGTTTTTTTGAATCTTCTGCTGTCTGACCCTTTGCTCATTTCTCTGTCATGGGGGAGAAGATTGGGGTTCTCTCTATTTGTCTTTGACTTCTCCAGACTATTTTGTAACTGTAATAATTCTCTTGATTTGTACTGACATTGTTTCTTTTATTTTCTCAATTTAATCTTTGCAAACCATTAAAATCTCTGAGTGCAATTTGTGCAAAGTAGGTCCCATTCCATGTAAGTTTTGCCAACCACCAGTAAAGCTTCTTGACTAGGCTGGTGAACTCCCATTTATGCAGATTTCTAAACTAGGTGGAGTAGATTGCCCCTTGGAGTTCCCTGTCTTCATTGGCTCTGGAAAGTGCAAAGATCACCAGTTTATGCAGTTAATTGGATATTTAGGCAAGATGAATCCCATCCTGGTATGGACTGTGGAGACAAGTTGCTAGCTCTCCTTGCTTGCACTTTGCCAGGATGGTGATACATCCCCATGCTTCACCATTTCAAAATATCCATGGAGCTGTCTGATCTTCAGGGATAGTCAGCCATGGTGCTCTGCCTTGTAAATGAAGACTTGATGCTCAGCTTCTTTGAAAACCAGGTGTATGATGTGCTGAATTCTACTTTCAGCATATGTTCCTGGCATGTGAACCCAAAGGTGAGCTCTAAAATTAGTGAGACCATAAAAAGAAGCAGACGATTCAGAAATTTTGGCCTTAACTTCTATCTGTTCATTCCATCTACAGTTGTCAGCTAAACTGGAGTTCATTAAGTGTTTTGAAATACTGAATACACGTGCCACAGCCAAAAAGTTTCATCTTCATTTTCACATATCTTTGGATTTCTCTTTCTATTCCTGTCTGTACTTTATAGCTACAAACTGCTGTCACCAGTGCTGGTGAGTATACTAACTAGGTTACATGCCTCAGTCTAGAAAGCTCTCTTGTTTGCAGGTGGTGAACCTCATGCAAATGACATTGTTCTAGTCCTGATACCATGAGGTGTAATCAGGATCTGGTCTAGGAGGGATTTAGCATGGTTGGAGCTGGGCATGTTGGGAGGGGCAGACCGAATATCTGAAATTTTTGCCCTTGATTTATCTCATGCTGGCTAAGCTCCTTATTAAAAGAAATAAGCACAATGTGTAAGAGGTTGGCCTGCCATCAAACTGCTCCTTGAAGGGAAAGTTTGAGCTTTTGCCTGAGACAACAGTGAGGTTGACAACAGGAGGATCATTCTGAGTTTCCTGAGATTTGTAGCTGTCTGCCCATGCGCTTGAAATCCAGGACTTGGACCAGGAGTATTTTTATGTCCACATCTTTACCTTCATCTGTGGAGTAGAATAAGTAGGATATAGGAATCTGAGTGTTTGCAGGTGAATTTGAGCTGGGATATGAATCTCTCTCATTTCTGGAATTTGCTTGACAAGAATGTGAAACTGAAACACGTGTGTTTAGGGAGAAACCACCATGAACACAGAAGCAGAAGGATCAAGTTAATAACCCAGTATGTGCACATAAAGCTTGCAAAGACTGTCCCTGTGGTCTCTATTTCAGTGGTTCCAAAGCTCTGTAAGGGTTCTGCCACCTCTGTGTCAGGAGTTCCTCAACAAGTTGAATGAGATCATACAACCCCTGTATCGGTGTGTGAGGCTGTTATTTTCCACTCGACACCATTCATGAAGTGAAAAAGATTTCAAAGCTTGTTCTGGCTCTGTAAGTCCCTGGCAGTTCAGAAATTTACAGTTTCTGATTCATAGCTGAAATCCTTCATCTACAAAAATGTGATGGAAATGTAACATCTCAATGCTCTCCACTTCAAATAATCTGAGAAAAAACTTAACTCTCATTGAGGAATTTAAAAACTTTCATTCCTGGCCACAATCTAAATCTATCATTGAGTGAAAATTATTTTTTTTTCAACTGACCATAAGAATCACTACTCTTTGAATGTACCATTCAACAGTAAGTTACTGTAATTGTTTTCTGGCAATGAAAGCTCAATTTCTTTATATGTTTATTTTTAATATCTGAGATAGTCAACCTTCCTAAGGTAGTAGTAATTGTGATATTAATTTCTAAACCCGAATTGTTTAGTATTTGACTTTGAAATCAATAAATTTTTGTACCGAAGCATAGCCCCACTGATCAGTCTAGAATTGCCTACTTGTTAAAAGCAGCGTTGAAAAATAATGAAATTGCCTACTATTTCTGTGGTTTTCCAATGAATTATTTGCACTTCTTTAGACAATGGGGGAGATTAAGTGAAAACCGTAAGTAATGAGTATTAT
Source organism: Patagioenas fasciata (assembly GCF_037038585.1). NCBI lineage: Eukaryota > Metazoa > Chordata > Aves > Columbiformes > Columbidae > Patagioenas > Patagioenas fasciata. The sequence continues at coordinate 94,493,490 of NC_092520.1, forward strand.
TCATCATCTCTCTGTCTAAAGCTGAAATTATCTCCCTGAGTCTTTGCTATCCAGGCTGCAATTTAGCAAGTCATTTAAGCATGTTGCTAATGTTTAAATATGCAAGAAATAATTAGTTTATTGACTGAAGTCCTCACTAATTCTGGACTCTATACAAGAGGGACTATTGAAGAATTCTAGCTAGCTTCTATCAAAGAAAATCACAGTATTATTTTTATTTCAATTTATATAAAAATAATAACAAACGAATGATCAAAATGAGGATGTTCCTTCATCATCTGGGGAAATCATAAATTGTACCTCATTCAGATACAATTGTTTCTAAAACAGTTGAAAGAAGGCTTGCTATAGTTCTTGATGAAACAGTGACATGAAAGCCAGAGATAAAAGATGAGAAAATACTGGAAAGGAAATTATAACTTGCACATTTTACATAAAAAACGTAAGAAAATTCTGAACAGGTGTGCAGTGCATTTAAAAAAAAACAAAAACAAAAACAAAAAACCAGTTGATATATACTTAAATGAGTGAAAATAGCTTCCCTATTAAAGAGTATTTTTTTTCTAAATTCAGTAACTATTCTTAGCATAGAAGTGACAGTTCACCAAGAAACAGAGCACTCACTTTTTCTAGTTTACAGAGAATAAACAAAGGAAATGCATCTGAAGCTGTGACCTTGGCCCTAAAAGCTTGTCCCCCTCCAATATCATTAATCTGCCCTTTACTGATTTCAGGAAGTGGTAACATTTGTTAAAGAGATTTACATGTTAGTTAGAATGTACAACTGCCAGACATGTTCTGGGGTAAATATTCACTGAACATCCAGAAGATGGCATAGATGTAGCAAGCCTGGTGGAGAGAAGCCTTTAAATGCCATGATACGAGACAGGATTAAAAAAAAAAGGGTGGGGTGGGGGGGATACCTTTACATAACTTCACTTGTACTCAGCAGGGCTACCCCAGCAAATATCAATACAAAGAGAAAAGGAACAGAGAAACTAATTTACAAGGAAACATGTAAGGACCTTGACTTTGCAGAGTGAGGACCTTAACTTTGCAGAGCTAAAGGCAATGCCAGGGAGGGTACAGAGCTTTTTGCAAAGCCTGAAGCCTGTTAACACCAAGGGGCAGTGAGGTGGCTGGGAAGGGTTGCAAGGGGCAGAAGGGGCTGGAAGAAAAATTTAGGTTGCGTGTGAGGAAAACATGGAGGTAAGAAGGCCTAGTTGCCTGTCAATAGCTTCTGACGGAAAAAGCTTGAAAGGAAGGGCCATTTATTTGGAGGTTATTAAGATGTTGTGAATGTGGGTTATTGCAATAATATTTTAATTAGATGTTAATAAAGGGTATTATTAAATTAAACAGATATTATTAAGTGTGCTGCTATTAATCCTTTTGCATTGACAAGAAGATGGAACAGCTGTGTTTTTAGTATTGCTAGTCTCCATTATTGAGAAAAGTAAAAAAAAATCAAGCGACTCCTCTGATATTTTTATCAATGCAGAACTATCACAGAGGCACTCTGTGATATCTCTGCCTGTAAAAGCTTATGACATAAAATATACACAATATGCTACTTACAGCTTAATACTGTAGCTTGTGACTTGTCACACTCTGATTTGGTGGTGTGTCCAAAATGGAAGAAAACATAGGTCACACACCAAGGCTGAAAGCAGTGTGGATGATAACTTACAGATGGTGAAAGACACTGCTGAATCCAAAGACTTCCTGAAGTCCTGAAAAGATGTTGCTTTCTGACATTGCAAGGTCTGTTCTCACATGAAAAGGAAAGTCATGCTATGACTGGGATGGGAAGGGTCTGGAATTCAAAATTCATTAGGCAAATTCTGGTTGTTGCAACATGATCCATTAGGTGGATCTTGTACTCATGAGAAACATCCCTTTGATAGACCTATCTTGGACAAAGACATCTGTGAAGACATGTCAAGAAACAAATATTTTGAAAGTCACAACAGTTATTAACATGGTTGAATTCAAACCCATCTTTTGCAAACTCTGGTAAGAATGAATCTGAATCATCAGAGAAAATGTGCTATTACATCAAGTCTTGCATAACCTTTTGTATGGGGTCAGGACTGGACACCCACTTCTGTGGTCCCCAGGTTGAGACATGATACAGAAAGCTTGGAAGAAAGCAAAGATGGGGATTTCACTTCTCTAAGAAGTAGTGAAGTCTTCTATCCCCCTTGCTTTTTATGCACAACCACGTGTCACTCTTTGTGTAACAATGGGAGAAATATGTGAACAAGAAGTGGATTAGTGGTAAGAGATGGGACTACATGTCTGGAAAACTGCTTTCTGCTCTGATGCCAGTGTTGTATAGCAGCATGGACAAGCCACCCAGGGCTGGAGTCACAAAGCAGGACAAGTATCACAGCCTAGGTTGTCCCCAGAGATTCTTTCTGTTGGAGCCTACTCTTAGAAATGCTGACATTTCTTACAAAAATGCTCTCCTAGTGCTTAAAGGTCCTGAACAGTCCTGACAGGTCTGAGAACTCATCCCATGGCTAAGCCTTGCTGACATTCATAGATGAGATGTTTCCAAACTCATCTCACCTGTGACCTGCTTGATTTGACAGACCTTCCTGCTACACCTATCTCAGACTGGGCTCCAGCCAAAAACTGGATGCCAGGAAGGTGGTTATTTTGTAGCTCAAGGTCACCCACAATGAAATGTTTCATTTGGGATGGTCTGCTGGGAAATGAGAAAATATCAGGAAAATCAAGCATTCCCTACAGAAATATGATGTTAGAAAATTACCAACTAGCTCTCCTGAATTATGGTGTCAAAGACACTTAGACCCCAATCTTTGTTATGACCTGTAGCACTCTCTGTGATAAATAATTAAAAATACTGCTTGATGGAGGAGTAGCCAGTCTAGTTTCAGGTGAAAACCACAGTTCCTGTGAAAAATAAAAAAGAAAGAAGCGAGCATACAGATCAGTTTCTTTTCCTGTCTTTTCGTAGCAAACCTCCTGCTCTGAAATATGCTTCCTTCTTGGTGACTCAAGCATCACCATAAAGCACACTAATAGAAGTACCTTTTAAAAAGGACAGTATAGTTTTCAAGCTAAGATACCAGCGTCAGACTCCTCTTCTAAAATCAAAGTCTCCTCTGTCCTGCCGTATCATTAATACTGAGGCTTTCAGTATGTGATCAGTATACTTGTTAGTGATACTACTTGTTGTTACTAAACAGCTTGTAGATTCTGAGATGAAAATAAAAAATTGTTTATAATTAGGGCTGCAAAACCTGTTTCTATATTCAGGAAGCATAAATGCGGTGTTTGTTTCATGGAACAGGAAAGACATTTAATTTCTTTGACCAAATGACATAGAGCTGGTAATTCTAGAGATAATTAATCACAAACAGTGAAAAAAATACTTCTAATTTTGCTATTACATTGTACTTCTTGATTTTTGTTGCTTTGTCCAGAATTCTTATGTATAAAAGACTCTTCAACTCATTATCTTTGAGCTAGCATAAAACTAAATACCAAAAAGTCAGTTCAAAGACATATTTATGAAATAAAGTTTAATTAATTGCCACTTTACAACAAATCACATAGTTTCTTCCATGTAAATATAGCTGGCCTTACAAAAGCCAGGCTGAGATAAAACATTTTCTGGGCAAGTTCTGGTATAGATAGATTGCTGTGTGTTCACTTAGGTATTTACAGCTTAATTAAGTGAGAGAAGCACGGTTCCCTCTCCTGTCTTTAAAAACTTTTTCCTCTAATGTTTGTTGACTTACTTATTATATTAAAGCTTCATTCTAATTAAGTGTCAGTTAAGAGTTCTTCTTAATCATGCCTTCAAGAAAACTATGGATAAATTGCACATGTGCAAAATACTTCCACAAAGCCATTCAAGTAGCTCTGATGTGAGCGTGGCAGGATTCATACAGCTTCAGGACAAAGAAGAACCGTGTTTGCTCCGTTCTTCCAGGACAACCGCAGAACTGACTTGGGTTAGCTCGAAGAAAGCCAGTTTGAAATAACCTGATGAAGAGCAACCTATGACCTACAGCAAAATCACAGTCTCTGGCTGGACCTGCCTGGCTCTGCCTTTGAGTGAAGGAATGAGGATATGTTGAGTAACAAGAAAAAGAAGTCATGAGGAAGAATTTAAAGCTAACTTTTTCCATAGCCTCTGAAAGAAGTTATCAAAGTAAGTGCTAAATGTCAGCAAAGTGATGTCAGCACCACTGCTAATACAGTTACCATTGCACTGTAAAACCTGAAAGCTTTCAGTTTCTGCAATGACTAGAAATAAATGGAAATACAAGGTGATGGGATTCATGTCAGACAGAGAGTTGGCCATCTAAGCCCCATCTTCCAGTAAGGTGAAGGTAACCCAGCCAGCCCCTTTGGCACCCTCCTTTGAGACAGAGATTTAGCACAAGATACGGAATTGGGAGTTCCTAAGGCCAGTCCCACATCCCTCTGTGGTGTCACTGTGTGAGGGGACATGACACTAACCAGAAGCTCCAGCAGGTTTCATTGTCCAGCCATTAACTGCATATTGCCACACTGACTGTTGGAGCTGTGGAGTAAACTTGTTGAAGCTTAGACAGCACTTTGTGCAGTAAATTATTATCCCTGCTGTCCAGTAGCTTTGTGAAAATGAAAATAACTGTGCCAGCAGATAGCTATTTTGTAACCACATCTTTTTTACTGAATTTTTATGCCTCACTGCTCAGTTAGTTAATCACAAATCACTAGTAGACTGATTTTTTTATTAACATTAACAAAGTACTTAGTTTTGGCCTTTTGCCTTTCTGTAGACTAGGCATTTCTGCTTGAAATGACACCTTATGACACTCAACTTGCTTCATTAGTGATTTTTCTTTTGGTTTGTGTTTTAAATTCCTCATTGCTTGTAAGACTTACCAATAAGTAGTCTAAACAAAAAGTTTGATGCTGATTTCACCTCAGACATAGGATATGAATTTAACACAGCTGGAATTTAAACATAGCCTTCTCAAGCAGTCTTTAACATTAAAACAGAGTATTAACTTGAAGCAGAGTTTTAAAATGCATGCACATTTCCACTCAATTCAGAGATGGCTTGATGTATTTTGAACTTCAGCAAAACATAAGAATTTTATGTTTACTGCTTGCCAAAATGCTGCTCATACTCTTCTGATAGTAAGCGGAATGCTGCTCAGCCTTTGAAGCAATTTATTGTTATAAATTATACTGACTCTCCACTTCTAAGCAAAGAAGAAATCACCAAAATTCAGCTATTTCAAGTGGAACAATTGTAGCAGCAAAATAACTACCCTGAGAGCTCGTGTACATGGCTGAAGAGCTGAAGATTAGAGAAGGCAGGTGGCTGAACAGAGGAGACTGCAACCTCAAAGGCGAATAAAAGTTGGAAAGCCCAGAGGACACCCCAGGAGTAGTTCAAAAGGGTAATTCTCTTAGGAAAATGGTCACAGGGAACAATGGACTAGTTAGAGGGTGCCACCACCTGCATGGTCATTTTAGATCAGCTCAGGACTATGCTAGCGAGGGTGATATTCCTGGCACACACACTTTCCTTACTTTTGTAGGGGCCAGAGTGAACAAACCAGAGTGGTTCTGCATGGTGCCTGCCTGGGAGATGTGCTCCAGGCACCGAGTCACTGGCAGTGCTCGCTCCATAGATCCAGGCTAGGGATAGTTTGAAGTAAAACTGACTGCATAGTCAGGGACAGTCAAGTCCCCAGCATGGACTGCTTGGTGCTATTGATCTGCTTTTGCTGGGCTTTTCTACTTGCACAACCCACTCTGGCACAATTTCAGCTGCATGAACACTGATGTATAGTGAGGAAAAAGGGAATTAGATGGGCTGTGGGAAGGAAAATTTGATCAAAATGAGTCCCTGTGCTTTGGGCTTAGTGCACAGAGGACCTGAGCGGCACTGGAGCTGAACCCTGCCCCATCTCTTATTTATAGGACGCATCGTTGGATTTCTAACCTAACGCTCCATTTAGACCTCTGCTAGGAAAAACACTTATCCCCAAGACTGATCTGAACATGTGTATTTATATACATATGTGCATTTGGTTTCCATGAAACTTGAAATACATGGCTAAATTCATAGCTCTCATTCCTCTTGACTTGAGGTCTGTGCTGAGAGTAAAAGACTCAGACCTGCAAAGCTGACAAAGCTACTCTTAAAACCTTGTTTATGGCAAAGGCAAAGCACACTTTAAGTAGTAATAATTATTGAAATCTTAAGGATCTCATCATAACTAGTCCCCATCTAATAGTTACAGAAGAAGAAATAATACCACCAGAATTCAAATTTATATCCATATAAATCTTAATTTCTGCTCATTTTCCTGGTGTTATACTCACCTTTCCACTGCTCCTCTGGGTGGGTACTGAAATCAGCAGCTTGGTTCCTGGAGCAGTGGGGTTAGAGAGCTCTTAGCAAGCCGAGTCCTTCTCTGGGAGGAAGGTGACATTCATGCTGATGGTTTCTTCTTTCTCACTCTGGGATCTGCTTGGGGTCACTTTTGTGTTTGCTAAAATGCTCTTATGCCTTTGCTCTGTCTTTTTGGGTCTGCAGCACCATGTCACACCTGAGGTTACTATATATAGGGACTTTTATGTATGTAAGATACTTTTTTCTTTATTACTCCTCAAATTGTATTTGTCCAGGTCTAGCATGTCTTTGACCGGTGGTTAGTTGTTTACAGCCATGGGGTCTGTGCCAGGCCTGTGCCCCATCTGTTGTCATCTCGTCCCTGTACAGCTTTATGTTGCATCCTGTGTCTTCATTTCTGAAGGCCTCTGCTGTCATATCAGGCTTGTATTTCTTTACAGGGCATCACCATTTTGGAGTAATAAATGCCTCATTATGAATAGAATAACTGCTTGTTACTGCCATCTATTTAAAACTGGTTTTGTACACTACAAAGATAAACAAAAGTAGAAGAAGTCAGCCATAGAGACCCTGTCAATTAGAAAAGGTGCTGTCACAGTTAAATAAAGTAAAACAAGGCAGGCAGGTCAAGCTACAGTTCGGTCTGAGCAGGACTGAGAATCCTCAGCCCTAAGGCTTTTCACACTCAATACAGGGTTTATGGTCTATGACTCACAATGACAATACTGCAGTACAGGACTACAGTTCAGGGAAAGCCAGGTTGCTCTGAAGGTCTCAGAAGTGCTCAGCACCACCCAAGCTCAAAGCTGGGAAAGTTCCCCAAAGGCAGTAAGCATATGGTCATCTTCTTTCCCTCGTGCAGCAATGGGAAGAGGCAGGGCATATCATTCACTGACATGTCAAGATGGTGATTTATTTCAACACGAAGAAAACAAAGGGTTTCTGAAGCTTATTGGAACAACCTGCTGAAACCAAAGTATGAAGGTCTTCAGTAACCTCTCTCTTGTTAAACCCAATTAGCTTTTAGCTTATAAGGATCACTGAGACCAGACAGGGGTTGTGCTGAGCAGCCTCAAGTTCTTTAGACCCAAGACACAGACAAGGTCACTGGTCTCACATTTTTACTTCAAAGTCTGTTATCAGACATCATTATCCACCTTCCAGCTGTATGTTTTATTTCTCTTTCTTACCACAGCTACTGACCCAGTCTTCTCTGAAATTCCCACATGAAGATCTGACATATTCAAATTAGTGTGTTTTCTACATGTTGGGAAGCCCAGATGTGGACAAACATATAGGAGTGTATTGAAGTCCACATATTTAGCATTTAAGCATATATTTCTGTGGAACTAGTCTCAGTGGAGAGGGTTGCAGGCTTCTGTGCCTTGTTAAGCAGGGCAATACGTTAACTGCACAAGAAGTACCTGCTCAAATTTGATGCTGAATCACATCTTAATTGGTTGAAAATCTACAGCTCAGCCTTGAGCCTTTCTTTCTACAGGAAACCCCTTTGGCTGGAGTGAGATGAGTCATTGCTTCTCGAATGCAGTTGTGCTTACTGCAGTCAAATAATATAAAAATCATCAGTCACAAGGACACAGTTTGCTTCTGGTTAAACCAGTAACAGTTGTAAATGATCATTCATATCCAGAGAGTAACACTAAAATAGAACAGAATCTAGTTCAAATTCAGCTTCTTTGAGGAAAAAATAACCAAAACAGAAGACTGTGAGCTGAACCTATGAACTACAAGAGCCAATGGAGGATTTCGGGTAGGAAATACAACTGAAGAGGCACTGCCAGGAAAGTGGCTAGTCTTCACATGCTTCTCCAGTCCCAGAATTAGAGATTACCTTCAGAAAAAAATCTATTGAAAATCTGCTTCTTACTGTCAAGAAGGAATTGACAGAGACTAAAAGAGGGCTGCAGAATCATTGGCTTCTGAGTACTGAAGTACTTCTGAGTGGCATTCAGGAGTCTAGGTTATTTCACATTTTTGTTATCAAGACATATTTTGGTACAGCATGTGTATTTGACAGAATTTACATTAAGATGTAATGGACTTGGATACTATTAAAATGTATTAGTATGGAAGACGGGTTAAGTTTTGAAAGGCAAAAGAGGCTGCATTTTGTCAGGGCCACATATATCTATATATGCAGTTATGAATACAGAAATGTTAGTAGAAGAGATAGCAGATGTCTGTCTTGCAAAGTGCATATTTGGCCTGGCAATGATACTTTTCACTTCATGAATTATTGCACTGTGTGGGGTTTTCTTATGTTGTTAGAGCACTGTCCTGTTTCTTCTCAGATTAGATGTTGTATCAGGAGTGACTGAAAAAGTGTTGTGTACATACACAGCAAATGATCAGAAGTCTGCGATCGGGCCCTTACAAGGCCCTCTCTTCACACTCCTCTTTGGCAATTTCACACTGAGAAAGAAGAAATAACTTTCAAGCACAAACTGAATTTAAGAATACTTCAAAAACTCCAGGGCAATCATGTTAAGGAAAGCTTACTGAGTGTGCACAACTATTACTTAGGGAAGAAAGCTCCTGAAGCAATATCACAGATTGCAGCAAACTTTAAACATCTGTAAAATGTAGACTCTAAGTGGAACTGAAAATAACTCAAATCTGTGAAAATGCCCAGTCAAACCACCCGGACAAGTTTATCCGGGCTCCCTCTGGTGCTGCCTTAGGCAAGGAAACAGAAACCCCAGGCAACTTTATCCAGCCATCACTAAAATCCTTGTTTCATTAGTTACGGTCTAGTGTCATTACTGCAGCCTGGGGAAAGCATCCCCTGGGGAAAGGTATTGGGCTCTTTTAAGGTTTGCTGGCCTGTGCTTTCACTTTGAGTCTTCAATAACTGTTGCTGTTTCTAGATAACCTTAGCTTCATTAAATGCAGCTTAAATGTTTATTTCATCAGGGGTTGCACAGGGAACCTGAGTGTTCTTCATATTGTCTTGGCATAAAATCTGCATATCGTAGCCATATCCTGGGATATTACAGCTTGGAAGGAGCTGAAGTGCAGCTCCTGTCCAACACTTCCCTCTTTGGAGGTAGGCAACTATTATTGCAAACAGAGGGAAAAGTAATCTTTGCTCTGCAGAGCCCTTCCTCCCCACTTTTCACAGTCCTCAGCCTTACTGGCTTTTCAGTGAGCCAAGTTAACTACTTTCCTATTTAGCTTAAAGATGGGGGTCAAACTGCTTCTTCTCTGTGTTTCTGACTGTCAGCTTCCTCTCTATCCAGTATGCCATTGGCTTAATCCTCCTTTAATTTCTATTACCTTTCATATAATAAAAGGATCGTGAGTTGCATTTGTCTGCCTCACATACTCATAGTGGCCAACACAGGCATTGAGATTACAGCTCTTCATTGATTGTCCAGCTAAAGAGGACCCACCAGCCTTGAATTCCTTATGAGTTACTGCCTGGAAAATGGTCCACAATTTAAAATGTCCTAAGGGGTTTCTACATCCCAGGCTCTAAAAGCCCATCATTGGTCAGGACTGGAGAACGCCTGAAGCATAACGCCTCTTTACTTTCCATATGCTAAGGAGGTAAAAAATGGGAAAAAAAAGTTTCCTTCTGCCTTGTTTTAAATGTCCCAGTATGTGAACACATCGGTTACTCCAGGCACAAGTTAAAAGAGGGGCTGAAAATACAAAGCCTATAATGGATGTCTAGACTCAGAATCACTCCCAACACCTTAATGTTACTGCCCATGTATGGGAACAAGATGGGTAAGTCCACATTCATTCAGCTGCACATTCCTCCACATTTTCTCTTATTTGTTTTACTCCACATAAATGAAGCTCTCTAGCCACTTTACAGACATATAAATAGACAGTTACCTTCTCTTTAAAACATTTTATGTTGGGGTGTCTCAAAAGGTGTAGGACTAAAGCATGACTTTTATAGAAAGAAAAAAAAAAGATTGACCACAAGGAGCAAATGAAAGTAATAGCTAAAAAATGGGCTGCTAATTCAACCACATCTTCAATGGAAAATTCATATTACAATGAAAACACCAGCATATTTCTTTCTCCTTGTGAGTTTAACTTGGAACGTCACCACAGGTTTAAAGCTGGATGAAAAGCAAAGAGCTTTGGAGTGAGAATTTCTAGCATCTGTTTTGCTATGCCAGCACTACAAGGAAAAAAGAACCTTGTGTTAAAAGATAGCTGAGGATGTTTGGCTCGGTTTTGTGACCTTGATCTTCATGTTTACAGTAAGAAAATCTGATCACTATACTCTAAGTTATTTTTTTTAGTGCAAACTATACTTTTACACTTTCTAATTATTTCTGTTGTTATTTGAGAGACATTTGCAGGACCCCAGTATGACAGCCAGGTCTTGATTTTTTTGCAAAAGATAACAGGATGTATAGTTTGAAAGCTGTCGAATTAAATAAAATTACACTACAGTTTAAACTGGCAATTGCATTCCCCAGCTCCCTTTCCTGGTGCTAATTTATTCTGATATAAATTCCTGATTCAGCACCTTCTGCCATAGCAGCACTCGCTCACCACTGAGTTGAATGGCCATTCATTCAGTCCCTGTGATAAAGGGCAGATCCTGATGACTTGATTCAAGCAGGCAAGTCAGTGAAGGAGCCACTGAACAGGATTTGTACCCATGCATTTATAAGAAGCTGGTTAGGTCCTCAGTCAACCTCTGGACCTCTAATTGCTGAAAAAGGATGTAGGAACTGTGAGAGCAAATACTTTGGGGTAGGAATTAATCCTTATGCTTACTTAGCAAGTGTCTCAGTGTACATTTTCAGAATTTTGCTCACCAAGAATGGGTAAAAAGTAGCCAGAATACAGTTCATACATAATAGGAATCTTACTGATGTGTAAAACACTGTGGAAATGCTGTTCTTGAACCAAAGATTTAATACTCCAGTGGTTCCTGCTGTATCACAGACAGCTTTTTTACTTGCAGATTGCAGGTTGCCTGACAAGTAAGTGGTGAATCTTGGCTCTCATGAGATCAGAAGTCATTTGGCCCATGCTTTCAGTCGTAAGTTTTGCCACTGATATAATGTCTCCAAAAAAATGAGCATAGTTTTTGCTCTTTTCAAAATGTAATGAAGTTATATCTGTAAAAATACTACAAGTTTTCAGTTGTCTGCTGAAGCCTCCTTTGGATTCTTGAGTTTGCCTGATAGGATGTCACACTGAGTTTTAGCTTTCACAAGAAGCAGAAGGAAGGGACTTTAAAATAGGCACTGCAGTTAATGGATTTGTGAGTGTCTTTACACCATAGCTAGTGTCTCATTAAATGCAGCTATAGCTGAAAATAATTGCCCAATGACAGCAGCAAGGAAAAAATAAGTAAATAAAAAGTTTTATTTGATAAATAAGTGGACTGAGTAATTGATTGTATATCCAGTGATCTTTGGAAAAAGCATTGACAGTTGTTCAAATACAACTAGGAAAGAATTAATTTCTTCATATATAAACCCCATATTGATCAACTGAGCCTTGCTAACCACTCGCAAGTCAGATCATTACAAAGTTTCAGCAAAAAATTTTCCTGGCAATCCACTTCCCTTCTGCAGTATAGGTGCATTAAGAAGAGAAGTTATTACTGAAGTGACTGGGATGCAAAAGTGGTTTAGTGATCCATATGCTCAACTAGGCTTGTAATTCTGATGTGTTTAGAGCAACTCATTAGACACACAGCTCAGTTTCCTCACGTGACCAGCATTTTCCTGCTGCAACCATCTAAGCCCTGAGTTCCTGCCTACACTTGCGAGGGACTATGCAATTTCTTTGCATGTGCTACCACAAGGTCAGTGTTTGGGTCAGTGTGTTTTGAGGACACTTATGACACCTTGACAGACTTAGACTCCCTCACAAGGTGCATCTATGCTGCTTTATTTCAGTAAATGGTGCTTTTTTTTTTTTTTTTTAACAGCCAGCTTGTGTAGGAAGGAGGAAGACAGATGTTCAGTGCTCAGCCTGCTTCTGTGTGGTCTGGGATTACTCCTGGGGAGAGCCTTCTGTGACTGAGGAGAGCAATTCAGGTATCCCAGTTTTGAGGGAGAGCATAAATCTGCTGATAGCTGTATAAACCACAGGCATCATCTCCAACCACTGTAAAAACCTGGCCCAATTTCTGCAAAAAGAGTATGTGACTGCTCTCAAAAGAGGTCGGCTGAAGGGTACTTCCGAGTGCCTGTGTTTCCAAGGGTTACATTTTGGATGTCTCCATAAGCACACTCTTGCATGCTGTGTAGTAAATTCGGGTAAAGCAAGAGGACAGAGTAGGAAGCCTTGATCTCCAAGTGGGCTGCAGCGATTTCTGAGGCTACTCAGGTGTGACTGCAGTAAGGGATTTGGATGGCACCAGACTTCCAGATTTTAGGTGCTTGACTCAAGAGGAATCCAAAAGGTTAGGGAGTTCTACCCTATCTTGTTGTTTTACTCATGGTTTACTGCACAGTATGTAAGAGTGTGTTTATGGGGGCTTTTCTGAACTAACATCAGTAAGAAGCGTGATGTCAGAGTTTTGTCTATACACAGAAAATCAGGTGCCTATCTGCAAATTAAAACTAGTCAAATGACCTGCTCCAAGCATGTAGCTCCCATTTACAACTTTATTCCAAGGAGATCAGTGCAAAGGTAAATCTTGCCTCACCTTGTATTGTGGAAAGTAAGAGAGTGACTGTCCTTTTCACATCTCTGCCCATTCAGACAGTTTATACAGAAATCAAGCAAAACAGTGACTGAACCATGTAACATCTATGTGGAATATCTAACAAAAGCACCACAAGGAGCAGTTGCTGGGGTTGCCTTGTGGTGTGAGAATCTGTAACTACTCCCTCCCCATATCCCAGCACTACACTAACCTGGACCCCCAGATGTAGTGATTGACAGGATGTCTGTGGCACCTTACTTGATCTGCCTGGGGCAGACATCACTAGTGCCAGGAGAGGCAGAAGGAGATGAGAAGCTCTATAAAAACGCAGTGCATGAAATTCTGCAATACACATGTTTTGGATTTGACCTTAGCTCTTTCTTCCACTCACATCTCCCTAACCATGTCTAAAGGTGGCTTTGCTGCCGAACTGTCTTCCTTGTCATTTATTTTTTTTCTATTACTGAGATGAAAATCAGCATACATCAATGTAGACACTGATACGCTTTCATATACATATTCTGTTTAATGTAACTTAAGGCACAAAATGTTGAAACTTTAACAAATTCCAAATTCTACTGGCCCTGGCAGACTGCAAGCTCCCTGTCTGCCTTTCCTAAGAGTAGTCTGTTTCAGTAGATACAAGAAGTTGCAAAGATCATTCCTTGGTTAACTTTGACACCTGAAAATCACAGGCATTTCTCATTTGAGTTTTTGAGATTATTGTACTATGCACGTTGTTGTGCTTCCATAGAACTGTAAACACTGCTCAGGTCTTTCCAACAAAAAGATCAGTTTTTACCTCAAAGGCTTTAGGGTCAACTTTGACAACTGCACTGCACTAAAACAAAGGTGTTTGGCTCGGTTCTCCTAACTAGACAGCAGAATATATTGCCATTTTTTGGGGAGCCAGCAAGCTCTTTCTAGACAGCATGCTGGGGTGGCTTTACTCCAGCATCTCTGTGTGGATTTGTGTTGCTGTGTCTGTGTGTGTATGCAGGTCCATGTTGGGAGTTACTCCATTGTATTAAAGTTATGCATGTTGGATATAAAAAAAATGGCATAGAAATGTAACCGAGAGTGAAGAACTGCAAGCTAAAAAAACTGCATATGTTCTACAGGAGTAAAAGCAAGGCTCAGTGTTTTTTCCTCCTTATTATCGTTTCTGTGGTAAATTTTTAGTCCATTTAATTTACATTACTTCTAAGAAATGCCAATGTTTTTTTTTCCCTAATCCAGATGGATCAAAAATAGAGTGATACAATGTATTTGGGATTTTAATATTGAGGATAAAAACACTAAAATTTTGCAAAGAATCAACATTATACATAACCCGTATTTTATGTATTTAATTTATCTGCTTAGTACAGAGGCAGCATCTGTTTTCAGTGAGATGCTGCTTTTTTTTTTTTTTTTTTTCTCCCATAACTCAGCAGCTGGGATAAATGAAATAGTAGTCAAAGACCAAATTAACAGCTTGAGGGCCACAAGTCTGCTGGAATGAGAGGAAGGGAGGACAGTTGAGGAGGACAGCGACACGAGGAATTGTAACCTCCAGATGTCCCGGTAATAACTCCCAGGCACACGATCTCATAATGTGGTATGTATTATGCTCCACAGTAGACTGCTCTATCTCAGACAAGTTTCTTGCAGTGCTGCTAATTCTTCTGTTATCCCTTTCCTCCCACAGTGCTGCGGGGAGGACATGAATGAGAGGTACTTCTGAACCCACGGCACATCACTGATGCTGGCAGCTCCCAACAAGACATGGGTCACAGTGTTGCGATAGGAATAAACCTGCCTCACTCCACTCTGTAACTGGAGAGACAAGCATTTTGGCCTCAAGTCACGTTCTTAAGCTTCTCCCTGGATTCCAGTTTCCAAAATACCAAAGTATAAATTCTTTTCTTTCTTCTTTGCTCTCCAGCTCTCCAGCTCACCACCTCAACCTTCTCCAGCAGCTGAACGTGAGGAAGCTGCAGGAGCAGTGGGGAACGGATCTGACTAGAGGAAACAACAGAGCCTCGGTAACCAGCGGGGCAGAATAGAAGTGGGATGAGCTTCTCAGACCTCAACAACTGACTGCTGAGACACTCCGGAGATGTCACCAAGAAAAGGAGCCCCTGTCTACTGAGGTAGGTGAAGAGGGAGGACCAGGAATAAATACAGTGGTGTGGAAAGGTATTTGTGGGTGCATGGCTGAGCAGAGGGAGTGAGGGGCTGGAATGACTGACAACAAGGAACAGTGTCATGAGTATAAACTGTCTTTATTCTAATGAAAAAATTAGTCAGGCTTTAACTATCCCAATTGAAATATTCAATCTTTCACTACACCAGATCACCCTGACTAGAGTTAGCATTCTATCACAGCTTGAATAACCAAATGTATCTGTTTAAGTATCTTTTCTAGCTCTGCATATTCTGTTAGAAGGTCTGAACCTTTCTTAAACTTATTCTCCTCATACTGCCAGAGAGATGAGTGGAACTGAGAATAATGCCTGTAATATTCTTCAATATTCTCTCAGTGGCTATGCAGCACTGCAGAGCACTTGTTGCTGGTTTTCAGCTTAGGGAGAATTATTTGCTTTAACAATGATACACTGAAGTGGAGTTGAAGTGCATAACTCTCCCTCCCTCACACACACACACACACACACACACAGTTACTCTGCCCTTTGTAATAGTTAATACAACATCCACAGTATGACCCAGTCTCTGAAGAGTGCAGTCTGGTCCCCAGCGAGAGGATCACCCTGAAAGGAGCTAGAACATCTAGGATGAGAAGCCCTACACAAATGCAAGATGATAGTGCTAATAGTATTAAGTACCTTGTAGTTATGCATTGCAGGGGTCAGAGATGACTGAATGATCTCAGCAACAGTATTTGCAGTAATAGGTTTGCACAAAGAGGTCACTTAGAGATAAAGTGGCAGTTAATTCAAAACAGAATTTCAGACTTAGCTTTGCCTTTTCCCCCCTCTTTGAAGGAAATAAGAGGTGACACAATTGGATTAGATACACATTTTAGGCTTTTTCAGAAACCAAGATATTATTTACTGAAAAGATTGTAATGTTTTCAAGCTGATAAATGCAGTACATTGTTTTTGGCATGCATATAAATTCTTAAAACAAATACTATATCCCAGAAATTTTGTAGAAGCTCCTTTGGACTCGTGACAGTCTATTAGTTAAATATGGGCTTTGTAGCACTATAGGAAAATGTACATTTTTACAGAAGCTTTGCAAAATTTGGCAATGCCATCCAGCCCAGCCCTCTTTGTTGTGTAACAAAGCTCTTGAGATTAATTTTTTATGGACTCAGTTGCCAAATTCCACAGAATTTGGGCTACTCTTAACTTGATAGTAAGACAGTGAGTGAGATAGAGATGTACTTTGATTAGCAAATGTGTCAGGAGCAGAGATGAGAGAGACTCTGAAGTGAAGTAGTTCCAGAAACCCAGGAATAGCAAAAGACCCCTTCCTTCTTCAGCATCATGTTATCTGGCATCACTGGAGGTGACAGTGGTCTGGTCTGCCAAGGAAAGTGTATAAAGCCCGCTTCTAGAAAGCACATATGCCATCTAATACAGATGTGTGTATACAAATTCAGGTTTTACTTACACACAGGTACCTATCTCAATGCAGATATAGGTATGGACTACAATTATTGTAATTTAATTGGCTTTCATTTCAGAAACTGCTGGCAACAGGTACAGTAGTTCTTTTGAGGTGGACCACTTCTCTCAGCCCTCTCTTCTAGCATCCAGCTGGTGTCATCTTTATTAGAGCTCTGTGAAACATTTTAATTTTTTTGGAACTACAAATCAGGAAGGATTCACCTGTTTGAGTGTGCACCCAAACCCAGAACTGGCAGAACATCTTGTAATGTGTTGCGTCCAAATACTGTCTTGCCAATGCTGGAATTAAACTCTCTCACCCAGTTTCGATAGCTTCAGATTCCTGGAGGTTCAACTTATTGGAAATTCAGAGCCCTTTCCATGGCCTAGGCTTGATGGCCAAGCTCCAGAAAAACATCAGTGTGGCTCACTACGTTCTTCTGGACAGAGTGGGTGACTGTTTGGCCAGCCTATTTTGTTTAGCAGAAGGGAGGGCCACGTCAGGGCCTACTGTGTGGCCAGCACCAGATGGTTTTCTCTGTCTGTCCAAAGCGAGCCTGTCTTCATCATCCAGATGGGAAACTGGGTCTGGCCTCTGAGACAGACTTACCCATCTAGCTCTGTGAGCTGCCTGCCTGTAGTCTCTGTTCCCCTCACACCTGGCTCATTATTCAGTGGAAATCTTATGGTTTAAGTCAAGACAGAGTGCTCTACTGCTTCTGTTGGCCTGTAGAAAGCACCTCAAACCTCCCATGTCCAAGTACAGGACTGTGTTACATGACAGCTCTTGGAGGCAGTCCTCTAAGGTGTTTTTTGGTGACTTCAGGCCACTGACTTACAAGAATGAAGAAATCTCACTACAGATCACCTGGGATATATTCAAGGAAGTGATACAAAACAAAGTGAAGGAAGTTATTGGAAAGTACACATAGTTAATGACAGTCTAGATGAGCAATAAAACAAGGCAATATGAAGAAAATGTAAACAAGCCAAGGCTGAAGGGAAACAAAAGAAGTAAATATATCTTGCAGAAAATTGAACAAATTACTCTGAGGCTGGACAAGCAGGGAAAGATCTGAGGGTAGATCAAGAAAACAAAGCACAAGAGCAATCTGTTAAAGGTTAATTTCTGTGGAAAGTGCAGTTGGGCCAATAATACCAACAATTAGGAGGAAAAGAGTGGTGAAACACATACCACAAAGGTGAGGTAAATATGAAGGAAATATTTTGAAGGCTGCCTTAGCCAGATTTAGAAGCTTGCAGTCTACCCTGCAATGCAAACATAGTAGGCATGCTTGAATAGGCTCAGTTCCTTCATCAGAAAACTCTGCTCCAAGAAGGAGTTAAAAGCAGATGTTGTTCAAGAAGAGATAAATAGCACAGCTGGCATTTTAAGGGCTGGAGGAACAAATTCTGCAAAAGCAGAAAAACATCTGAAAATGCATATTGGAGCAAGGGAATGTTCAAGGTAGCTGAATAAAGAAAATAGCTGAATGAACCCTGAGGAAGAGTTCCTTTCATTCCAAGCAATCCAGAGGTAGAAGTTCATTGTCCTGATGAAATAAATTGTCAACAGTCTACAGTTAGCTGCAGAATAGGGGGAAGAGACAATGTGTCTTCAAATGAGAGTATGTTGCAGTGGTCAGGGTATCAGTATTTCAGCAGTACATGGAACTGTATGGGGAATAGAGACACTCCACCGTGACTCTGCTGTCACTTTCTGCTGGATTCATCGTAGCATTCAGCTGGGATATGTTGTGAGAAGTAGAAGACACATAGGGAACTCCACATAAATGCACTGCTAAAAGCTATGTTTGAACTCCCACACAACAGTGCCATAAAGAATTATGGGTGTCAAGCAATTGCTTCCTAAAAAAATTCAGTGAATGACAAAACAGTATGAATTCACCATCACTTTTTGCTTTTAATCAGGTATTAGAAATAATAGATGTCTCAGAGAACAAAGCCACTGGCAGTCTGATGTAATTGGATATCTGACAGATATTCTTAGAGAGCATACAAAACTGAAGGAATTATTTAACAATAATTGTCATGCAGAGGAATTAGTTGCATCTAGGAAAAGTAAGTTATAAAACAAGCAGATTATTTTGTGCACCTTATAAACTTCATTTTTGCTAGGCATTCTGTTGTGCTTGGGATTAAAAGTATTATATTAAAGTGTTGTATTTAATGTCAAATACAAATGTATCGAGACAGTACATGAACAGTACATCTTTGTGGACTGAATAATGCAGTCAATGAATGCAGATTAATAGGCACTCAACGGCTGAACTTGGAACAATAGCAGATGTTAAGTGCAATCATTTGAAGGCAAATGAGTAAAGTGGTGGGAGAACTGGAGGTGAAATCAAGGCATGGGAAAGACTGAACCTGAAAAGATTATGATGATAGGAATAGTGCAGAATCAAACAGATAACAGAATGCCAGAGATAGTAATGCAAATGCAGCCAAGGTCAGTTTAACAAGAAACAGCAAGAACAGGTTGGTCTGAATGGGTTCAACTAAGTGGGCTGATGCCCTACACAGGGATGTAGGCAAACTGGATTCAGCGGAGTAACAAGTCTGCAGTCAGGGACAAGCAGCAATGCTGCTCTGTTCCCAGTGTCTGCTGAAAGCCTGGGTTTTACAGAGAAAGAAGACATTTAAAGAGATCATTCAGAGTTGTCTGCAAAAGTTTTGGTGCATAAACTGAGATTTCTGTGTAACTTACCTTTGGTTTCCTGCACACTGGTTGTGATGTTTAACTGAAGCCATCCTATCTGTTTCTAGAAAGCCTATCTCAGATTTTCATGTAGCTTGTGCCTTAAAATCTGTGACTGAAATCCCTGTAGGACCAAACCATAGGAGATTAATTTATATCTATATATTAAACAACTGTTCAGCAGTATTAAAGATTATATTGCAACTAAATTTTATCTGCCCGCAACTTGGCACCAAATGAAGCTATAATCTGGAGGATGTGCAGACTAGACCTACTGAAACAAATACATTTACACTCACAGAGACCTTTGGACAGCTCTAGTCTTTATTGTAGCCTTTAGGGAAACTGGCTTTTCCTGTCTGTACAGTATCTTTCAGACATATTTTCCGTGAAAGATAAAATCAAGAGAATGTGTGGGGGTATATGAGGCCACCTGGGTGCTATGTCTCAACAGCAGACATCGGTTTTTGTTTTGAGATTGTTTTTCATTTTCAGTGCTGCTCGTCCTCTCTGTCCTAATGAATCGTCTGTGGCCTTTAGAGCCCTGAGAGAGCATTTTCAAACATAAGAACCTGTAGTTCAGCATCTGTATAAATGTTTTGAGGCTGCTTCAAATGTCCTGCTTTTGAAAAATACAGAGCATCTGATGTCTTTGGCATTGCATTAACCAGCCTTTTAGGAAACAAGCTAGTTTATGGCAACTGATGGGAATGCACACCCTTTTACTTCTTAACGAACAGCTTGAGAAAAACTAGTATCCCATCTAAGAGATACTCAAAGAGACAAAACAGACCCAGTGTTCTGTCACATGGCTTGTTGTGTTACCATGTCTCAAAGACTTTATTTAACACCATTTGTCAATAGTTGCCTCTGTAACCCAAGAGTTCTTGATATGAATCTGGTAATGTTGGCACTTGTATTTAAAGGAGATTCTTGCTCAGTTCAGTATCTCACAGCTAAATCTCTCTTCTCTTTACCTGCTGCCATTTGCAAGCCTAAACAGTCCTTGCAAACAGTAAAGTCAGGAGAGCTCTGAGTTGCTTTTCACACTATTACTTTTCTGCTTTGCATGATGGATGGTAGGATTTATTATAGCTCAGAGGAACAAAGCAGTTGCTGTACAATCTGCCCCAGGCAAGCCATCCTGGCAACAGCTGAAAAGTAATAGCCATGGTCTCTGAAAAGATTTTGCTCACAATTTCTGAAAGAATTCACCTTTGGGGCAGGGAGCAAGCATGGAAAAATGCAGCCCCAAAGGTCAGCATTTCGCAATACTTATGGCATATAAAAATAGGAGGTTGTGTTGGAAACTATGGTGCAATCATAGTGACAATGGGTGTGGCCAGCACAAATGTGCCATTTTCTTGTCACGAAACAATCATTTTCTTCCCTTATAATATCAGGGATTATATCTTACTTCCTTTCTAAGTTGAGTTCAGTGGGTAAACTATGACAGCTCTGCTTTCTGTAAAATTTGATCTTAAAGTTGAGTCTTTTTAGGACTGTCTGGACAAATGTTTGCACTTCGCTTTTGGAAGACCACTTTCCTAATATTTTTGTAGTAGGGCTGCATGATCTATGTTGATGATAGTAACCCTAGGGACAGTTTTCGTGCATACACCCTGTACTACAAACACCTTCCCCTTATTACTCTTCTTTTTTGCACTTTCAGTAGTATTATATGCTCTGTCAACCTCAATAGTTGTCTGCAGGGTCACTTCATAAGCCTCTTTGATAAAGTATGGCGAAAGTACATACAGGTCCTTTAATTGAAGCCAGAAGTTATTTTTCAGGAAGGCACATTTAAAATGCACGAAGATACTAGTTTAATTTGTCATACCTTTTCAGAACTGCTTCCTGAGAGGCTATGTAGTCTCGCATCTGAAAATGGCAATACTGTATTTTTGTCCCAAACAGTCACAGACTTCTACAGCTCAAAGCAATTCCATAAAGAAAGTCCAGAATGGGTGTTGTCACAGGACTCTTATTGCTGCTCGTTAAAATAATTTTCCAGGTAAAATAATCCATTATTTCTCAAATTGCTCCAAAACAGAGCTCCATTAAAATATCAATGAGTTTTAAAGGTAAGGAAAAACCTAACCTATCTGCCAGAGACTGCTAAGAACTGTGCTTGAGGACCAGAAACCGTGGCCCTGTGGGGTGAATTCAGACTGGACTCTACAGATTTGGTGACCCAAATAAACTGAAATCTGACTAGGAGAGATTTACTTTCCCCTTGCTGTCCTCCAAATTGTGCTATTGAAGAGATGTGACAGGATATAGCTAGGAGGTACTGAATACGCAGGCTTTTCTTTGACTGATGATTGTTCTTTGTGCCACAGAAAACACATCAGTAGAAGGAGGAATCCAATGGCTGAGAAGCTGGGGTTTTCCAGCATTCCCCAGAAGGATTTCTGGTAATCAGGGCAGCTCTAACTAGGGAAATTCACACTGCCCAGAATCATGGTTTGAGGAGAAACCACAGGAACACTGGGGGTACTGGCCACCATGGGTCAAGTGGAGGCAAATGCTAGATCACAGAAAACTGCCTCCTTTTCTTGTGGTCAGTGGTTCTTGGAGCTGACTCCTTTCAGCCCTGCTTCTGCTAGCATCCTGTGGAGCAACTTTTCTGGGCCATAACCCTTGGCCGTTTTTTAGGCCAGATATCCTGCTTGTAGCTGAGAGTAATCTTCAGGATTGTGTCCTGCAGAGCATAGCTCTCCATGATTGTAGATTCGATTCTATTTCAACAAAACCAATGTTATGTTAGAGTTATGACCTCAGTGACCTGGAGAGCTGTCTACTATTGCTCTCACAAGAATGAGCACTGTAGCACTACAGGAAGCATCTTTGCCTGGTGGGGTCCTACCAGCAAGGTGAGCAAATCATCCCTATGGAGAGATTTACGCATCCTTCTGGCAATGATGTGACAAAGCAACCATGCACCCAGCACAGAAAGCAAAGTCAAGTGGCCTGGTTCCAGGAATTTGAGGTGAATTTTCTCTCCTTTGGACATTTTTGGGCAGATTGGTGAGAAAGTGAACTTGAAATCCAATTCTCATTTTCACTCTGGTGTGGAAAGTCAGCTTGGATTTGAATTCCTTCTTGCGAATCTACCCCAGATCTTGGCTAGAACCAAAACCAGAGGATGCTTGTTTCTGCAGCCAGGGAGAAGGAAGCCAAATGCACCTGGATATGAGCATCTTTTCTCATGGGGCTGTTTTTTCTCCAGAGCTTTCTGCCACTTGGTAATCCTTTTGACATCTTGGGTGGTAAGATGTCAGCACTTCTGTCAGCAAAATCAATGCCTCTCGGCAGGAGCTTAAATTTGGAAGTTGTGGTTTGCAATCAAAGTCCTTCAATCCCCAGCAAGACACCAACCTTCCTGAGGCTCTGAAACCCTAAGCCAGTTGGATGAAGGGCAACCACCTTCCCTAATCATAGAATGATGTGAACAGATAAGCCACATCTCAGCAACTGCAGTCTCCATGAAGCGAAGTTACTTGAGATGCAGTCAAAGCTTTTGAAAGCACTAAGTGTTGTGGTAGCAGGGTTTCCACAAAGGTCACTGCTCTCTTCATTGAGAACAGAGCTGGGGCCTCCTCAGCCAGATCATTCTGTCTGAAAGCTGGTCAAGTGGAATAAAACCCCACTCCAATTATATGCTTTTAATGTGCACAAATATCCCTTAGGAATGACAGTGTCAGTCACAACCTCTCACAAGGCAAAGAACATATGGTGGAGGGCTTGTACACAAACCACCACAATAAACCATAGCAGGCTGGGTAATGTGCTGTAAATTCCTCGATGCAGCCACTTTTGCAATGTCAACAGAGGAGACAAAAGAAAGTAGATGGAAAAATGTGCGTAAACCACCCTAAGAGCACACATATGCAGTGTGAGCATGATTTCAGATTTTGCTGAAGTGTGAAAATTCATATGTTCATTAGTATTCACGTGCTTGGAGAATTGCATTTCCTACAGCACCTTCAGGTTCAATGTTTTACCTAATCTCATGGGAATGTGTGTAATGAATTTTAGTCTTTTCAATTTTTTTAAAATCGAGAACCAGTAAGAAGCAAATAATTGGTTTTATTTACAATTAAGATTAATACTCTATTGAACAGGGGCAAAATACAACAATTAGGAGACTATTCTAAAACATGTAAAGAAAACATACAGTAAAGAAAGTGTAAAGTCACAGGAGAGTTTCTCTGTGTTTAACAAGAACCAGTTTGGGATTAAATACTTTGAATGTCTCATATTCAAGTGTTCTGGTTTGGAAAGTATATATTTATATTTCTGTACAAGAAAGTCTGTGAAACTTTAGCTGCAGGGGATCTTCTGGTAAGCTTATGAATAAGAAAATAAATTTTATGTTTTTTTCTTACTTTTAAAACCACTATTTAATGTGAACAGCAATGTGGGTTATTTTCAGCATTTTTAATTAATGCAATTTTAATCCTGGAGGTTTCTTGTACAGAATGACTATGTATAATTCAAATAATGTTTGCTAAAATGGTATTTGCGCTTAGTCCTGCATTGTGCATTGTATTTTGTTATTGTTAGTATGAAGTGGGTGGTTTCAGTTGCATTTTTACAGTACTTGCTTTCACATTTTGAAGTAATGAGTCCCTGCACAACTTAGGCAGCATTCCTACCAGCCTTTCACTAACACTCCTACTAACTGAAGACCTTGCTATTATTGATGTAATTTTTCAAAAGCTAACAATAAAACCAGAACAAAATAGCTTGCGTAAATTAAGGTGGAAAGCCAGCTGGTACATGGAGAAAACATTAAGTTCTAGCAGTTTAGTACTGAAATATATAAGCAGTGTTTAACCTGCAAGACTGAAATGTCTGCAGAATGAAGAGTGCCATGAATAATGGCAGAATAATTCTGGTCTCCAGCCAGCAGAACTGAACCTTTTACTAAATTGTTTTAACTTGGAGGGTACACTAAAAAAAAAAAAAAAAAAAAAATTTGCATGAGATAAATTTTTGTGCTTTTCCTTCCCATCTTTATTGTATTTGTCATGAAATGCCTCTAAGGTTTGACTGTACTATCATCCCAATATAACAGAGGGAACCCAAGTCCTGAGGGACACAATATGCAAGAGTGTTTAGGCACCTGTGTGATTTCTCTGGGATCTGTGCTCCTCTGTCCTTTTGAGGATCTGAGCGAGGGTAGACAGGACTCAGCTCTACACAGATACTTAGATGCATGAAAGTACAAATAGGTGCTTAGTGGTTCTCAGGTGACATGTCTCTTCAAGACATCTTGAACTTGTTTTGTGCAATGTCCATTTCTAGCCTCGTGTCTATTTTTATATAACAATCCCATTTACTTTATGTCCTGTGTCTGATTTTTAACTCATGAATTTGGGGTTCTCAGCAAGAGCAAATATTTTACTCTTTTTATCCCAAGAAAAAGAGATAAGGTTTGAATTGTCACTGTGTCTTTTCTCCATAGCTGCTGCAGACATTCTCATGAGCTGATGATTGGTCACTCACCACATGAGAAGTTCAAAGCACTTTTCAATAAAAGATTGGACTTTTGGATTGAGGATAAGTTGGAGGTTCAGGTCTGATGTGTAGGACTAACTTTTCTACCATGGAGCTTCATTTTATTGTCTCTTTTCCTAGCTTAACTCTATCCAGATCCAATATAAGAGCTGACAATGCCCTAAGAAAGTCTCTTATCATCATGGGATTTCCTGCTCCGCTTTATTGATTGAAGAAGTTTGGATAAGTATTTCAACTTGTCTAGCCCAAGCTTTCGAACTCTTACCTGTTGTTGCTGTAAGGAGACAAGTTTATGAGCTTCGTTACTGAGCTAAAGCTGAAAAAACAGCTTGTGAGCTTACGCATTATGGAGGGCAGGAACTAACAAATTACCTTCTCTGTTTAGCCTGCCTCAGCAGCCATGTGGGAACAGTGCAGGAGCACGTGGTCACCCATCAGGAAACATCACTTGTTTAAAATAGTTTGCTTGTAATAAAGGAGGAGTAAGAGCTGAGCACAAACAGCTATTGGCAGGCAGCTGACTTAGGGCACCCTATGTCCTGCTCTTCCTCTGCTGGCCATGCAGTCCTCTTGTTCCCCTTGTAGGAGCTCCCAAAGTCGGGTGATCCCAAGATGAGGTGCTTCATATCACTAGGCTGGCAAAAAAAGTAACCCTGCAGACATATGGCACTTTCCTTTTGATTTAGCAGGCTGATGGGATTCAATAAGGGGGTTGGACAAGCACCAGACGTGGTGCAAAGGTGGAGAAGAGACAGCACAGTTAAAGTAGCAGGAAAATGGAGGATGAGAAATTGGAAGACCACTTTGCATGGCCACGAGCGGTGCAGTTAACTCAGTAATCTTCTATGGCCTTTCCATAGCTTCTTGGGAAAGAAGTTTTGAACTCATCATTTACTGCTAAGAGCCCTGATCATCTGTGAGCTCTCTGCTAAACTGATGAATAGAAAACTGTGTTTGAAGAAAGGTATTTGCATTTTCAAATCAAGTGTGCAAAGCTGGAAAATGCCCATGCAACTTAAATTCTACCCCTCTGCTCTGCCTGTTTGTCTTCTGGAATGGGGTAAGGATCCACCGAGTATTAGCAAAACAGCACGGGAATTAAACATTTTACTGTAGTGTGTTTGCACAAAGTGTGAAATGCATCATTCAGCGCGTATCCTTATGTTTTCCCAATGACCCCTCACACTACTGCTGATTTCATGGTCACTGTGCTGTCATGGATGCTGATTTGGTGGATGTGTGGAACCAACGCATCAGAATACTAATATTTGGTTATGATTTGGGCAGTTTCCCAATCTGTGCCAGAAGAAAGAAAACGTCTAACTGGGGATTTTTAATAGTGTATAATTTAGTTACAGCTAAACATAAGTTAATTTATTATTGAAAAAGAGTTTCTAGTCTAGGTGCTTCATCCCTTGACATTGCAAAGGGCTTTGCAAACAGAAGAGCTTATTTGAAACAGAAAAAGATATTCACAAGCATTTTTTTTTAATAACGAAAACTGATAGGAGCTGTTGCCATCTCCCTCATAGTAAATATAGAGAAAGAGATATGAGTACAACATGTTCATGGATTGGAGAACAATCCAAGTCGTGTGAAATTCTTTAGTCTCTGGCAAAGCAAAAAAAAATCACATCTAACTGTTGTGCTTTTAAATGTAAAACAGCTGCTCCCTATGGGTACTGCATGAATGCCTACATACTTGACAACTTGACAGCAGAATTCCAGCCTCTAGTTTCCTATGGTTCCATATAATGACATTATTAATGTCTGTTAATTGCATTAAAATGTCTGTTTACCAAGACTACTGAAGAAAGGAGAGATTTTGCTTTTGCTGTTTTCTCTGTGAATTTGAGGTGGGCAGAATTTCATTACTAAAGCACTCACCCTGTGTGTTGATCTCCTCCCTCCCCCAAGCAAAAGGGAATGAAGTTAACCTGGCTTCAGCAGGACCACAGGATGTTTCTGCAGGTAGTGCTGAAGCTACAGGTGTATTGGAGTAGCTTGCTGAGATATGTAGTTCCTGGAAGCAGTATTCCTGGGAATATGCACACAGAAGAACGACATCCAAAGGCTATCACATTCACCTTTGTAGTACTGCAATGACTTCCCTTTCACTGGTGCTGTTTGAATTGTGTTCTGAGCATCCCATCAAATACCAGTGGTACCAATGGCAGAGTACAGGCTTCACAGATGGCAAGCATTCACACCTCTTCCTTGCTGTGTTCAAGGTACCCAGTTTTCCCCAGTTCAAATCAGCACTGCCTATGCTTACTGCATCTAGGAAACAAGAGCAGAAAGGCACTTGAAGCAAACCCAAAATCAGTAATCAGAGGGAAAGAGTGTTGTGGCTAAACAGATTGGAAACTTTGGTGGTTGGTGATTTCAGCTGCATCTGTGGCTGCTACAGCTCAATGTGTTACAACCGTGGTATGAATTTATTTCAGATGAGTTTCAGCCTCCTTTTTGCCAACAGAAAAGGTTGACTTTTTATTCTTATTACTCTTTTCTTAACATTATACAACCACTTGTAACCTTATTTATTTAGGCAATAAGGCCTTTAAGGGACTTTGATCAGCCTAGCTAAAGTTTCTTCAAAGATTAACTGATGTTCTTTAAAAGTACATCAGTTTCCTCTTAAGCAGGTATTTGCTTACCACGTAAGTGGGTGTTGAGTGCTATGTAGTTATAAAGTTTGCTGGGCTCAGATGTAGATTTCCTTAAGACATAACTGCTGACATCACTAAGTCTTCTCTCTGACTATTTTTTTTCTTCCTCTGTTTCCCCCTCCCTCCCTCCCTCTCCTCCCTCTCTCTCTCTCCAGTTTCTTTATTCAGGTAATTCCAACTCAGACTTATTCCAACATGTTTTTGACTGACAGTGAGGGAAGGGAAACTCTCTGACAGTTGTGTTTCGATTTTAAATTTTTTTTTAAACTGTGCTCACATGCTTTATTGAAAAGACGTCCAGCCTTTTATCAAAAAGATTGTTTGACTTGTCATGACGATAACATCTAGTAAGGAATCTGAACATTGCTCATTTACAGGTAAGAGGTATTTGTCAAAAATGCATACAGTGCTCTGGAAACTGTGCGTAACTGAAAGATAATTAGTAGGTTCTTTTCCAATTTTCCTCTTATTTTAGTAATTTAAGGATTTAGAAACTATTTGTAAAAGAAAAAAAAATGTTTATAAGATTATGCCTTTTAGTGAACTTTTGAGATACAGGCAGTTTAGAGATGATAAAGCACAAGCTGTCATGTTTTGGTCTTTCCACTGGTACAAACTACTGAATGTGAGGTTTGTAATGTATGTTGCTGATATTTTTATATGTTGGGGAGGAGGGCAGATACCGAACCTTTCTTTGTTAATGTTAGCCTGCCAGAGACTCTTTCTTATAGAAATTCATAGTGCTTTTTAGGCTCTTAGAAGCATAATTTTCAGTCAGTACTTGTTTTCTTTTTTTTCTTTTTTTTTTTTTTTTAGATGCAGAAATCAGTTTTAGTTGACATATGGGAAAACTTGTCTAGAACTTTATACAGCCCCTGTTACCTATCTGTATAAGAAAATATTATGTAAGTTTTCTGTGGTAGGTATAAGGAATGTAAACATGTCTGAGTTAGAGAACATCGTGCATTTTCTTCCAACTTCTGCATGTGTCTTCATATTACTTGTTTATGACAGGTTTGCTTTATCCTCAGTAATCAGTCTGAGTCTGTGGTGCAAATTCCCCTCTACTTCAGTGTTGCTCATTTTTACCTCCGTTTTTATTTTCACATAGGGATCATGCTGGAAAGAGATTTACAGATAAGTTCCTTTTTTCTCCATGACGTGCTGGTTCCAAAAAGGAACAAAGCTGGCTTTCCTTTGCAAACGAGGAGTATCTACATTACTTTTTAACTAACTTTGTTTCCTGACTTGCTTTTGGCTGTATTGTACTTAGAGGTATTTCTAGAGTCTTTCTGATAACAGCACCTGAGTATCTATCTGCCAAGCCTATTGTCTGCTATTTCTTCTTTCAAAATTGAAAGGGGGAAAGGGGCAGCTTGCTATTACAGGAATGTCTTCTTTATTTCCCTGGTTACAAAATGTCACTATGCTCTCTGCACTCTCTAATAATCAATTTATAGGAGGGAGGAAGCAAGCCTGAAATTCAACTTAGTGCTGGTTATGCAGTACAAACTGGCATTACTGTTGTAAAGTGGAGTGTAGACGAGACCAAAAACTTCCCCAAGAATTTCATCCCAGTAAATGAGGCATGGCCTAGAGACAAAAACAGCAGCAGATGACTTGGTCTTCAGTCTTCCAACATACATACAATACTTCTGTCCTGTTACTTTTTATAGAATTTCAGATGAAAACAAATAGTTCTTTTTTATCCTGGCTCCTTCTGCAATGAAACAAACAAATCATCAACCCACAGATCTGTTTGGACCTCAAGTTTTGGTTTGTCCAGATTTCATCAGAGCAGTCTGGAATATTATTTCCTCCTCCTCTCTTGTTTCTTTCTCCTAAGACAGACAGTTCACACAGGCTGTATTCTTTTGGAACAGGTAGAGACCAAATCTGTGAAGTACCAGGCAGTACTCTTGTGAGGGGCCAAGAAAAACAGAAACCTAACTGTTTTGCATGCTGAACCTCAGAGCATTTTGAAATAAATTTTGATTCACTTTGCTTCCAGGAAAAACAAAGCAGGTTATGGGATATTTTTTTTTTTTTTAATGGAGGGAAAAATCTTTACCTTATTTGTTCCACTATGTATATGAAAATCAGAAAAAAAATGGTCAAAGAGTTAAAATCAAACTTTTTAGTTCAAAATGAATTTATTAAATGTTAAATATTTGAAAGCTACCTTCCTGCTGAGTTGTCCCTCACCCCTTGAAATGAGAGAACATTCATGGCTTACTTGAATGAGTTACTACAGGCTTGAGGATCATTTTAGCACTTAATATGTTTGGATCATTAACATGGTAAATAGCTTCACATTAAGAATGTGTGTCCTCTTGGAGTAAACAAGGCACAGCGGTAAACAGCAGGTCCCATTTACTGGCTGTGCATGAATTGAAACTCTTGATTATTCTGTACCTATCTAGCCTGGATGATGGGAAACACACATGGAGAGTAGTCAAAACCAGTGGATACATCACTAATTGGGCTGGAGGAGACAAAAAAAAGGAAGTAAGAACCATAGCATCTTTCCCTCATCCTAGGCATATGAAATAGTCTTTGTATGACTTGCATACTCTGAGGTTCACAGCAAGTTAGAGGTCATGGTCAAGCAGAAATGGAACAAGCAACAGCATGAATGCTGTGGGTATTGTCAGCTTTTACTGGATAAGATAAATGCTTGGACATAAAGAGGGTAAGCATATGTTTTTGGGTAATGCATCTGCAGTCATTTTTACCCATTGGAGAGAAAGGTGTTTGGTAAATTTCATTCTCCAGCAGAGCCTTGGGCTGGATTGGTGAAAGGCTGGAACTGAACTGCTGGGATGGACATAGGTTGGACACAGCAGGGATCTTGGGGAAGTGCCATGATGTTACACAGCTTTCCTATGCCTGCTGGACACCTTTGGGGTTATTGGGAAGCCTTGTGAGATTTAGTCACCATTGCCTGAGAATCTCCTTGTACACCTTGCTAAGGAGATGTGGCTACTTTGTATGTGTCAGTGATGAGCATTTGATCATTTTTGGTCTAGGTATATCATTATTTGCAATGCTTCTTTCCTCCCTGCACTGTGTCTGCTGAGGTATGAGAACCAGCTGCCTCTCTGCTGCCTTCCAGGGGGGGCTTCTTGATTAAGAAATGTCTTTCTTCCGCTTGTTCAAAGTAGCCCCTGCAATTTGACCTTCAGGTCACACTGCATTTTGGCTGGCTTTTAAGGTGGAGAGGAAGCCTAAAGCTTGGGAATTGAAGTTTGGTAGCTTTTAAAATCACATTTGACTGATTTCTGGTTTGTTTTTCTCATGGAGATTGTTGGCTAGATTTGTCCATGGTTAGAGAGCCCTAGGTAAACCACCTTCCCTTTGTAAATAAAAAGTGATAAAATAAAATAAGTTTTGATTGGAAAAATAGTATGGCCTGATTAGATTAATTTAATCTCCATTGCTTTCAATGAGGTGATTCAGTCTTGGTTAGATCATAACTTGCAGGATACCTCTCTAGTTTTACATTATGGACTTTTCCTTATCTACAATTAACACTTTTGCATTGAGGCTATATGATAAAATTGTTTATCTGTTAAATAAATTCCCGTAATCACCAATGAAATGATACACATAACAGTGCACCTACTTAGATTACTTAAAAGGTGTATTCTTAGCGTGAAATGATGAAGATAAAAAAGAAAAATGTATTACGATCAAAATTTCCCCCTTTCCACACTAGAATTACACAGCATGGGAAAAGCACATAACAAAAGAGATGTTCACAACATTTTGATCAGTAAATAAATTCTTCCTGGTTAAATGATTTTTACTTCAGTCAACACTTTCCAAGGTAAATGCCAACCAAAACCATGTTTCTGAATTTTTCTGACCTTGTCTATAAAGGTCCCCCTAAGTGTCCCCTTGTTTTCTATTCAGCAATGATGCATTCAAAGCTGTCTACCCTTAATCCTGGAAACTTCCATGCCAACTATCCTCTTCTGAACCCCCTCCAGCCTCTCACCCAAGTAAACAGGCTTCATTCTCCTGCTGCCCTATCCAGAACTAATGTTTCCTGAACATTTCCTTCCTCAAACACTTCAGCACCAAACCCATCAACAGTCCCCTCTCTTCACAAAAAAAACAACCAAACCATCACTCTGTGTATGGCAGCAGTGGATAAAAGGACCAAGGGAACACAAGAAAAAAATGTGCTTTCTGTGATTTTCCCAGCATTTGGGTAAGGCCAGAAGTATATCAGCTTGTGGAAGGCAGTGTTTGAGTGATAAAGGATGCTTGCAGTTCTGATTGAATTTCTTGCACAAAATGTTCTCACAACAATGCAAAAGCTTAGCATGACAAAAAGCAAAACTTTAAAGGCAATGTTTTATTTTATTACCACACTGAGTTTCATTAACTGGTACACTTGGCGGCCTCTGTGGTACATGGTAATTGGTCTCTTGACTGTTCCCATCTTACTGGCTTTAGATGACAACTCCTCTTTCCTGAAGATAGGCAGAGAGTCAATTGTTATAAGGGACTCTGTTTATGAGATATAAATTAACATAGCAAATGTCAGCTCTTGGGTGCTGGCCTTCAGTATACCTGCTACCTGTTGTGAAATGTGGGACATAAAAGGTGCTGAAAGCTCTTGTCAAGGCACAAAAGAGTCAAAGACTGAAATGGCCTGCAGTGTAAAATGTGTCCACAAGACTAGAGGTGAATGAACACGACTCAGACAGGTGTGGGAAAGCTAACAGTGCTGTTTTTATCTATGTATAAAGGACAAACAAAAGGCTTCAGGTCTGGTTCTTGTTCACACCATGGTCCTTTTACACTGCTATGGGAAATGTAAAGGTCAGAAGGGGTTCTTCAGCTGGTGGAATCACACCATGAGCTCCAATTTGAGGTCTGTTTGGTTTCATTTGTGAGAATAGATCTTAACAAGCAAAATTAATTGTATTATGCCATACTTCAGTTAGCTTTGCAGAGGTCTAAAGGTCTGTCATACTTCCAGAAATCCTAATAATATCTTGTTTTTCCTCATATCCTTACATTTATTGAGTTAATTATGTTAACATATGGCCACAAGCCTCGCTCCCTGTTCTCAGTACAGGTAACAACATCACTGGTGCTTCAGCCCAAGTCTTCAGGACTGCCTGGTCCTTGAAGTTCATTCCTACTCTGTTCAAGTGTTGCAGTTAAAAAACAAAACAAAACAAAATAAAAAAAATCCCAAACAAACCACAATAAAAATCACCAACACAAAACCAAAAACTGAAAACAAAAAACCCCAAACAACCCAAACACCCCCCACAAACAAACAAAAAAAAACACCAACAAAAACCAACAGCAACCCAAAATAACAAAACAATGACAAGAACAATGAACAACAAATAAAGAGTTAGTCAGCCCTAAATATATATCTTCAGAACAAAAATGTACAAAACTTAGTATTGGTTTATTTTCCTGTCAGCATAAAATGAACAAAGCTGCGACTTGGATCATTACTCAGAATAATATTTATTGGTAGTAAATCTCCTTCCCTTTGGAAGGTCTCAGGTGATATGGAACATTAAATCTTATTTTAAGATCATTTCTTAACGTTTATGTGCCAAAATCCAAGAAAACATTTCAGTGAGCAGTCCCAGTGATATATCCTCCTTCTGCACTGTAGCATGGGTGTTTGCTTTGGAGATATATTTCTGGTTTGTAAGCAGTGACAATGTAAGAGGGAGACACCATGACTTTAAATGCTTTAGGTCTTATAAATAACGATTACATTACCAAGGAAAAGCTTTTTTTTTCTGACTGCTTTATATGATCTGAAGAAACATGTTAACTACCCAAGCTGTCACATAAAGACTGACAATGTCACAGACATCAAAAATCTTTGTATTTTCACTAGAAACTTTGATTTAAGCATGTTGTTAATAATACATACTATATAAGCTCAAACATTAGCACTGAAATCCACAAAAAAGCTGGAAGAAGGACCAGATCCTCATGACCCAGCCTCAGAAGAAAACAATGGTCAAAGTTTCAGAATTGCTGCATTCCTAAAACTCCAGATGCTATCAACAGAAATCACTTCTGATCTTCAGCTTTGCTGATCTTAAGACAATGCATGCCACTGAATGGCTCTGGTTAAGTCTTCTCATTCTCAGCTGATTACTAGCTCTGGCTTGCGGAATGGCAGGTTAGGCATGGTGAAAAGCAGAGGTAGGTTTGAGCCACACTATGAAGAGGGAAACCTTTGGAGGAAGCAGTGGTGACAAAGATGTAGGGTGCAGGTTGTTCACAGGCAGACCCAGATGTCATTTTTTGGAGGTATCCAGTATCTTGCTTTAGACTCCTAGACAGCTTGCTTTTCCATAAGGATGTTGTTCATCTGCTCCAGTGCATAATTCATATTCTTTTAAAATAACTAAACTGTATGTGTGGTGGAAACAGTGCGTCATGTTGCGTGGTCTTGCCTTGGATTCCACACCGCACAGTATCTTCTACAGGATTTAACCTGAAAGGTTTCTTCAGTACAAGTCAGACTGACATGTATTTATTTAGGATATTTCAACTTCATATGTAAATGTGCTCTAAAATTTACATGTGCAAGCCTAATGGTTCCAAGAAGAGTAGGCATACCTTCACATGCACTGGAACAGTGTATTTCCATACAAGCAATAAACTTGCCACCTCTCAGAAGCACTGACTTTGCTATACAGGTGTAAGCATAAGACAAATCTCAGCTGTCTAAAAGTTAAAGATCTGGACTCTGCTCATCAGTCACTCCAAGGAGACAGGCACCTCCAGGCGTTAGAGTAAGAAGAGGCACATTCACTGTGTGGAGGTGTCCAGCTCTCTCCATTGTCTCTGGTGCCTTAGAGGAGTAGTTCAGAGTAGAGAGAAACCTTTTAGAGAACTACAGCGAACAGGGAAGAATTTCAACCTACAGAATTCAGCAACTGGCCTTGCAGTGTCTGCACCTTTAGAAATGGCTCAGTTTGCTAGATGCCTGGCAGCCAAGTCAGAACTTCTGTGTCACAGTGAGGTTTTAAGAGGTCTGGTATTCCCAGGCAAATTTTTAAAAAGCATATATCTGAATTTCTTCCAGATAAAAGTCACTGTTGTATAAAGAAGCATCATTCAAGGTATCACAGGTCTGCAGTAGGCAGATCCATCCTCGAAAAGGAGCACGTCCAAGAAAACAAATCTCTTGATGCTGAACATAGCCTATAATCAGAACATGTTAATTTTCACCATGCTGTAAATCCTCAACTTGCTTTACATTCAGATGAACAAAGAAGAAGAAAACCTTTGATCTGCTCTAAATGATTTCAGATATAACAGCAGGTGAGGCATGATGCAACACAAAGGAGGAACTTGCTAGGTGAGCATAACAACTAGCATATGTTTGTTGAGGTTTGTAATGTGTCCCAGAACAGGTGTATTTTCAGTATTTTGTTGGAAACTGGTGAAGGAAGGAATTTCATGTATGACAAAAGGGAAGCTACTGTGGAACAAAATAAGAGAAATCTGGAATATTAGGCATTGATTAAAAATAGGAACAAGGTAGCAACAATGAGGCCAGGGCAGTAGCTGTGGAAAGGTCAGAAAGTGAGCTTTAAGGGCATGAGATAATGAAAAAGATGTCTGCATAAATGAAGGCTGAAATTATGGTCAAAATAGTAGAGAAGACAAGATTTTTACCCTAGAAGTTCAAAAGATTTGGCTACAGGACAGATGAGAAGGACTGTAAACAAGAGGCGCGTTGGGAAATGGTTAATTAATAAAATAAAATTCTGGACTTGAAGAAAAGGTGGATTTTAGAGATGCTGTGGCATTAAGCTACCTGCAGACAAGAAGTCTGAACCATATAGCCAGTGGAGCAGAGGAAGTACTTTCAGACAGGGCATGTCCTTTCGGGAAAGTCTGGGTTTGACAGCATGTCACCAGAGCAGTGAATTAAGGGTTTTTTCTGCATTGCCATTGAGCTGTAGTCTGCCTGGTGGATTCACAGTCTCCAGGACTTGCCAGCAATTTCACTATCGTAACCCCATTTGAAATACGCTGCTGCAATTTGTTATATTTATAGTCCTGCTTAGCTACTTTTTGCAACAACTTATCTTTAGCAATTCTCTGTAAAATATGGATTCTGTTCAATAGCATAAAAATAACATATAAACAGCACTGAAGTAACATATAAATGTCTACTAGGTTTAGTGTTTTTCAATGAAAGTAGAGGCCTTATTGAATTAATTACTACAGGAAAAGCACAGAGGGTTAGAGATCAAAAAGTTTGATTTTTCCACTGGAAGAATGGTCTCCCGTGGGAGACGTAGTTGATTTCCTCATACCCCAGTTATTCTTTATGCCTGGACTCCTCAGACAGACTATATTTGTATTGATGTATCAAGGCTTATAAAAAGGCGACAGAAAGTAATTGAGGAATAGTGGTATTTTTTTGTTCTCATAAATCAGGCTACTTGGAAAACATCAAAGTGACTTCTGAAATTCATGGCATCTGGAAAACTTACAAAAAACAAGGTAGAAGTTGCTGAATCTTGTAGAATTTTAAAAATAAGTTTGTGGTATTCTGAATGTATTTGGAAACTATTCTCAGCAGAACATGAACAATGTTCTATTCAGTCTAATTACTTCAGTGATCAAAGCTAGACCTTCCCAAGTTCTCAACTGTAAAAGATTGTGGAGCTTTTGAGATGACACGGGATCAGAAAGAACACTCATAAAGATAAGGTATGTGTAAATAAACAAGTAAAATAACCTTCTTTGAGTATAAGGAAACGTAGTAACTTTGAAAAACAGCATGAGGGATTTTTCTTGTTTGACCACATTATCACTGCTTTTTTTTTTTCCAGCCTGTTACAGCATAGCTCCACAAAGCTTTTATGGAGGTTCCCAAGAAACTACAGGACAAAGAGAAATGGGTAGTGAATCATGCAGTTATGTCTGCAGATCCCAACAATGGGACATGCATTGATTCTGCTGCGCTCCCCTAAGAGGAACGGCGGTTCATTGCATGAGCTTCACTTGTCACCAAACCAGCCAGGAAACTCACGTTGGAGTTTTTCAACCAAAATTCTTATGAGCTGAAAAGGCAGACTTAGGTCAGATGAAAGATGTAATGAATTCGTGTGAACAAGATAAAGCAGCTTAGACTGAACAAGTCTGAGAACAATTTTGAAAAGTAAAATATTTCATTTTGACTTTGTGGAAGGAAGATGTTGCAGTCTGTCACTTCAAGCAGTGTGTTGTTCTTCACCTGATTTAAATTAGACACACACATATACAGCTCTATATGAACATCGAGGCAAAGTGAAAGATATAGGGCTTTTTTTAACAAATAGTGTCTTTAGTCTGGAATGATTTTTTTTTTTTATTTTGCCAGAAAAGTGGAAAGTTTTTTTTTTATTTTTTGTTTGTTTTGATATTTTTGGTTTGGCAAGAAAATCAAAAAACATTGATGTGTACCAGTACATTTATGTTATTTCCTCCCTTTCAGAAGCCACAGTCTCTGCAGCAGACTGAGGGGTCTGTGTCATGGAAATTGGCAGAGATTGAGTAATTTGTGAAAGCAATGAGAAAACAAATATTATTTTCCCTCTGATTCCTTGGGAGTTTATCTGGAAGTAATACAATACTGGGCTGTTTAACATCCCAGTCAAGAATCTCAGGAAACAGATTTTTCGTACAAAATCTATAGTTTATATTCCAATGTTTGCAATATAAGACTGACAGCAAGGTTCTGTACAATGGTAATATTTTTGTTGATGGAATGGGTAAATAATTAACCTAGCGTATATTAATTTCCATCCCCTCACAATGAAGGGATACAAAACGGTGCACATACTTCAATCTGTGGGCTAATTTCAGCTTAGCTTGGCAGGTGAACAGAGGCTTCAGAAATTACATTCCAGCAAGCTTCATGAAACTAGGTGATTTTGCAAATCAGAAAGACTTTATTAATGCCTTCACTGAGAAGAGGAAATCAAGGGGGACCAGCCTTAACCAGACATCAGAGAATCCACGTGGAGGCAAATGCAGTTGAAAATTCTTTGCACAGAACTTGCATGTCGTTACAATCATGGGGTTCACTGTGGAGATGTGATAGCAGGAGAGAACAGAGCTTTGCCGGCTCCTTTCCCATGACCTGGTGGCTCCTGCCACTCCATGAGCTACAGTGATGGCCCTTGTGGGAGGGAAGGTGTGGGCAGTGGGGTGGTGGCGATGGTGGTGGTCCTGATCCTGCAGCCTTCCCTCTGCCAGGCTGTGGTGGGTGACAAGAGGAGCCCTTTGCTCTCAGTCTACCACCTTTCACCAAGATGCTCACGGCCTGAAGTGCCCTCTTACAGGGAGCATAGAATGACACAGCTGAAAACTATCTTTTCCATTTAAAATTCCCCCAAATTTCCCACCATTAAGCTTGAATTTTTTTTTCATCCCTCTCATAAAATATCAATCCATTCAAGAGTGTTACTGAAGTACTTCATATAAGCAGAATGGAAACACATACTAACCAGCAACTTATGCTACTTTTACTTTATAATTCTTATTTTTTTAATGTCTTTAGCACTCCACAAACACAGCTCAGAGTTCCAAGCAAGCAGTGGGGCTCAGGCCCCATATATCTCCATTCATGGGCAGAAAAAGAGTATTCCCATGGACAATATTGGGACTCTCTCCTGTTTCTTCTCTGAAATATCAGGTATAACTAAATTCCTCTGGAGGCCTTTCCTCCTTCTCCCCTACACATTCTACCCCTCCTCCCCCCAAAATGTGCAGAAGTGGAAAACAGGGCATTTTTCCATTCATTGCATGGAGAGTATGAAAGCTTGGCACACAAGTGAGCTATGTGCTGGAATTTGGGTGGGTCTAGGAAAAAGCACAGACTTCAGTGGAAAACATACATGGGTGTGTGTGTATGTGTGAGAAAAAGTCTTTTAAACCTTAAATTAACCACATCCATGGATTGGTCAGGGAAAAAAAAAAAAAAAAGTTAAAATTGTCCTGAAATAAAGCTCTTGGACAGTACTAAGAATAAGCAACCCTACACCAATATTAAAGCGTCACTGATATTTTTAATTTGTCCCTGACCACTTCAAAGACGCAGGTGAAAGACCCTGGTGTATACACTGGTGCAGAATTTTAATGGCTTATAGGACCCCTGTGACCATTTCTGTCCCTGCTGGGAGCTCTGGTCACTCTCCATGAGACCAGTGAGGAGTCAGCTTGGCTGGGGGCAGTGACAGGTCTGGCATGGGAATGGGGTCAGGGATGGAGATGGGGATGGGGACAGGGTGTGTGAACTCTGGGTGACACCAGTGGCCTCCTGGGGGCTGTGTTTGGTGGGTGCTTTGACAAAGCTTGAAGGGACGCTTGACTGGGAGAGGATTTGCTCTGAGACCATAGCTGCAGCTTGTGGTTACTGGTCATTATAGATGTGTCTGGGACTTGCTGTTTGAGAAAATTATTTTATGTCAAGATCAAGAGACTTGATCTAGACTAATAATGGCACAAAGGGAAATGTATGCAAAAGAAGATGCATTCACAACTGCCTAGATACACCAAGATCTACCACATCAATACTCTGTATTTGCAGCTACCTGTGCTTTACAAAATAGTCAATGTATCATTTATGAAAACACATATTGCACAAAGTAATAATTTAAATAGTAAAAATGAACCTATGATTTCTATATAAGTGCGTATATGTTTGCCTATGAAACATCACGACCTGGTTTTATTAGACACCATTTAATTTTCTTTTGAGAATTCAAAAGTATGAAATTTTTGTTTTTGTTTAGTAGCTGCCAAATATTTGTTTGAGATCAAGTAGAACTTGCTGTCTGTTTATCAGACCTTGGTGCAATTTGAAATCTTTCTGGTGCAGAGAAAACAGAGTAGGAATGAACATTTTTGAAACTGTTCTGTCCCTCAAAGAGAATACTGGTCACCCTTACTCAGTAATTCACAGAAAGTAAATAATTATAAAAAACCAATTAAGTAAACTATATGTGTCTCTGCTGTGTCAGTAGCATCACCTGTGCTTTGCCTAAGAAATTTAATGTAAAAATCATTAGTTTTGGTGAGGGAAGTGGATACTCTGTCTCACGGGCTACATATTGCTAGTATGAAAGAAGAGTCACTTCTTGAAAACATTTTTCACAGTATGAACTTGTTCACACAGGTAGAGTAATTCTTCTTAACCAAATAACTTCCTGAGAAAATCAGCCTGTAACAAGTTTTAAGACAACACCATGACAAACCCATCTTTCTTTCTTGGAAATGTGCTTTGCAGTATTACAAAAATCACAAGGGCAAATTCACTGTTATGTCCTGGCCATGCAGAGGAGCCATAAATTTGGCTGAATTAGTGGGTTACTCTGCATTTATTGTTACTCTGCCCAGATGAAGCAGCACAAAGCAGCTACAGTGCACAGGTAAGAGAGAAACTGTCACAGAAGAAAAGCTTTCCTACTCTAACAGGGTCCATCTTCTTGCTGGGTCAAGGTGTGCAATTTCCTCAGTTAGATTTGAGTCTGTCTGCATTAGGCACTAGATGAACAAAAGGTTATCAACATGAAGACTTTTCAATAAAATGTTTTTTTTTCCCTTGGCAGTTTCTTTACGTTTTTCAGCCCTTTCATTATTTTCAATACTTCTGAGGTTTTTGCATATTTAAAAGTGGAAAGGGGCAGAATTTTTTTTGTTTGTTTTTTGTTTTTGTTTTTGTTTTTTTAATAATTCTTTTCATAGACTGGTATTTCAGTTTCGAGATTTAGTGGCTGCATAGAGATGGAAAATTACAGACATGTTTATTTTGGCAGTGTTTGCGAATATGTACATA
This sequence comes from Patagioenas fasciata, assembly GCF_037038585.1. Classification (NCBI taxonomy): domain Eukaryota; kingdom Metazoa; phylum Chordata; class Aves; order Columbiformes; family Columbidae; genus Patagioenas; species Patagioenas fasciata. Next base: position 94,533,920 of record NC_092520.1, read on the forward strand.
CAGTGTGATATTTACCCTCCATCAGCATAATGTCTTGTGATATGGGCTAAAGGAGTGCTGCAATTTGCAGGAAATGCAGCTTTCATATACAGAGAGATCATTAAAAAATCTGCCCCAGCAGAAGCCTGATGCCCTGCAGGGAGCCCCACCTCATGGCCACACCTACACTGAGCTATGAGAGCCCCAGTGTACGATGACTAATTAAAAAGCAAAACCCAACTTGACCGGGATACAGTGCATGCACCATGTGATGAATTGGCATGACAAATGGTAATTAAAAAGAGAGCTGCTGAGCCACTGCATGTATTCACACTGCACAGCTGATATACAGGCAGGAGCTGATGTCCCTGTTCATCAGAAAGAGACAAGGCTGGTGCTGGGACTTGGTGCCCAGTGTCAGGCGTGAGGCTCAAGCTATCTGCAGTCCAAGAAATGAAAGGAGGGCACAAGCCACTCTAAATTATTTGAAATATCCCATCGCTGCCTGGTAAATATCTTTCATGTGATAGCCGTGGTAGCTGAGAAACAGGGAGAAGTAGCCACAGCAAAGGCAGACTGAGGGTGTTTCAGACAGCTTTTGTGAACTAGCAGCAAAGTGAGCAAAGTGCTAGCTTTTCTCTCTGCCTCTTGCATAACCATGACTAGGCACATTACTTTTCATGATCAGCCACCTGTTGATAATTTAAATTAAAATTTAGATTAAATATCTGGTTTTGGTTTTGTTTGCTTATTTTTAAATTAAACCAGATTTTTATTACACCGAGAAATGAAAAGCAAACAAACAATGAAAGAAACAAGACAAGCTCTCTGTTCTGCTCACCCTTCTTCAAGTCTGAAACAAAAGCAGCAAATTTCAAACCAACTGCACATTGGCAAATCAGTTGTTCTGAGTTTAACTTTTTTATTATAACTATTATGCCAGCTTGTGAAGTGACAGGAGAGTACTGGGGAGGTTAAAAACAAGGTGCTGTTCTTTACCAGTGGTGAAAGAAGGCAAAACAAGAACACAGCCAAGCTGCGGTGAGCAAGGAATGACAGTCCCAGCAAACTTAGGCAGCAGCCCAGTCTGGTGTGTTTGTGCTCTGTGTTGACCTGGTAGGGGACTCCCCTATGAGCTTTGTCAGACTTAACAGTCTGAGCAGTAGATGGGTTCAGGCTCACTATTTTCTATATTGTTATAAACCCTCTCACTGTGTGACTAAAATACTAGAAGAAAACACAGTCATGCCTCGGTTAAGTACAGAAACATGAAACTGTCTTGGCACATGAGCTCGTGCGGTCAGATTATAGCCAGGTAATTTATAGCAGGCAGTATATAAACCAGCATCATGAGAGGTAAAATATGTCACTGGGCAAACAACTGAACCACCTTGAGCCCCAGCCCTGAAACCTGAGCAAAGAGCAGTGCAGCCTCTCTGGTTGCCTTTGCCAGGCTGGTGCTCCCTGGAGAGCTGTGCTCTGGCGAGGTGACCTGTCCTCACACCGGGACAGGGAAGGTGGTGGGAGCTGTGTGAAAGCAGGCTCTCACAGAAGCCAGAGCAGCTGTCTGGCAAAGGGCCTGTTCCTGAAAAAGGAATTAAGTACTTAAGGAGGACTTAGGTAGGCCTTAGTTGACTAAGTGAAAATCTCTTTTGCAGAAAATCCCTGCCCAGCTTCTGTTATATACTGGAAGTTCTCAATGTGTGCAGGTGTCTCCATTTCTGATGCTCTTTTTGCTGGGTGCCCAACAGGTCTGTGTTTGGGCATGCCACAAAGCACCCTATAAGACACCAAACGGATTTGTTTATGAAGCAAGAAGAGACAGAAATGAGGCATTCCTTGGTTCATCTTCAACCTTCTCCCAGCATACCCCTTTCTCTGCTTCTCCACCTCCCTCCTGCATAGCAAGGCTCCCTGAACTGTGTGGCTGCTGTCACTTGTGTTCTCAAATCTGACCATCGAAGGAGGTGGAGGTGACACTCTTCTCCATGTCCGGGGTGATTTGTTCCAACATTTCCACCCTTGCAGGGGAATTCACTCATAAGGAACCATCGAGATGGAGTGGGGAGATTCTGCACTTTCTAATCAGGATGCATCACTGTATGGATGAGGATTTATAAGGCCAGAAAGCAAGAAGGCATTGACATTACTCAGTGGACAGGCTATTAGGGTGCTCAGCTGGTCACGGAGAGTATGAGCTGCAGAATTGCATATGTGTTTACACTGTGGTTTCCTGAAGGAAGAGACACCAAAATTGTCTTAACATGGATGCAGAAATGTCTCAACAGGTATTTTCCTGGCTTTGACTTTGGAAATGGCTATTTCGTTTTGACTGACACATCAAGTAAAAAAAATGAATTTAAAAATGTGTTTGCTTGTGACCAGTCACGAAGGGCTGAAATGTTGCAAAATTTGAAACCATTGAAAACAGAGTCATATAATGGAGAGGTTCGGAACAGGTGCTGTGAACCTATGTAAGATACTTGCAGAATATAAAACAGTGTGCAGTCTTGTGTGATACAACTGTTCTGCTGCCACAACTGCATGCTTCTCTGACTGTGGTGTAAGCACAACTAGTTCAGATTTTTTGATTCACAGAGAGTGGGAATGGAATACTAAGCAAAATGAGAGAAAACAGGGTAATGAGAGATACCTTCATGGAAATGGGAAATGTCTCAGGGAGAAAGAAGGACACAATATAGCCACTGAAAGCCCCCAGAGGCATCCTAGAAGGGAAGAGTGAAGAAATAGTGCTAGTGACTGCAAAACAGGACAACTGTAGGCATTAAGCTCTCAGAAGGTCTGGTCCTGGCCTTAGTATTGACTGCAAACATTGATTGTGAAAGGGCATCACTCCTGTCTTCCATTAGCTCAGTTTCTTTTCTTGGATGTTGCTGAGATGCTTGCCTGCACCAGAGACCTATGGTGAAGGGTCACTAATGTTCCTACAGCAGGCTGAAGATGTAAATGAAAGTGGAAGTACAGGGTATGAACTTGATAAGCATAATGCAGCAATAATGACAATAATCCCTTTCAGCCTTGCAGTGTAGTTCTGACACCCAGCTCCCCAGAAACAGAAAGAACAGGCTCTTGAGATTCTATTTTGACGTGCCCATGTAGACAGAGCCAGGTATGGTTAGTACAGGAAGAAAAGGAAAGGGTAAGTGGGTGGGAAAAGCATCACAGAAGAGGCAGTTTTTAAAAGCTTAACCACGGTAATGTAGTGTTTGAAACTGAAAAGAGTTTGAAGCAATGCTATGCCAGCAAGGGAGACATTCAAAAGTATTGAATGTTGCACTACTAAAGAAAAGCCATTTGTAAAACTAAAAGAGCAGAACAGGTCTCTGGGAAACCTTTCTCTGTTTTCCATCAGTATTGTATAAACCATATCATCAAACACAAAAAGGAGAGTTTCAGAAACTGATCAGTTACTTCTTTTTGAAAGAAGACTTCATTGTATCTGGGGATTCCTGATGAAGGCTCCGCACAGCCAAGTCCCCTGCGCATCCACAGAGCCCAGGACAGAGGCTGGAGGGCAGGTTTTTGGAAGGACAGAATGCTCACTTGCAGTGTGTTAGCTGTTCAGGTGCTGGCAGTATGTGCTTTTTCTCCACTTGGAGGCCTGTTGCAGAGACCTGTGAAATCACTGAGAGCTTCTCCATTAACCTCAATAAGCTTTGGGTCATCTTTTGCCTTCTTTCTGCCTGCTTGGTTGTTTTCCTATTTGCTTGCATCAGTGTTGTTTCCAAGGCTCATCTACATAAATCAACAGTTACTGTGAAGCCTAACGTCCTGCCCTTGGAAAGAACAAGAGCACTGTAGAAATCTCCCTCAAAAACAATGCACTATGTGACTTCTCCAGCTTTAATTCACCTTCCATGGACAGATGTCAGGCATGCAGCCTAGGAGAGATGAAAATGGATTTGGATTTTCACTTTCTTCATGCTAGTCCGTGAATGATTGTTGCACTGGCCCTGCCATGAGGGATGAAAAACACGTGGTGCTACTTCCCCAACCACACCGCTCGCCCCACCTTGGGCACAGTCCTCAGGCACTACCCTGCCTGCAGATTTGGCTGTGTTTTTGCTTTACCTGCTCCTGGGTGCCCAAGTCTGGGGACAGTCACCATTCACAGGGCTGCCCTGCACTGGTGGGTGGCTCTGCGGAGCGCTGGGGAGCTAAAAGCGCGGCTTTGGGAACTGATTTGGACTTGAGGGAGTGTGTTTACAGGTCTCTTGGCTCACTCCTTTTGTAAAATAAAATAAAAATGTGTTAATTTAGTTTTGAAAGACAGTATCTTTCACAACATGGCTGAATGCCAGCCTACCTGTCACCAGTCTCAATGCTGATCAGTCGTAATACTGAAGGACTCTTTTACGAATGCCAGCGTAGCAGCTTGACAGCTGCATGCTGCAGCTGGTGGCAGAGGTGAAGCACCCTTTTGCAAACACTGCTTCCTTCCCTCTACCTCTGCTCTCTCCTTTTGTATTCCATAACTCCACTACAGAGGATTCTGCTGGTTGACAATTGCATGGCATAACCTGGTACATAGCCCAGAAGGAGGAGGGTGTTCATGCTTGGCAGAGAGCTGAGAATTCAGGAGGCACTTTTTATAACCTACTGAACCACATCAGACCTAGGGACGATCTAAAGATTATGTGATTCTTTCCAATGTTTTCTTTACTCACTCCTAAAAAAAAAGTCAAGCCTGCTAATGGTTTATGCTGGTTGAAAAAACAGTTCAAGTTTTGCCCCTGTATCAGAGTGGCAGTGAAGCACGTATGAGGGTTTGCTCAAGTGGCAAAGCATATCTGATTTGAAAAAAAACAACCCCCTGAGGCCATTCAAAAAAGTCATGCTCCTGTACACTTTTGATCAGTTGCGTCTGCCAAAAGAGATCTTGCACAAGCAAATCTGGCTTCATGCAACAGGAACATTTTTATGTGCATGCAAGCTGGCTTTGACTTCTTGATAATGTGCTCTTTGGAAGCAGTGCTAATGTGCTTGTTATATCCTTGGCTGCTGGAATTACCTTAATATCAAGGTATTCATGGTTGGTGGTTTGGTATGTAGCTCTATGTTTTATTGACTTTGTCTGTACTAAACTTCCTTATCAGCATGTGCTCTGATGGGGAGTCTCCTCTGGCTGTTCCAAAGGGCTGGTGAGGAAAGGAGGCAATTCACAGGACATTGGAGTGCTAGACAAATCTGAGACAATTTCACTTTCTTCTCTCTTGAAGTATCTGTTTCCTTAACTGTAATTCAGTTCACTTTCATTTGCAGCTACAGTTTGAATATGTGGGTTTTTTTACAGTAATAAAAAATACCTTACCAGTGTAAATACTTTAGCTAATGGACAGTAGATGTTATTTTAACTTAAAAATGTATACTACTGTTATTGTTCAGGCTTGTTTTATTACATTGCTTACTGTAGTAGACATGATTTTTCATTTAGAGGGAAAGAAACCAAGCATTCCAAAATCTTTCAGCGGAGGTTCTGGCGATAGTTGTTCAGGCACAGAATATCTGAGCTGCCTATATAAGGTATATGACAGGAAATAGTAATGCAGGTGTTATAACATGAGTTTATAACATACAGAGACACCCATGAGTCATTTATTGTGGACTATTGTACTGGTCACTTAACTCGGGAAGCAGTGGGGAAGTGGAGGGGAGAAACCTCCTCTGAAGCCTGGTTTTGTTCCACTGTTGGTTTCATCAGAGTTTCTTCCACCAGATGACTGCTCCTGACTTCTGTCAGTGATAATTAAGGGGAGCACAGACAGTGCTGCTCTGAGTCGGAGTGATCGATCCTCTCTTCCCCTATCAATGTGGCAGAGAAAAAGGGAAATGTTTCTGTACGGAAAGGAAGCCAAGATCGATTTCGCTGGAGAGGAAAAGAGCACTGGAGGAACTCAGGATCACACAGGAAAATGTGATGTAAGAGAAAAAAAAATAGGAAACAAATCAACAGAAAAAATACCCCACCATCAAAAAAAGCACCAGAAACTGGCTGGGATCCATTTCAGGAAATCACTGTAAACCTGGGTAACTTTGTCACATACAGAAATACAAATCTAGGGAGGATGCAAAAGATGACAGAGGAGCTCTGATACAGCCTCTTTCATCTATGGCGGACTGCAAAACTAACAACTCTGCCATGCTGACCCCACATGTGGAGATCAGCTTTACACATGGGGACAGCAGAGAGGCACAGTGAGAAACAGCTTTGACTGTGAGTTGAAACACAGTCTGCAACATGCCAGACATGGCCTATGGCTGCAGCCAATCTTTACTTCTTGTGTTGAGCCTGAAATGGCAAATTTTGTAGCTGTCCTCTGTTGGCATAGCCCAGGAAAGACATCATTCCTTGCCACTACCTTTCTACCTCCTGTCTTGTGAGGGAACCTATTCTTTAGCATTTCGGTATGTCCATAATCTTAGGTGTCCTTCACCAGCTCTGCACATGTGGTGGCATGCAGTGTCAGGATTTTCTCCATTCAGGGCTCCTGCGCAGGGAACAACATATTTCAGGTCAGAGCAAAAACAGGAGCAAGGACTCTTCGACAGGCCCTTGTGTGGGTTGAAACTGTGGACCCAGCTGGTGCTGCAGATGAGCAGTGCAGTGTATGAGTACCAGCTCTAGCATCTGAAGAATATATCAGACCCACAGTGCATGTGAGGTAGAGAGGTTCTTCACACCATGCCCAGTGCATCCCAAACATGTCAGATTTATCATATATATGCTGACCACTTGTACAGAAGCCAATGTTTCTTGCACATGGTAGAGCCACAGTGAGTATGGTATGCCAAGGGTTCGTGTGCCCCTCACCTTGGGATACCCCTGGCCCTGACTGGATAACTCTGATCTTCACCAAGCCTGTGAGCCCTGTCCCTGCCACACCAGCTCAAGCCCACCAGCTGGAGCACGAAGAAGGGAAGGTGGAGCCTTGGCTGCCTCCATCCTCGTGGCCTCCAGAGAAGGAGGAGCTGGCAGCCCTGGGGAGCTGCTCCCAGGAGCAGGCGTCCAGGTAGGCTGAGCAAGGGTATGGGATCGGGACATGTCCCTGGCACTGGATTGGAGAGCCCATCTACCTCCTGGCATGGCAATTTGTAGCAGTGAATTTTTTTCTGACAGCTTAATGTTTGTACCTGAAATGAATGGCTAAGGGAAAATGTGCTTGAGAGGAAGAGGTGTACCTATTTTGGGACAGATTTTTGCATACATTTTATATCCATGACTTATCCAGGGTCAGGCTCCGTGTGCAGAATAGACCCTCTTCACAAAGTAGTGTGCATTTTCCTGAAAGGCTTCCCATTAGATGCTGCATGTATTTACAGCACACTGACAGTAGCACTTCATTTTGAGTTTGCCTAAAGAGCAGTTGCATGTATGCTCCTTCCTACTCCTACCCCTCCCCTCCCCCCCCCAATTTCCTCTTGTTGTTCTTTTTTCAGATCACTTGAAGGTTTTTTCCTGTTTATTATCCGGACATGCTGTGCATTGTGTGATCATTTGACTGTCACATAAGGAATCTCCTACTGGGGTCATTGATGCATTAATTTCTTATATATATATGTAGATATGTATATATGTATATATATATATATACGGCAATGGCTCCCAGACTATGGAAGAGAAATGCTGGTGATTAAAACAAAACTGGAATGAGCTACAGGTGTTACTGGGTGTTAGGTTTAATTACCTTTTCCCAGAAAACCTGCTACAGTGTGATGGGTATAGTCATAAAAAAATTTCTCCTTAATTGACATAACAGGAAAGGTACTTAATGAGCAATTATGCTGATGTCCTGGACTGGCACATGTGTGTACCACAAATATATCTTGTACTTCCTGCAAAATTCTTTTAAGTAGTTATGAGGAAGACGTTCTCTTTTTTTTTTGTTCTTTTTATTTTTTTGGTGGTTCACGAAAACGAATCACTTAAGGCTCTTTTTGCGGAAAACAATGGAACAAAACAATGCTCTTTGTGCAACCTGCCAAAGCACAAAGGATGCATGGGACATTTTTTTTTCTTTGTTGTTTTTGTCAGCAGGAAGTTTTGATGTCGGAAATGACTATAACATGCACTGTCCTTGCTCTACGTAATCACTGTCTCGTCTCACAAGCTGGGTCTTGTTACTTGACTCATCCAGCTGGCACAGGCACCATTCTGCTTCACTCTGTGGGCTTTGTTCAGTCCTGAGTGTCCGCACACTTAATCTCCATCTGGACTGATGCACAGTAAACAAACTTCAGGAGTCGGGTGGTCCAATGATTGCTCGGTTCGCACAGGTCAGGGCCCACGACTAGAATGCTGACTTTGTGAATTGCCTCTTTTTTTTTTCCTTAGATGGCTTAAAACAGGACTGCTGTACAGTGCAAACAGCTTCTAAGAGTTTTCAGGTGTAAATATCCCTTTCCAAAACTCGACTTCAATGTGTTCAGGTCTGCTTTGTTTCCTCCTAGGTTAGCTGTAGGTTTGTGACAAAGAGCCAGATCCGACTGAGTAAATCACTTGTGGAAGTTAATTGTTCACAGTGAAAGCTGGTCTGGCTCATTTTTCGTCCGTCGCAGGAAGAGACAGAGGTGGTGTGCTGGATCTGCGTTCTAAACCAAGCATTGACGTGACTTTAATTTTGATCAGATGTCTCTCTTCAGGGCATTAAAGAAAACCTGCTCACTAATCAAAAAGAGACTCTTCTCCAGAGAAACGTAAGAAAAAAAAAGAAATAATGCATTTTACAGAAATAAAGTACTAGTATAAAATTTCAGCTTGGTCAAATTTCTTTTGCAGGATATCATAAAAGAAACCTACTTCTCCATATTTGGCAGTCACCAGAATCGAAGAATGTTTTGGGTTGTTTTATTTTTCCTGGAAAAAAAGAATATCGAATTATTTGTAATGTCAGATATTGTATGATGGTAACTTTATATACCAACTGTTTTTATTCACTGCTGCTGTGTTTAGATTATGTTTGTGCCTTCTTTCCACCAACATTTTCAAACGCTTTTCAGAATCAGTTATGTGCTTTGATTTCATTAAGTAACAGTCTCCTTTTATTCTCCCCTTAGGACTGAAGCAGTGAGAATGGAACCCACAAAGATTAATATGTCTCGCCTGCCACTGGTTAACGGAGGCATCGACACTGTCATGCTCAAGGCACACAAACCCCGTGTGATGTCCAAAAGCGGTCACAGCAACGTGCGGATAGACAAAGTCGATGGCATTTACCTGCTCTACCTTCAAGACTTGTGGACTACAGTTATAGACATGAAGTGGAGGTACAAACTCACCTTATTTGCTGCTACTTTTGTTATGACCTGGTTCCTCTTTGGAGTTATCTACTATGCCATTGCATTCCTTCACGGTGATTTAGAAATAAACAAGTTCACTCCAAAGCGCGAGCCATGTGTCAAGAACGTAGACTCTCTGACTGGGGCATTTCTCTTCTCCCTGGAGTCACAAACAACCATTGGCTATGGATTTCGTTTCATTACAGAAGAGTGTCCTCATGCCATTTTCTTACTTGTAGCCCAACTGGTCATCACCACTTTGATTGAAATCTTCATCACAGGTACCTTTCTGGCCAAAATTGCAAGACCTAAAAAACGGGCAGAGACTATTAAATTCAGCCACTGTGCCGTCATCACTAAACACAATGGAGAACTTTGCCTGGTGATTAGGGTAGCAAATATGAGGAAGAGTCTTCTGATACAGTGTCAACTGTCTGGGAAGCTTCTTCAGACATATGAAACCAAAGAAGGGGAACGGATACTGCTGAATCAAGCCAGTGTCAAGTTCAATGTTGACTCCTCTTCAGAGAGTCCTTTTCTCATTTTGCCTTTAACCTTCTACCATATTTTGGATGAGAGCAGCCCTTTGAGAGATCTCACACCTCAGAATCTCAAGGACAAGGACTTTGAGCTTGTAGTGCTCCTGAACGCCACAGTGGAGTCCACCAGTGCTGTCTGCCAAAGCAGGACTTCCTACATCCCCGAGGAGATCCACTGGGGCTATGAGTTCGTGCCTGTGGTTTCTCTGTCTCCAAATGGAAAGTACGTTGCAGATTTCAGTCAATTTGAGAAGATTAGGAGAAGCACAGATTCCAATTATTATAGCATGGACTCTGAAAAACAAAAATTAGAGGAGAAATACAGGCAGGAGGATCAAAGAGAGAGAGAATTGAGAACGATGTTATTACAGCAGAGCAATGTTTGATTGCATGGACAAAATATTCTGATTAATCCTTTTTGCAAACTGAAAAAACATATTCTCTGTGTTGTATGTCCACTATGAAAAAGCAGTGAAATCCTTTTCAGCAAATAGCTTTGATGTATAGTAAACCTATCCCTTAGGCTGAGCTGTTAATCAAGTATTTTGTAATTAGGTAGGGTTCCTTTGTTCATGATCGTGACTTAACAAAGTTGGAATCGTATAAAGTGTCTGCCGTATACAACCGCTAAAAGCAGACACACCACTTTCCATTTGGAAAGTGAAACTAGATGCACTGTGCTGATTCCTTCAAATATTTATTTGACATAGTTTTACTGTGAACATGTATTCACAGAAACAGCACGCAGTACTGCTAGAAAAAGATATGCTCCTTTAAATATATATATTTAAAATGTGTATTCTCGTACCAGGTATTGCCTTCGTGGCAATTCCTGGCACTGACAGACGGTTTGGTTGGATGTGGAAAGAGCCCACTGGGAGGTGATAAACTTCTGAAGTCTTGAAGGAGGATGACAGGGTAGTCATACTGGGTGCTGATGAAGGGAGCTCTGCTACTGAGGGCTTGTTGTGTGATTGTTTTGTGACCACTCACTTTTTAAACCTTGTTAATGCCTGATTTATGTGTAATAGCAAAAAGGGAAGATGAGGGCAAGATACATGAAATCATAACAGTAATCAACTAAAGTTAAAGCTGATTTGAGACACCTGGTTTTTATCCAATGTAAATAGTTTCTAATAGCAGTGTAACAATACATTTCTACAGATTGCTTGCTTTGCTATGGACAATATTTAATTTTGGTGAAAGGAAAACTGTATAATGTCTATAGACAATATTTACTTTTTCTGGCAACCATAAAGGACAAGCATTCTTTTAATCCGTTTCATTTTTGGTCTATTAAAATCCTTCTCTTAATAAAGGAATTTAATTTGAACAGCTCCTGATCTTTTTGTGGCACGGGGGAGGGGGTGGTACCTCAGAGATGCTGAAAAAGCCGAGTGCTTGACATAGACAGTTGCATCCAGCACACAATCCAGGGACTCAGCAGATCACAAAAGCAGTCAGATGACAGGTAACAAACCAGGTAGCAGTGATGCACACGTAGCATGCCTATCATACTTAAGTCAGCTTTTGCGATGGGACTTAGAAATTATTTCTGACTCATATCACTTTGGCAACATTCTGAGTTCCAGAGATTGAGCACCTCTAAAGTTCTGGCAAGGAAAAGCTGTATTCAATACGAGTTTTGGGTCTGTGGGCCAGGTTTTGTGCTGAGAGCCACCAAGGCCTGCAGTGATGAAAGGACTTTTCGCATCATTACACTTACTGTGCTGCCCAGTGGAATGCAGTCCGGCAGTCTGCCATACAATATTCTATACAGTAAATGAATCTAGCTTGATGTCCAAAGAGGCATGCACCAAGTTAAGCACAGGAATGCCTGTGGCATCAGGAATGAATGTTTAAGAAGAAGGAAGCAGATGCTGTAGAGAGTTGTGGTGATAATAGAGGCATGAGAGGCTAAAAGTCCTCATTTATGTAAATGGTTAGCTCTCCTGTGTCAGAAGCAAGGAAGTTTTCTCAGGCTGTCATAATCGTGACCCCACGTAGCATTTTTGGAAATAATTTCCAGGTGGTACTATGCTGTGTTTTCACACAGGTTTTCATTTGCTACAACATATAGAGAATGCCAAAGTTTTAAATTACTGATTGTTAATTTTCAATTTTCCTTCACTTTGTCTGATTGCTTGTTTCATTGCAAGGAAGCACATATGCTCCATCAGTTTTTGCAGTCACTTTGCAGATCTGAGGTTCCCATTGATTTGGGATGCCGAGGTGTAAGTGCACAGGTGTCTTAACCCTTCTGCCATGCCTTAGCCTTCATGATTTTATAGTCAAACACACACTCTTTCAAACACACATTCCTTCTTATCTGGGTAAGTGCTCAGATCATTCCCAAAGTCATTGTCTCATCTGTATATTGACTGTAAAACACCTTCACCAACAACAAGTGAGCTGGTTCTTCTCCAGAAATACATGATGAGGAACTGATCCCTTTCCTCCCATCCCCTTCCTATCCCTGGAAATAGAGATGCATGTCAATTTGTATTTCTCATGTGAGCACTTCATCCATTTCAAGAAACTTGTTTATTATTTCACTAAGTAAACAGGCAGAGACTAAGGTCCCTGTGTAAACCAATCCCAGAGTTCAGTCACTATGTTCACTGTGACATACCTGTCATTAGGTTATCCTGAAGAAAAAGCACTATAAGCAAATCCTTGGAAACATAAGAAAAAGAAAAGGTAAACACTATAAATCTGTGACAAAGTCAAGGCGAATGTTCATCAGGTAGTGAGACACTGTATAGTAGCATTATATACATACACTAGTATAATATATAATGCACTGTAATTTATTCATTCCAGCTGCAGTACAAATCTTACTCTGTAATGAGCTGTACTTTTCCTTCTTGTTTTTGTGCAAGCATACCCACTGCCCTATCTGTAAGTTAAGAGCAGAAGTGGCCTTGGAGGAGCATTCTTAGCTGCAAAGTACTAAACTGCAGTGGAAAAATATCATGACATGGATCTGATATGAATCACCAGCAAACTACAACCTCTCACTGCTTGTGGTAAGCTCTTCTGGTCGTGTAAACACAGCTATGGTGATTTGTCTTGGCTGAGGACTGACAGGGTGGAGAACCAGAAAGAAAAATTTCCATGGCCATCCTAAAGCTGTCTTACCCATGAGTAAGGACCATCCTGCCCACATGGTGACTGAGGGTGTGAGAGCCTTCTTGTCTGCCAGCTTCTTGTCCCAAAGATGTTGGGACAGATCATCCACAGTTCCAGCAGATCAGGTACCTACAGAGTCAGCAGCGGCACCTCCTCCCTCCTGTCCTTGCACCACAAATGGAAGATACTGCTTTAGGATCCACTGAGTTGGATGATTATATCAGTCTCTAAAATTTACCAACTTTATAAATAAATTTAAATTAAATCAGAATCTAAAAGATACTGGGAAAGGGGATGTAAAATGGAAAAACAGAGAGGAAAAAAGCCCCGTCGTATTTGCTGCTTCCATAGGATGCCAGATTAAAAAAAAAACAACAACTCTCTCAGATTTTCTGAGATGACTCAAAGGACTGGAAAAAGTGAATGCAGTTCTGTATTTGAACAAACATTCCTGATAGCTTCTGAACGTGTTTGATCAGTGTTAGTTTGATGACAGCCTCATCTTGAAAGAGAACAGGTAAGACTCTGTGACAACTCTATTAAATCCATGATGGAGAGAAGCTTAAAAAAGCACAGTGTACGTCCTAGCTTTTGCTTATATGTTGCTAGTATACAGTTTGGCTGCAAAACAGTCATGTCTTCATCACCCTCATGTTGTTGGGATTACATGAATAAAGGAATGTTACCCTGACTTGCCTTCTCAGCCTTCAGCAGATATTCTCTTCAAATATTAGATTACCAGAACAGAGCCCTTTTAATGCAACAGGTACTGGTTGAACATCCTGTACCTATATGGCTTGAAAGAGCTTTTGGAGCATTTCCAGGATGTCATATATTCCCTCAGCAGGCTGTTCAGAGCTGTCCTGTGCTGTTGTAGAACATAGTACATGCAGGAAAACAAGGCAATTCCACAAGTAACACAGGATATGTATGCTTTTTGTGCTTTTTGCATCTTCTCTTAAGAATAAATTCCACAACAGTCACTGTGCACTTCACCACATTGCATGAGAAATTCATTCACTCTTTACTATCCCTTGCAAATATTTATCCAGACAAAATATGATGTGATGACCAACATTAGCGATATAGAAAGGACAAGTGTTTAAGGACATAAGTTTTATGACTCTGACAGACACATTGCCATCAGTTTTTCATGGCAGACGAAGACTGTACTGCTCTACCTGACTGCATCTCTCCTTTGTCCAAGGTCAGGATCCTCAGGAACAACAGCAGAATGGGATATTGTCTGGAATTACTGAGGCTCCAGATGAGATTCAAATTTGTGGCAGGTTCTAATGAAACTGAAACCAGTTCATGGAGGTAAGTTGGTGCTAAGATCCTGCACTGGGGAGGTGCAAGACATGCTCTCTGTACTGCTGGTTTTCATGTAGAGCAAAAATATCTGATGGGGGCAGAAACATAAAGCTGTCTTCAGCCACCCTTGCTGTATATCTACTCTCCCGTGGGAATACACCAGCCTCAAACTAAAATCCAGTGAGCCTGAGTTGCTATACATTACACAGGGATGAGGTGTCTGAAGAAAAGACTTAACAGAGATCAGATGGCTCCAATACTCATTAATGGCTTTTGCAGAACAACTCGTTCACCTCACATAGACCTATTACAACATCTTTTCCCTGCTACCACTCATAATAAGCATCTAATTATCTAATATGGTTAGGATAATAATTTATCTTTCCCTTGTAACAAAGATATATACTCGTTTCATAAGCAGAGTAAGATTTCACTTAACAACTGCAGTTAAACCACAGTTTTCAAGTTAGGGAATTGTTATTCGTTCTTTACCCTAAGAAATTGGTAAAATTGCCTGTGAAATGTACCCTTCACTGTGCTCCAAAATAAAAAATATCTCAAAATAAATATCAAAGTCCAAGATCTGGAATGAATTAGGTGATTCATGCTGAAGGGCCAAACTTGCTAGTTATCGGAAAAAGAACAAATTGTTATTTTCAGAAAAAAGTATTATAAATGCTACCCTGATGGCAGACAAAGTTCAGTAAGAACAGTATATACCACAGCAGCCTATGAAAGATGCTTGTTGTGAGTCAGGATAGTTTTTCACTATGAAGCTGTGGATGTATATCTGTTTTCCTGTTAGAAACAAAGCTTTAGGCAATGTTCATTTCCCAAAGCATGTCCAACTGATATTCATGTGAAAGAACCACTCACTTCAGTCTCAGTGCACCCATCAGGTGTCTGGGGAAGGTCAGAATGGGGGTTGAGTATAATTCCCAGTGAGATCCCCACACTTCTTCCTCCCTCTCTCCTCTGCTGTCTCCCATGAATTCATTTTGAGAGGATCTGTTCTGAATACCAAGTGTCCTGAAACAGCAGTGAATAGCAAATGGTATCCCTACAAGTTCTGTATAAATGTGATGCATCTCTAAAAACTGCAGAGTTGGGTTCACATTATGACAGTTTATGGCTTGAAAAGATAAGGAAAAGGTTTACCAAAAGAAAGAAAAAGAGGAACAGATAAATACTTTTTCTAAGTGTTCAGCTCTTCAGAACTGAGACTTGTGTTCCTCTTCACATAAGTTGCACTTAAGTGTAAGGTGAGCTGATTTTTATTTCTTAGAAAACTGCCGTAAAATCGTATTTTGACTTATACCTGGATGAATATGATAGCTGATCTTTTCTCCTTCAACCAAAGTGCTTGGAAACTAGAACAGGCACACAAGACTTATGTTTTGAAAATCAGAAATTTTCAGTCTTCCAGGTGATATGTTGAAAAATGTTTACTCAGCTATGAAATGTCTGTTAATGAAACACTGATTGCTTTATCCTGGCAATTTTATTTATACTAACCTCACAAACCTAGTCATATCTGTTGTTCTGAGAGGAAATAAGTCAGCTAAGTTTCTTCCCCGGTAGATCTCTGCTGTTCCCTAGTTCTACAGAAAAATGAGAGCTTGTCTGCACATGGAGTTATTCCAGTGCAATTATTTAACAACTCCAAGTAACTCAGTCCTGAACGATAGTACACGTGGATGCTGCGAGACTGGAATGTGGGTGTCTCTCCCTGCATCAGCTTCACTGACTTTCATGACAGATTTCATAAGAAATAAAAAAAAGAAATAACCATATTGCCAAATTACTTTCTCCATTTTACCACTTCACAGCTTTACAGCTTCTCTTATTCCAGATGCATTTATTTGCATGTGCAGACAAGCCCCAGACTGTGAGGAGTTTTGCTCATGGAAATGGTCTTTCTCAGGAATTCTTTCTGGGTGTTAATGTCACTGAAATTCAGAGGACAAATTCTTGGCTTCATGGTTGCCCTTTCTGCAGCAGCCTGGTGTTGCAGAGAGGCTGTAAAGCTGATTCAAGAAGCCAGCTGAACCTTTTCTCTGGCAAAGAGAGAAGCATCATCAAGACCAGGCTATTTCCACTGGAAAAATAAGCCTAATTTTGTTCAAGAAATGAATGTGCTGTAATGAAATTTTACAACCCCCATAATAAACCCATTATCGAGATTGTGACAAAATGTGAAAAAGCTTTAAACTTCCAGTTGTTTCATGTTAACCCAGAAGAATTGTAGCCAGCTCTAGTTCTGTTTCATGATGATCAGTTGGTGTGAGATACAGGTTTGTTTAAAGACTATGTTTTACAACCATAAATTTGAGTATTTAGCTGGAATTTGAACTTAGACTTCATTGCTAATCTGTGGTCAGTGACTGAAATGGTATTTCACAAGTTTGCCTGTGGACTTTCATATTCTGAAAGTGTCTGTCTTAAACCTGCAAACTGATATCACCATCTCATTACCAAGTATCTATGTCATACCTGAATACAACTGCTAAATAATAATAACTCTGCCCATTTTGCTTTCACTCCTCTTTAGAGCAGGAGGTTCTTGGGTGCTTTATTAAAGCAGTATGGGGTTTACTGTCATTCCTCTTCGTAGCTGGGAAGCTGTGGCACAGAACAGTGAAACAGCAAGGGTAATCCAGCAGGTCAAAGCCAGAAGTGTCAATAATAAGTGTGAAAGTTGGAGAACTGAGTTTTAGTTCACTGAGGCTACAATTAGGTCACATTGGGCATGCAAACATTTTTAATACATTTGAGGCTACCTGAGAAGTGATATGTGTCAGATTTTCTATCTCAACCTCCTATCATCCAGGGGACAGGTCAAATTCACACAGATGTTTGTCCATTGTGATAAATGCCACTGTTACTGATACAATTGTTGTTCTGCTCCTCAGTTCTTTTGGTCAACCCATGATGCCATTCCTGTCTGCTAGGACAGCACCTCTGGTAATTTTTTTGTATACCTGCTCAGTTTCCCTCTCTCCTTGGCCTCCTTCTCTCACAAACATTTGTAAAGTAAAAATCCATTTACTCTCTCAGCCAGTCAACAGGAAAGGTGGATTGACATTGCTGAGACCTGTGGCTCTATCTCCAGGCCCAGCATGGACAGGACACAGGTCTGAATGAGACGCACCCAGGCGATGTGTCCTGAACCTGTCCAGAGTTGCCATCTGAGGTACCCCACAAAGTCCTTTGGAAGCAAAGCTTATGAAGAACTTAGTGGTTTTTTGGACTTTATCTGCATTTCTTTAGTTATGTGAGGACTGGAGTCACTGCATTGCTTACAGGTACCTTCTCTACCCAGGCTGGACAGTAATTGACAAGAGCAAGCTCTGCAACTTAATGCTATTAACTGATGGTTAAAATACACGATTGTGTTCTCCGTCATCCTTCTCCTACCTAACTTCTGCCAGAGAGCTTTCTTGGGAAACTTATGTTCACAGCTAGGTTTAGAGAGCAGACAGCTGGTACAGGGCAAGAATATGTTAGCTTATAACCACATCTATTCTGATGAAGCTTTGTTTAAAATAGCTTCAATTTTCAGGCAGTTACTGAGTGATTTGTGGGGGTGATGGAATAATACTCTAGAAGGAATTAAACTGCAAACAAACTGAGGGGCTGAGCACTAAGTGGAAATATTCTAAATGTGAAGAGACCAACTCCAAATGCAGGCTTGGGTTACAGAAATAGAGTATTTGCTGCTAGGAATGCACTTCCAGTCCCACTCCTGGGTCAGTACGTGTCATGACACCAAATATGTATGTACATGGTGATCTGCAGTATAACTAATTCAGTTGCTGGCAAAACGCGTGGTACACCAGACATGATCCAAAGTCCCCTGAAGTCAAGGGCCCCTTCCATTGACTTCAAAGGACTCTGGATCTGCACTGCAGGGATGGCAAGCCAAGCTCACTGCTGGAACAAATGATGACAACTCCATGGAAGCCAATGTAACTGCTTGTGCCAACAGTGAATCTGGCCTATACACTTTGTTCTGCAGTGATCAGAGGCTGCATAATTCATTCAGTGGTTTGGAAGGTGATTAAATTTTCATGGCCATCAGCATATCAGCCTTGTTATGTACCAAATTAGATTTTGACTATATGAAATAGTTATTTTTCACAATCATTTATTTAAATGCTCCCTCTTCATTGTTGTTGAAGCAGTCACTGTTTGCTCATTCTCTTTATCTAAAATGCTGCTTAATCTTTGAAGCCTTCCTTTTCACACAGTGGCAAAGTAATAAAATTGATTGTATGATTATGAGTCTGGTTTTCATTTACTGAAGTGTTGATAGAGGAGAAATGAAATCACACTACTTGTAAAAGAGCAGAGTGGAAATAACTCTGGACATTACTAGCTCTAGTGAACGCAGCAGTAATTCTGAGCTGGCTCAATATTGGCCATTTTCAATTCAGGCATTTTAATTCAGAGGAGACTGTCAAAGCATTGTATTTTGTCTTCTCTTTACTAGAAAGTCTTGGTGATAAATCCATTATTCAGAGATCCATGCAAGAATCTAATGTAGACTGTAATGGCAACATTTATGATCACAAGACCACACAGACAAAAATAATAAATAGGAGAGAATTATGGAGGACAGCCTGGTATTTCTTTCCCTTTCTATTATTTTATTTAAGTTCGTAGGCTGACTGCTTGTTTTATTGGATTTGTTCATATTAGCAACCTGACAAATGACTACCATCTGTGGATTGTGGCAAATTAAATACTCCACAGATTTCCATCCCTTTTTGGCCAGCTGAATGAATAGCCTTAATCCAGAGAACAGATGTCAAGTGGGGTATAGCTTTTTATGAACACAAAAAACATATATGAAAAAAATATACATTACATTTTGGCAAGGGGAAGCAGTGAATGTTATGAGGGGTTCAAAAGAACTTACAAGCCTTATGTTAATTTCAGTCTAGGCAGGAACAATTTTGTGGCAGTGCAAAAAAATGGTGCTTGAGGAACAGCTAATAAATATTGCACCATTTCATTCTTTTTTGTTCATTTGTCCTTATAAGCATCACCAGTGACCAACAAGGAGGAAAAACTCTATTAAAAATGCTTATTGCACCTTCTTCAGTTTGGAGATTTCTTCCCCTTCAGGCAGACAGCAGCCCCGTAAATAGTTAATCTGGAGTTTGGCACATCTAAGAGATCTGTGGTGGAGGAAGGAACAAGTTAGTGATGGGTGGAAATCTCTGGCAATGCCAATAAAAAGGTATTCCAATTACTCTTCCTAAACATGATCATCAGTAAGTTGGTAACAATTTAACGGCCCTTGTAAGGAGATATGCTAAAGTGATTAGGTTTAATTAATATAGAGTCATTTATCAGAAAGAAATGATTCAGGGTGATGATTTCTCATTCATGTCTTCATGAAGGGGGAAGTGCATGCTCCAGACTGGCTTTGCATAATTTCCTTCGTTTCCCGTTGTTTGCACAGGAGCGAGGCCTCGATTTTGTCCTGGGTATTGTACTGCCTGGAACTGAGCGCACTGGAATATCAGAATGATACATGCTTATCTTTCAAAGATGAAAATTCTTTCAGCCTATTAAGAATCTTTACAATTGCATTTGCAGTAACATCAGCCTACCTGGGAAAGGCTTTAGATCTGGGATGTTCATAATTCAGGATAAAATCTGTCTCACTTTTTGCCATGCTGTCAATGTTTCTGTCACACATGAGGTAGGCACCTACATGGACAACTTGCAATGAGGTAGATTTTGTGTGATGGTCACTTCTCAGGAGCACAAAGCCCAGGAAGAAATGGGTGAGGGTGATTCAGACATTGTACTGAATGTGAAATGTAATTTAAAGCATGCTGCTGAAGGTGGACCCTCAAGTGTCCCTGAATATCGGTTGGGATAGCAGTGGTTACATAATCCTGCCTGCAGACTTCTGCTGGCTGATGTCACATGGGTGACATAAGCCCTACGAGCACATTTTGGCCTGCATGGCCTGGTGGTTAGGTGCATGTGTGGAGACTTGGTACTAGCCCCTTCATTTCACAACCCAGCAACCCCATTACACAGCCTGCTCCAGTCTTCACCTCTTCAACCACAATCCATTCTCCCCTAGTCTTACTCTGTTGCTCCAAGGGCAAGTATCACATCACACTGGCTTTAACAACAGCAGTAATCAGTTTTTGGACTGAATGCAGCTCTCATAAGCCTTTCTAACAGCAGTTTGATGAGACTAGTGAGGTCCCATCTGCTTAAGAAAAGCCCCTCGAGCACAGACCGGCATTGGGAAATATTTTTCGTGCCTCTGACAAGTCGGTTGGAATTTCTAATCTATAGCTCTCCCACAGCTGCAGGCACCCCTCCAAAATGGGTCTGTCTTGAGGTATTTATAACGTGTCTGTCACCAGGGTAGCCAAGCACCACATAGAAATGTGGCACCCAGGTTTGCAGCTGATGCAGCTCGTCATCATTTTGTCTCCCAGGTTCCCCCCCCTGGCATGCTTCCTATGGTGTTCACTCAAAAAGAACTTGTTGCAAATGTTCCCTCCTGCAAAAGCTCCCTCATGGGGATGGTGCACAAGCCTGGCACCTGCTGCCCTGCAGATCAGCATCCCCTCCACAGAGAGAGCCTTCAGACAAGTCTTTAGTTTTTCTGTTCGTGAGTTTGGGCTAGCATAGAATCATAGTATCATTTCAGTTGGAAAAGACCTTTAAGACTTTTAAGATCATCGAGTCCAGCCATTAACTTAACACTGTCAAATCCACCTCTAAACCATGCCACATACAACAAACTTCAGATGCTACAGTGAACAGCTACATTTAGCTGAAT